>NC_082702.1:16158352-16473865 GCF_949987515.2 Delphinus delphis | reverse complement strand
CACTGTAGACCTCTGCAACCCCCATTCGGTGCTCAGCCCCCAGCAACCGTTCTCACCAGGTCTTATAGAATCTTGTCCAGGGAATTCCCTGGCGGGCCAGTGGTTAGGACTCTGTGCTTCCAGTGTAGGGGCATGGGTTTGATCCCTGGTCGTAGAATTAAGATCCCACAAGCAGAGTGGCCAAAAAAAAAGCCAGGGGAACCCATACAGATTTCTGTGGCTGCTTCTCTATACATATCCCATTTTATGGGAGGCCTACACGCAATTGCCTGAGCAGCCTGAAGCTCTGATCTCTGTTGATTCCACCCTATCCTCTCTGGCCTGCACTTCCAGGAATAGTTGTTTTGGAAAATGGGGAACCGGGTGGGAAGAGTAACCGATTGCTTTGATTTGACCAGATTGTCTTGCTTTTAGCACTGAAAGTCCCAGGTACTGGGAACACTCTTCCCATGACAAAAGTCTCAGTGTTCAGTGATTGGTACAGGAGTTTATAGCAAAGTACAAAACTCATACAGTGGCCAAAAAATATGGGCTGAAAGCAAAAGTTTTTTTTTTTTTTTTTGCGGTACACGGGCCTCTCACTGTTGTGGCCTCTCCCTTTGCGGAGCACAGGCTCCGGACGCGCAGGCTCAGCGGCCATGGCTCACGGGCCCAGCCACTCCGTGGCATGTGGGATCTTCCCAGACCGGGGCACAAACCCATGTCCCCTGCATCGGCAGGCAGACCCCCAACCACTGCGCCACAAGGGAAGGCCCGTAAAAGTGTTTTTAATGTCAAATAGATATGGTATAGATGACCTGTTTTCTGTAGTTGCTGTAGCTGACCCAGTTCACACCTGAATAATTTTATGGTGAAGCATCATATATGAATTATACCTTAACTTCATTATACCTAATGTATATAATTAATCAATGAAGCCACAGAAAATGAAGCAGTTTCCTTATCCACATTGATCCCACCCCATCTCACAGTCAGAACGACCTCACAGAGCAGTGACCTTCGCTGACCTGCTCTAAATTCTGTCTCAGTTCTTTCTTCTTGCATGTCTGTCCCTGATGTGTTTTCTATCATTGCTGTAAAAAAAAAATTACCACGAACTTAGCAGCTTAAAACAACACATCTTTCACAGTCTCTGTAGATCACAAGTTCGAGGGCTCAACTAGGTCTTCCGCATAGGGTCTCACAAGACCAAAAATCAAGGTACTGGCTAGGATGGCAGTTTTCATCTGGGGCCCTGGGTGCTCTTCCAGGATCATTGTTTTTGTTTTGTAGAATTCGTTTCCTGCGCATGGTTTCCATGTGATCTCCTTGATGTTCAAATTAGCAACAGTGGGTTGAGTGCTTCTCTCATGCTTTGACTCTCTCTTTTTTTCCTCTTTTACCACCAGCCAAAGTTATCTGCTTCTAAGGGTTCATGAGATTAGAATAGGTCCACCCAGACAATCTAGGAAAATCTCCTTATTTGAAGGTCAGTTGATTAGTAATTTTACTTACATATGCAAAGTCTCATTACCATGTAACCTAATATATTCATGGGAGTAACACCAAGAGGCAAAAGATAGTAGGTTCCAAAATTCTGCCTACCGCAGTTCCCTTTCATCTGTAAGCTTATCTGTATCTATATATCCATATCTATCTGTAGGTTCTATAGCAGATTTTATATTTTCTTTACAGTAGGTCTGGAATTATTTATATGAATTTAGTAACAATTTATCCACACAACTCAGCTTTCCTCACGTCAATTTAGAACATGAGAAAACTTATTATTACAGGCTCTGGATGCCAGCCACCACTGCACAGCACAACCTGACTCAAATTATGGTTTGTTGGACTTTCAGACAATGGTCCTAATCATAATAGTTTGCTTCCAAGTAATTCTGATTATTCCTGGTTTTGAAAACAAATGAATCATTTTGGAGAAAGTTTTAATTTTATTTCACTCACTTTTATGGATTTATCTTTCTACTTTACCTAATATTCCCCTGGGGCTTCATATGCTGGGTCTGTGAGGAATTAATACTGACTTCTGTTGACATCTCACTCCTGTCCATGATGACGAACAGACCTGGGACTTAAGCCTAATACCCAGTCTTTTTTTCTTTTTAATCAACGTTCCATTTACACAACTCTTTTTCTTCGTGTTTTCATTGCAGTAAGTCAGGTATTTTTTTTTTAGCTGCATTAAAATTCACACGTTCTGTCTGTTTTCATATGGTGGTTGCACTTAATGTAAGAACCACACTTACATTTATCCCAATTTTTCCCTTAAAGAAAACTTAGTATGTGCATTAGTTTGCCAGGGCTGCCATAACAAAATACCACATATTGGGTGGTTTAACCAACAGAAATTTATTTTTTCACAGTTTCTGGAGCCTGGAAGTCCAATATTAAGGTATTGGAAGGTCGGTTCCTTTTGAGGCCTCTCCTTGGCTCTCTGTGTCCTCACGTGGTTGTCCTTCAGTCCATGTTGTCTGTGTCCCAATCTCCTCTTCTTATAGGGACACCAGTCATATTGGAGTAGGGCCCACCCCTATGACCTCATTTTACCTTAATTATCTCTTTAAAGACCCTATCTCCAAATACAGTCCCATTCTGAGGTACTAGGGGTTAGGACTTCCAACATATGAATTTGGGGGAAACACAATTTCACCCATAGCATTGTGAATTGGGCATAAACATAGGAAATTTTAAAATATTTATGTAGGTTTTAATGAATCTTTCTAAAGTTGATACCTATGTAACTAACTACCACTAAAGACAATACAAAAGAATATTAGCAGTGCCCATAGTCCTGAGTGATCCATTCCAGTCACCATGGGATCTTCCCCCAACACCAAGAGGAATCCCATATCCTAATTTGAAAAGTATGTATTACCTGACTTTTGAATAGTTCTTACTATGGCTTATGAGTCCTAAAAATAGAATTTGATTGTGGCTGTTATTGATCTTTATATGAATGGAATCATATATTACGTGTTCTGTTTGCCCTTATATCTTCTTCACAATAAATGCTTTTAAGATTTGCCCATGTTGGGACTTTCCTGACGGCACAGTGACTGGGAACCTCCCTGCCAGTGCAGGGGACAGGGGTTCGATCCCTGGTCTGGGAAGATCCCACCTGCAGCGGCACAACAAAGCTCATGCGCCGTAACCACTGAGCCTGTGCCCTAGAGCCTGAGAGCCACAACTACTGGGCCTGTGCGCCACAACTACTGAAGCCCGCATGCCATGGAGTCCGAGGGCCGCAGCTGTGGAGCCCAAGTGCCACAACTACTGGAGCCCGTGTGCTCTGGGGCCTGCATACCACAACTGCTGAGCTCACGTGCTGCAACTGCTGAGGCTTGCACGCCTGGAACCGGTGCTCTGCAACAGGAGAGGCTGCCACGATGAGAGGCCTGCACACTGCAGTGAGGAGTGACCCCCACTCGCCGCAACTAGGGAAAGCCCCTGTGCAGCAAGGAAAACCCAATGCAGCCAAAATAAACAAATAAATGAAGATGTGCCCATGTTATTCCATGTACCTGTGTATCATCCATTTAAATTGCTGTTGAGCAAGCAATTTATCTATCCATGCTACTGCTGATGCACCTTTGTATTGCTTTCAGTTACCAGTAATCAAAAGGATGCTGCTGTGAAAGTTTCTGTCCATGTATTCTGGTGCACATAAAAAAATGCATTTTTTACAGCAGAAGACACACTTTTCTTAAGGACTCTTCATTGGGAAGGTATAAATATCTTAAATATTTATGAACTTAATAGAGGAACTTAAAATATATAAGGCAAAATAAATGATAATATACAAATTACAATTATAATTGGAGATTTTAACATTTCTTTCTCATGAATAGTTAGAACAAGTAGACAAAAACCAAATGAGTACAGAAATTTTATCTTGACTTAATTGCATTTGTAAACAATATACCCAAAATTATTTGAACACACATTCTTTTTCAAGTGAACATAGACTATTCCTAAAGATAGGCATATACTGTGTGAAAAAATAAGTCTCAGCAAATTTCAAAAGATTGAACACATACAATGGAATTAAAGTAGAAACCAAAAACTAATGTATCTAGAAAGTCCTTAAATATATATATATATATATTTTTTTTTTACATCTTTATTGGAGTATAATTGCTTTACAATGGTGTGTTAGTTTCTGCTTTATAACAAAGCGAATCAGTTATACATATACATATGTTTCCATATCTCTTCCCTCTTGCATCTCCCTCCCTCCCACCCTCCCTATCCCACCCTCTAGGTGGTCACAAACCACCGAGCTGATCTCCCTGTGCTATGCGGCTGCTTCCCACTAGCTATCTATTTTACGTTTGGTAGTGTATATATGTCCATGCCACTCTCTTGCTTGGTCACAGCTTACCCTTCCCCCTCCCCATATCCTCAAGTCCATTCTCTAGTAGGTCTGTGCCTTTATTCCTGCCTTACCCCTAGGTTCTTCATGACATTTTTTTTTCTTAAATTCCATATATATGTGTTAGCATATGGTATTTGTCTTTCTCTTTCTGACTTACTTCACTCTGTATGACAGACCCTAGGTCCATCCACCTCATTACAAATAGCTCAATTTTGTTTCTTTTTATGGCTGAGTAATATTCCATTGTATATATGTGCCACATCTTCTTTATCCATTCATCTGATGATGGACACTTAGGTTGTTTCCATCTCGTGGCTATTGTACATAGAGCTGCAATGAACATTTTGGTACGTGACTCTTTCTGAATTATGGTTTTCTCAGGGTATATGCCCAGTAGTGGGATTGCTGGGTCATATGGTAGTTCTATTTGTAGTTTTTTAAGGAACCTCCATACTGTTCTCCATAGTGGCTGTACCAATTCACATTCCCACCAGCAGTGCAAGAGTGTTCCCTTTTCTCCACACCCTCTCCAGCATTTATTGTTTCTAGATTTTTTGATGATGGCCATTCTGACCGGTGTGAGATGATATCTCATTGTAGTTTTGATTTGAATTTCTCTAATGATTAATGATGTTGAGCATTCTTTCATGTGTTTGTTGGCAGTCTGTATATCTTCTTTGGAGAAATGTCTATTTAGGTCTTCTGCCCATTTTTGGATTGGGTTGTTTGTTTTTTTGTTAGTATTTGCCTTATATATTGAGGTGCTCCTATGTTGGGTGCATAAATATTTATATAAATGTTATATCTTCTTCTTGGATTGATCCCTTGATCATTATGTAGTGTCCTTCCTTATCTCTTCTAACAGTCTTTATTTTAAAGTCTATTTTATCTGATATGAGTATTGCTACTCCAGCTTTCTTTTGATTTCCATTTGCATGGAATATCTTTTTCCATCCCTTCACTTTCAGTCTGTATGTGTCCCTATGTCTGAAGTGGGTCTCTTGTAGACAGCATACATATGGGTCTTGTTTTTTATCCATTTAACTAGTCTGTGTCTTTTGGTTGGAGCATTTAATCCATTTACATTCAAGGTTATTATCAATATGTGTGTTCCTATTACCATTTTCTTAATTTTGGGGGGCTTGTTTTTGTAAGTGTTCTTCTTCTGCTGTGTTTCCCACCTAGAGAAGTTCCTTTAGCATTTGCTGTAAAGCTGGTTTGGTGGTGCTGAATTCTCTTAGCTTTTGCTTGTCTGAAAAGCTTTTGATTTCTCTGTTGAATCTGAATGAGATCCTTGCTGTGTAGAATAATCTTGGTTGTAGGTTTTTCTCTCATCACTTTAAGTATATCCTGTCACTCCCTTCTGGCCTGCAGCGTTTCTGCTGAAAAATCGGCTGATAACCTTATGGGGATTCCTTTGTATGTTATTTTTTGCTTTTCCCTTGATGGTTTTATATTTTTTCTTTGAATTTAATTTTTGTTAGCTTGATTAATGTGTCTTGGTGTGTTTCTCCTAGGGTTTCTCCTGTACGGGACTCTCTGTGCTTCCTGGACTTAGGTGAGTATTTCCTTTCCCATGGTAGGGAAGTTTTCCACTCTAATCTCTTCAAATATTTTCTCAGACCCTTTCTTTTTCTCTTCTTCTTCTGGGACCCCTATAATCTGAATGTTGGTGCATTTAGTATTGTCCTAGAGGTCTCTGAGATTGTCTTCAATTATTTTCATTCTTTTTTCTTTATTCTGCTCCTTGGCAGTTATTTCCACAATTCTGTCTTCCAGCTCACTTATTCATTTTTTTGCCTCAGTTATTCTATTGGTTCCTTCTAGTGTATCTTTCATTTCCGTTATTGTGTTGTTCATCTCTGTTTGTTCTTTAGTTCTTCTAGATCTTTGTTAAACATTTATTGTATTTTCTCAAACTGTGCCTCCATTCTATTTCTGAGATTCTGGATCATGTTTACTGTCACTACTCTGAATTCTTTTTCAGGTAGGCTGCCTATTTCCTCTTCATTTATTTGGTCTTGTCTGTTTTTACCTTGCTCCTTCATCTGTGACATAGTTTCTGGTCATCTGGGTTTTTTTGTTTGTTTGTTTTTTGTTTTTTTTGATGGGTGGGACTGTGTTCCTGTCTTACTGGTTGTTTGGCCTGAGGCTTCCAGCACTGGAGTTTGTAGGCCAGTCACTCAGGGGTTCCTCCCAACTCCTTGGGCACCGAAGTCGCCCACCAGCATCTGGCAGGTGCCCTAGTTGTGGGGAGATGCGAAATCCATGTCCTCCCCCATTGCCATCTTGACCTATAGACAGCAGATATTGTTTTGAGAATGGTTGGTGGTGTCCTTGAGTCTGTTACAGTTCAGTGAACCTCAAGTTCTCTGTAATGCAGGAACACGTCTGAAACCACATCAATAATGGCCAATCCCCTCCATTTTGACTGCATGTACCACAGTTACTCCATTTTGATTTTTTTTTTGTGTGTGTGTGTGTGATATGCGGGCCTCTCACTGCTGTGGCATCTCCTGCTGCGGAGCACAGGCTCCGGATGTGCAGGCTCAGCGGCCATGGCTCACAGGCCCAGCTGCTCCGTGGCATGTGGGATCTTCCTGGACTGGGGCATGAACCCACGTCCCCTGCATTTGCAGGCGGACTCTCAACCACTGCACCACAAGGGAAGCCCTCCATTTTGATTTATAAATACATTATTTTCTTTAATGGTGAAAGCAGATCTACAATGCATGTTTGACAGACCTCAAAATAGGATGTTCTAGTTAGCATAAAGTTCAAGCTAAATCTCATATAAGCTAGAATGACTTTCCATACCTCAATATATGAAAATTGCTTCCATCACCTTCTGCTTTGGAGGAGTGATCCAGGTGCTTTCTGGCTCAGCCTCAGTGGGCTGCCAGAGAGTTCAGCAAAGGAAGAGCTTCATGAAGGTCATTGGCCAGTTCTCCAACCTCACTGAAAACAGAGAAGAGGCAGGGAAGAAAGGTGTTAGATATGCTGTCAGGAATTCTCTACCCACATCTCCAGTTGTAGGCTCTGTAAACAAAATTCCAATGTTCCTATTGCTGCCACTGCCACTGCCATTGTTTTGGGGTCCAGGGGAGCTGTCCCAACCTCCTAAGCTTCTTTGAAAGCATCTTTGATGAATTGAAATGGATATAATATCTGGACAATACAAAGGAGAGGCAACATTATAAAGAGTATACAAAATATATAGACAACGAAATATAACAGCTAGACATACTTTAATAAAAAGGAAGTATGTGCATGCGCGCACACACACACACACACACGCACACACATACACACACACTGGACCTGAGATCTTCTTCCACCCATAGGCACTAACCAGACTGTAGGGAATAATCTACAGTCTGCAGAGATATGTCTCAATTAGTGGGGATAGGAACCAGTGGAGAAATAGCCTAGCCTTCCCACCCCTTGGTGGGAAAATTCTGAGGATGCTCCTCTTGATATCTCAAAGGGTCCTTAGCATGTGGGGCACACCAAGGAATACTATATTGGCTTATATGCTGGGTGGCACAGAAGGTTGCCAGATCTGAATGGGACTTAGAGCTTAGCAGCAGATCCAGCAGATCCTATTTTGTTGGAAATATCAGTGTTGGGAAAAAATGCAGTCTGGTTTTGATGCCACAACCCAGTGGAAGAATCACAATGCAGATCCCTGACTCTGGAGCAAGGCTATGCCTTCTATAGCAGAGAATTAGAAACCTTTTTAGAAACAGCTTCTGGTGTATTACTAAGCCCTAGTAAAAATGTATTGCCTGACCATGGGGCACTAATTGACCATGCATCTGGAACTGCCTTTTGTGAACTAGCGTTCTGTTCAACAAACGTGAAGAGACCCAGCAGGTGTTCATCATAAAATGGAAATGGCACATCCAGGATTGAGCCTGAGCAAGATCAGAGTTCAAAAATAAGTTACATAAGCAGGTAGCATATATAACACATGTCCACAAAAGCCACCACATTTGCATCCCTAACTCAGTTCACTCCTATAGCCTTAGAAGGGGGCTCTATGACCAGCTGAAGAAAGTGAATGGGACATTTCCATGTGTAGATGCATTACAGCCATATTCTGAAACAGCACTGAAAGACAGTGAAGAGAAAAAAATCCCATTTAGTTGAGCTGTAAACAGAGCAGCTGGTCATCCACTTTATGAGGAAGAAGTGGCCTGAAGTAAGGATGTATATAGATTCGTGGGCAGTGGCTAATGGCCTGGATGTCTGGTCAGAAACCTTGAAAGAAAAGAACTGGATGACTGGAGACTGGAAGTTTTGGATAGAGTCATACAGCTGAAATATGGAAGTGAGTATGAAATGTAAAGATTTTTGTATCACAGTTTAACATCCATTGAAAGCATCCACTACGGAGCAGACAATGAACAAACAAATAGATAAAATGACTCAGCCAGTGACAGTAATCTACATCAACTGCAGCTCTGTAACTAGCACAATGGGCACATGAATGAAGTGCCCAACACAGTAGAGATGGAGTCTAGCCCATCAGCCCAATAACATCAACATATACGTATCAAGTTAGCTACTACTGTTAATGGCCAACTCAAGACAAGTCCTTGAGGAGGCAAAATGGCCACTTTGTGGAAAGTTGTCTATATGTGACCCCTTCCATTCTGGAAGAGTGACCACTTCATCCTCAAAAGAATATGTACCTAGGCAGAACACTCTATGACATAAATCACAGCAAGATCCTTTTTGACCCACCTCCTAGAGAAATGGAAATTAAAAACAAAAATAAACAAATGGGACCTAATTAAACTTAAAAGCTTTTGCACAGCAAAGGAAAACATAAACAAGACGAAAAGACAACCCTCAGAATGGGAGAAAATATTTGCAAATGAAGCAACTGACAAAGGATTAATCTCCAAAGTTTACAAGCAGCTTATGCAGCTCAATATCAAAACAATAAACAACCCAATCCAAAAATGGGCAGAAGACCTAAATAGACATTTCTCCAAAGAGGATATATAGATTGCCAACAAACACATGAAAGGATGCTCAACATCACTAATCATTAGAGAAATGCAATCAAAACTACAATGAGGTATCACCTCATACCAGTCAGAATGGCCATCACCAAAAAATCTAGAAACAATAAATGCTGGAGAGAGTGTGGAGAAAAAGGAACACTCTTGCACTGTTGGTGGGAATGTAAATTGATACAACCACTATGGAGAACAGTATGGAGGTTCCTTAAAAATCTAAAAATAGAACTACCATACAACACAGCAATCCCACTACTGGACATGTACCCTGAGAAAACCATAATTCAAAAAGAGTCATGTACCACAATGTTCGTTGCAGCACTATTTACAATAGCCAGGACATGGAAGCAATCTAAGTGTCCATCGACAGATAAATGGATAAAGAAGATGTAGCACATATGTACAATGGCCTATTACTCAGCCATAAAAAGAAGCAAAATTGAGTTATTTGTAGTGAGGTGGATGGACCTAGAGTCTGTCATACAGAGTGAAGTAAGTCAGAAAGAGAAAAATAAATACCATATGCTAACACATATATATGAAATCTAAAAAGAAAAATGTTCTGAAGAAACTAGGGGCAGGACAGGAATAAAGACACAGACGTAGAGAATGGACTTGAGGACACAGGGAGGGGGAAGGGTAAGCTGGGATGAAGTGAGAGAGTGACATGGACATATATACATTACCAAATGTAAAATAGTTAGCTAGTGGGAAGCAGCCACATAGCACAGGGAGATCAGCTTGGTGCTTTGTGACCACCTATAGGGGTGGTATGGGGAGGGTGGGAGGGAGATGCAAGAGGGAGGAGATATCGGGATATATATACATGTAGAGCTGATTCACTTTGTTATAAAGCAGAAACTAACACACCATTGTAAAGCAATTATACTCCAATTAAAATGTTAACAACAACAAAAAAAGAATATGTACCTATCCCAGGGATGGGTTTGTTTTCCTGCTCACAGACCGTCTGCCGGCACCACTATCTGTGGCACGTGGAATGTCTCATCTACAGGTATGGAATCCTACACCACATAACATCTGACCAAAGACCTCTTACAGTGCAGGGGTTGAGGAAGTAGACCCAGTACTGTGGAACTTACTGGTCATTTCACATACTATACCTTTAAGAAGAAGCTGTCCCTAAGTTACCGGAATGGTCTACTGAAATCACAGCTGAAGCACCAGCTCAGAGGCCATACTTTGGGATACAATATATGCATTAACTCAGTGATATTTCTATGTGGTTCCATGTCCCTATCAGGAATAATACATAGGTCTGGGAACCAAGGACTAGAAGCAGAAGTGACCCTACTTACTATCATCAATCCCAATGGTCCACTTGGGAGCTTTTTGCTTACAGTACCCACACGTTTAGGATCTTTTTCGTTAGTTGTCCTAATTCTAAAAGAGGTCACTATTGACTGGGATACAGCATGGATCCCTTTGAACTATGAGTTATGGCTGCACCCAGGGAACTTTGGATTCCTTGTGTCCAAGGAATAGCAAGCAGGAATAGTAGTGATTAACTCAGCAGAGGTAATTGATCTTGATGAGCAGAGGAAGGTAGGACTTCTTTTTTACAATGAAGGGGGGAAAAGAATGTGTGTAACTCCAGGGATCACTTAGGTAGCTCTTGATACACCTTGCCCAAATGTTACTGTGAATGGACATGTGAAGAAACCTCAGCCTGTGAAGCGTATGATTACTAAGGGCTCATTCCCCTTTAGAATAAAAAGTTGGGTCACACCCACCACTAAGTTTGCCACCAAGCCCTGCTGAGGTGATAGCAGAGGGTGAACAAAATGTAAAGTGGATATTAGAAGAGTGAGTACCACTTGTGACCCCCAGACATATAACAGTAATGGTGTTTGTGGTTCTTTTCATCAACTCAGGAATGGAGGTCCTCAGGAACAATGGAGGAACTGCTCATGAATGTACATGGACAAGTGGATCTGTGCAGCACCAGCGTAGCCATGCAAGTGCCCTGCTCAGATATCCCTTCAAGAGATCCTCTTGGGGCTGGAGCACAACTGATTGACAGCCTCCAGGTGCTGTGCTCTTAGATCCACCAGAATTTGTTCTAGGTCTAACTTCCCCTGGGATGTTCCCATCTAATGATATGCATCACAGAGGTATGAGAACCTTGTCCTTCCTGCCCAGTGGAATAATCTTCTAGAGGGTAAATATGGCCCCAGGATCCCCTATTGTCTTGGTCAAGAATTTCTCCTAACTGTGCTGAGGTGTGAGGTATTTTCTACCCAATCCTTCCTTCTCTCTCTCCTTTCTCATGTGTTCCACATGCATTGAGTTCTGAAAGCTCTGTGTTCCTCTTGTTCCCCTTTATCCTTTGAAGATGTGTTGCCCCCACAAATCTCTTGCAAGTCTCATCCTGTCGTGGTATCTTCTCCTTGGGGGACACTTGCACTGATGTAGCATGTTATATGATGGTTTTGGACAAAATATTATTTCTAGTTATGGTGCTTATACATACTTTACTACCACCATAGCATTTGAAGAAAAATCCTTTCTTCATATTTTTAAAGTACCTGCCCACTTCCACTTGGAAACTGAACAGCATCAGTGGCAAGCTGACAGTTTTAGAAAGTGAACTTCTAGATCTAAAATGTTTTCATAGATAAACCATCAATGCTCTTGTTATCTACTATTAGCTTTTAAAACATTTCTGATTTCCTCCAAAAAATTTGCATATGGAAATCTACAGTTAGATTTACTACCTGCCACCAGTGGCAGCCCTCACTTCACTATCTGAAAGAGCCCAGACGATCTCATCTCCTTAGTCTAAATCGATCTATTTCTTAAATGATTAATTCAGGAACTCTTCTCTCAGATGAAAGGCACTATGTTATAGTTCTATTGTATCAATGCTCTAAAATTCAATTTATGGGTCTACCTCTGAACCTCCAGTATATACAATTTTCTGCTATCTCTGTTTCTGATAGCTTATTCCTGTATTCTCTTACTCTCTTCCTTTACATAGATTGTTTGATTTAATTCAACCAAGTATGCGGTAATATCAAATTAATCTAACTGTCTGGGTTCTCAGGGAAGCAGACACTGAGATGGCAATGGCCACACAAGACATTTATTTGGAATGGTAGCTGTGGGAGGCAGAGGAAGTAAAAGAAATAGATAATCTGAACAGATCAATACTAGCAATGAAATTGAATCAGTAATCAAATACTCACAACAAATAAAAGACCAGAACCATACAGTTTCACAGGGGAATTCTACCAAACACCTAGAGAAGAGTTAATACCTATCCTTTTCAAACTACTTTTAAAAACTGTAAAGGAGGGAACACTTCCAAACTCATTCTACGAGGCCAGCATGACCCTATACCAAACCAGACAAAGACACTACAAAAAAAAGAAAACTACAGGACAATATCTCTGATGAATATAGGAACAAAAATCCTCAACAAAATATTAGTAAACCATATTCAACAATATATAAAAAGGTTCAGGGGGCTTCCCTGGTGGCGCAGTGGTTGAGAGTCCGCCTGCTGATGCAGGGGACACGGGTTCGTGCCCCGGTCCGGGAAGATCCCACATGCCGCGGAGCGGCTGGGCCCGTGAGCGCATGGCCGCTGGGCCTGCGCGTCTGGAGCCTGTGCTCCGCAACGGGAGAGGCCACAACAGTGAGAGGCCCACGTACCGTAAAAAAAAAAAAAGGTTCACACACCATGATCAACTGGATTTATTCCAGAGATGCAAGGATGGTTCAATACCTGTAAGTCAATCAATGTGACACACCACATTAACAAAAGCTACAGTAATCAAAACAGTATAGTACTGGCACAGAAACAGACACATAGGTCAATGGAACAGAATAGAGAACCCAGAAATAAACTCACACACTTATGGATAGTTAATCTATAACAAAGAATACACAATGGGAAAAAAGTCTCTTCAATAAGTGGTGGTGGGAAAACTAGACAGTTACATGTAAAAGAATGAATTTAGAACATTCTTTAAGATCATATAGCAAAATAAACTCAAAATGGATCAAAGACCTAAATTTAAGACCAGAAACCATAAAACTCTTAGAAGAGTTAACCCTGGTGGCACAGTGGTTAAGACTCCATGCTCCCAATGCAAGAGGCTCAGGTTTGAGCCCTGGTCAGAGAACTAGATCCCACATGCATGCCACAACTAAGAGTTCACATGCCACAACTAAGGAGCCCACCTGCCACAACTAAGACCCAGTGCAACCAAATAAATAAATATTTGAAAAAAAGAAACCATCAACAAAATGAAAAGACAACTTACAGAATGGGAAAAATATTGCAAATGATATGTCCAATGAGGTGTTAATATACAAAATATATAAACAGCTCATACAACTCAATATCCAAAAAACAACCTGATTAAAAAATGGACAGAAAACCTGAGTAGACATTTTTCCAAATAAAACACACAGATGGCCAATAGGCACATGAAAAAATGCTCAACATCGCTAAACATCAGAGAAATGCAAATCAAAATCACAAGAAGTTGGGCTTCCCTGGTGGTGCAGTGGTTAAGAATCCGCCTGCCAATGCAGGGGACACAGGTTTGAGCCCTGGTTGGGGAAGATTCCACTTGCCACGGAGCAACTAAGCCCGTGTGCCACAACCACTGAGCCTGCACTCTAGAGCCCGCGAGTCACAACTACTGAGACCACGTGCCGCAACTACTGAAGGCCATGCCCCTAGAGCCCGTGCTCCGCGACAAGAGAAGCCAGTGCAATGAGAAGCCCGTGCACCGCCATGAAGAGTAGCCCCCACTCACCGCAACCAGAGAAAAGCCCACGCACACCAACAAAGACCCAACGCAGCCAAAAATAAAATTAAATAAATAAATACATTTTATTTTAAAAAAACCACACACACACACACACACACACACACAAGAAGAGATCATCTCACAGCTGTCAGAATCGCTATCAACAAAAAGACCAAAAATAATAAATGTAGATGAAGACGTGGAGAAAAGGGTACCCTTGTACACTAGTGATGAGAATTGGTGCAGTCACTATGGTAAACAGTATGGAGGTTTCTCAAAAACCTAAAATTAGAATTACTATATGATCCAGCAATTCCACTCCTGGGAATGTATCCAAAGAAAACAAAAACATTAGTTCAAAAAGATACATGCACTCTAATGTTCATAGCATTATTTATAACAGGAAAGATATGGAGGTAACCTAAGTGTCCATCAACAGATGAATGGATAATGAAGATGTGAGATATATATATATATACATATATATATATAATATAATATTACTCAGCCATAAAAAAGGATGAAATTCTACCATTTGTGACAACATGGATGGGCATGGAGGGTTTTATGCTTAGTGAAATGTCAGACAGAGAAAGCCAAATACTGTATGTTATCAGTTATGTGGAATCTAAGCAATAAAAAAAAAGAATGAATATAACAAAACAAACAGACTTATAGAAATCAAACTAGTGGTTACTTGTAGGGAGAGGGAAGGGGGAGGGGCAGAGTAGGGGTAGGGGATTAAGAGGTATGAATTACTGTGTATAAAATAAATAAGCTACAAGGGTATATTGTATAGAACAGGGAATATAGCCAATATTTTATAATAACTTTAAATGGAGGATAGGGACTTCCCTGGCGGTCCAATGGTTAAGACTCCTTGCTTCCACTGCAGGGGGTACCGATCCTACCCCTGGTCAGGGAGCTAAGATCCTGCAAGCCGCACAACACGGCCAAAAAAAAAAAAGATGATAATCTATAAAAATATTAAATCACTATATTGTACACTTGAAACTAGTATAATATTGTATACTTCAATGAAAAAAATCCAAGGAAGAAAAATGTTTTGTGTGTGCAGGTAATTTATTATATTACATTCTAGAGCATATAATAATCAGAAGCTCCTGAGCTAACTTAGAGAACGAACTTATGGTTACCAGGGGAGAAGGATGGGGGGGAAGGGATAGTTAGGGAGTTTGGGATCGACATGTACACACTGCTGTATTTAAAATGGATAACAGCAAGGACTTACTGTATAGCACAGGGAACTCTGCTCAATGTTATGTTATGCAGCCTGGATGGGAGGAGAGTTTGGGGGAGAATGGGTACATGTATATGTATGGCTGAGTCCCTTTGCTGTGCACCTGAAACTATCACAACATCGTTAATTGGCTATACTCCAATATAAAATAAAAAGTTAAAAAAAAAAGCTCCTGAGATAATCTGACTCTAAAAAGGAAAATAAGTAAAGTAAAACATTATTTTATTGACAGAATAGAATAACTCACCACCATCCGAATATCATAATTGTGGTGACTGAATTAAATTGGAGAGTGCTTATTTTATTAGATTGGACAAAATTAAATTGCAAATATTTGACCAGTTTTGACTTAGAGGAATGGCAATTTCATATAGTTCAAACTAAGATAAAGTTTGTGAAAAAAGCATAATGCTACAGTCTACACTGTCATTTCAGTGGGAAACTGTGATATGATTTTATGTAAGTTTGTGAACAAAGGCAGGATGGGAAATAGCAAAATGTAAATGTAACTGGTTCAACTGTAGTTGGAATTTTTTCTTAGAAAAAGTGTTTGTTCCGTTATTGTATATTATTCTCCATCTTAGAAAGATGCATTCATTCCATAACTGCTATTTGGAAAAAGGTGAACACTCCAATTTGTATTTCATTTATGTGGGCTACGTAGGATACTGAGTGTTTTCCTTACTTAAATCCTTTTGCTATTAAGAGGTGGAGAAAAGACTCCCTTAAAGTTGGTAATTCACCAGAGACATGAGGTCAGAGAGCAGAGAACAGAGTGCTGAATGTATAGGAGGAAAAATAAAATGTGTTAACCGGTAACAAGATTAATGGATTGTACTAGTAACTGGCTAGATGTTCATCAATTTCTTTTCTGTTTTTAGATCCCTGGGAGGACAGCACATCTCAGATTCTCTTACACTTAACTTGGACCATGCAAATGACTTGGTGCCAATGGGAAATGGGCAGAGGTAATTATGAAATTCTGTCTTCATTAGGCTTTCTCATTTGTGCTTCTTCCCAGGGTGGCCTTCTTATTCCTCAGTGGTTCCAGTTTTCCCACCTTCCCTGGATTTAGTACTCTCTTGGAGGTTGCAGGTTCCAGTGATGGGCAGAAAGTGTTTTGGTTAGGATGGGACTTAGAGACCCTGAGCCACTGGACATCAGGCTGGTCATCTCATGTTCACACATTTGTGCCTGGGTCTGGCTGCCATAAAGACTGGAAGGGAAGCAGGGGCAACTGGTTCCTGAGAATCAGACATGAATGACAGCATGTCAGCTTATGTCACAAACTTGAAACCATATCAACTGCACTCTCCACTTTGGCCTGAGGCCACTAATTCCAGATGCTCTCAAGGGTTGAGGCACGTGGCCTACGAGAATACATCCTTGCGTAATTGGTCTATCTTTAATTTATGAAACTTCCTGCATGTGCTGTTTTAAAAAGTTAACGTGTCAAGTGGTACAAAAGTGTACATTTTGTAAAAATTTTAAACATTACCTATGAAGCCGCTTGCTGAGGCAGGAGTGGTATTTTATGTTTTGACAAATATCACCAGCGACACTGCAAACACTTATTTCTGCCCCACCCTGTGACAGGAGGATATTCAACACCCTTGTGGTTATAGTACTGATAATAACAGTTAAATAACAGCACTAAGTGTGGGCCAGACCCTGGGCTTTTCACATCACCTCCCATGAAGTAAGTTTCCCATTTTAGCCACTGGAATCTTAGAGTCAGTTCTAAAACTTGAGTGAACATCAGAAAGCCCTTAAGGGCATAAAGCAGAGTGCTGGGCTCCCCCAGAGTTTTGACTCAGTTGGTGTGGGGTGGAGCCCAAGAACTTGCATTTCTTACAAGTTGCCAGGTAAGGTTGATGCTGCTCTTTCAGGTACTACATTTAAGAACTCCTGAACTGGAGGAAAATTTGCTGTCATACTAATGCCCTGGAGTGAGGTATTATCTTTACAAGTCAGTCTCCAGAGTCTCAGAGAAGTTCATTTTCTTGTCCAGGACCACACAGACTGGAAGGACAGAGGCTTGATGTAGAGACCGTGACCACCCAAAACCCATCAGGACTTGTGTGTCCAAGGTGCAGGTCACTGGTGGAGATCTGGAGGCCCGGTGTGGCCCGCAGTGGCCCGGAAAATCTGGGTATGACCCTTTAAGGGGAAGCAAAGCCTCACTCTAGATGTAATCTAGAGACATTTTCCCCAGGGACCCTCCTGGTGCCTGCTGGCCTTTTCCAGAAACTACAAGTTCTCCCCTAGTGAAACTGTACAGGACCCTGGGGTACAAAAGCCTTTCCACATCCCAATTTCTTTTTTTTCCCAATTTCTTGTTTGTAGAAAAAGGCTTTAGTCTCCTAGGCCTTCCCTGAATTCCAAAGAACAAAGTCAAACTGTTACTAACCAGGGAAGTGAGACAATGCAGAAACAAAGGAAAAGCAAGCCCAACATAGTCTTTCCATGATTGTTAGCTGAAACAAATGCCTTGATTTATGACCCCAAACTGCTAAGATAACATCCTGTGGCTTTAACCAGCTGCCCCCAAGTGGACTTAAAATTGATGACACCAGGAGTGTCAATCAAGAACTGAAAACTCCTGAACCATCAGGAAGGCTCTAAGTGAATAATAAAATGCCTCAACCATTGCTTTTGCTCTCGCCTAGAAAGAAGTTAAGGGATCACAAGACCATGATTTACTAGTTTGCTTTGCAGGAGCACATAGATCAATTATATTCACCAGTAACACATGGAGTCACAAGACAGTCCTGGGAAGTCTGCAGATGAGGTCTTATCAGGAAGCTGAACTCACAAAGACTCCCTGCCCTTTACCTTTTTGCCTTTAAAAATGTTGTACCCTTGGGCTTCCCTGGTGGCGCAGTGGTTGAGAGTCCGCCTGACGATGTAGGGGACACAGGTTCGTGCCCCGGTCCGGGAAGATCCCACATGCCGCGGAGCAGCTGGGCCCGTGAGCCATGGCCGCTGAGTCTGCGCGTGCCGAGCCTGCGCGTGCCGAGCCTGCGCGTGCCGCCTGCGCGTGCCGAGCCTGCGCGTGCCGAGCCTGCGCGTGCCGCCTGCGCGTGCCGAGCCTGCGCGTCCGGAGCCTGCGCGTCCGGAGCCTGCGCTCCGCAACGGGAAAGAAACCTTGCGCCCTGGCCAGCCAGCAAGATGGATTTGAGACGGGTGTAGGTCTCCCATCTTCGGAGTTGGCACCTCCTCGACTAATGAACCTTTCTCTGCCCCAAATTCTAGCCTTTTGTTTGGCCTCACTGCGTCTGGCAACACATAGCTTGGTAGGATGCCCCGCAAAAACTGCATTCCTAAGAATCCTGGGCATCGACCTGGGTGTGGACCTATCATAGCCCAGATGGGGAGTGTATTTTTGTAGCCTGTAGGGGTGGGGATGGGACTTCTGGCATTTAGGTCATTTAGCTGGGGACTGGTGGGTCTACACCTGCTGTGGGGACAGGAGAGCTGGGCTGGGTAACGAAGATGAGACCCATCACTACGCCCCCGTACAAGCAATATCCCCCAGTGACGTCTTCAGTTTCCTGAGACTCTTGACCCCTGACTGGGTTGAGCTCCCTTCTTCCTCCTCCCCCTCCCCCCTGTCCCCCACCCCTGCCCCTGGGTGGCGCCCTGAGTCTTGTGTGAATCTTTTTTTTTTTTAATAAATTTATTTTATTTATTTATTTTTGGCTGTGTTGGGTCTTTGTTGCTGCACACAGGCTTTCTCTAGTGGTGGCGAGCGGGGGCTACTCTTCATTGCAGTGCACAGGCTTCTCATTGCGGTGGCTTCTCTTGTTGCAGAGCACAGGCTCTAGGCACGTGGGCTTCAGTAGTTGTGGCACGTGGGCTCAGTAGTTGTGGCTCGCAGGCTTAGTTGCTCTGCAGCATGTGGGATCTTCCCAGACCAGGGCTTGAACCCGTGTCTGCTGCATTGGCAGGCGGATTCTTAACCACTGCACCACCAGGGAAGCCCCTCTTGTGTGAAACTTAATCTTAGTGGAGCAGGGGCACTGAGACTCCCATCCAGAGCAGGGATGAAGTGGTCTGTTGAGTTGAAGGACCTGCTCCATTCGCCTGCCTCTCACTACCTCATTCTGCCCACAAGGCCCCTCACACTCTTGAGCTCCCACTTTCTTGGTCCTGGTGCACAGTATAGGGATTTATGCTGTCTGAGACTTCCCCTCTCCCTGTTCTTGTTGAATAGAAACAAATACAGACTTCAATAAGGAGAGACTATTCAAAAAGATTGCCCAGTGATAGAGAGAATTCGATCTCAGAAATCTGCAAGCAGGGACTTCCCTGGTGGTGCAGTGGTTAGGACTCTGTGCTCCCAATGCAGGGGGCCTGGGTTTGATCCCTGGTCAGGGAAGTAGATCCCACGTGCATGCCACAACTAAGGAGCCTGCCTGCCGCAACTAAGACCCGGCACAACCAAACACAAATAAATAAATATACATATAGAAGTCTGCAAGCATCTGAACAGAATAAAAGCTTTTCTTTTATAGGGAGGAGTAAGCAAAAGCAGAAAATTTAAAGGGACATTGGGCAAGCAAGGGGGAGCATGGTCAGCAGCAGTTTGATAGGAAAGTTGTCTTGCTCTTCTCAGTTGAGTCTCAGGATAAGCTGATGGGGGTGGGGGCAAGTGCAGGGGTACATATTCAGCCTTCTAGTGCTTGCTGATGGCTGGAGGTTGAACCAGAGTTTAAAGGCCAGTGGGTGGAGAAAAGCCTGATTAAAGTTTGGTCCAGACAAAGCAGAAGATAAGAAGTGGGCACTCAGAAACATTTGATGAGTCTGGAGACCTGGGAAGGGCATCACTCCCGCCCAGGGTCCTGAATCCAGGGGGGTGTATGGAGAGGTCCCTATTGCTGGTTCTAATCTTAAGTCCTCTTGCTGCCTTTAGACTCCATTTTCTTCAGTCTAACAAGGAAATAGTGACAATTCCTTCTCCTGGGTTGAGGGGACCTGATAAAATTACACGTGTGATTTATGTTCCCAGTGCCCAGTGAATCCCAGGGAGCATCGGTCTTCATGCTTTTCCAAGGGAACAGCTTCTCGGAGGACTTCAATGAACTTCAGGGCTCATCTGGGGAAGAATCCTGTCCTGGGGCCTTCTTGGGCTGGGAGAATTGGCAAAACCCTCAAGGGCAAAGGCACAGTAGGAGAAGCAGCATCTTTAGAATTGTTGCATCTCTGCTGCAGCAGGAGGGCCCCTGGGTAGTCTGGAAGTCAAGAAATTTACTGGATTTATCTTTGTAGTTGCCATCTATTTATGGCAAATGGATATGGCTTCCCACTGACGGAGAATCCACATTTATTTTATTATAAGACATTTATTTACATTTGAAAAGTTAGCCTTTTAAAATACTCCATAATGATAGTATGTAGAAGTATTCTGTCCCATAGAGTATAAACACATAACAGGACCTGGGTTACCCTCTAGCACAAAGCCCTGTTGTTATTCATCATAGCCATGATCATCATCAAGACCTTTTCTTTTTGTTTATTTATCTTCCATTTGGCTCCCTCACTTTAATCCCTGCCTTGTTCTAGCATCCCATCCTCAAAGAGGCCTTCCCTGGTTGCCCCATGCAGAGTCACTCCAGGTCTCTTTAATCTCTTCACTCTATTTGGTTGTCTTCAGAACCTTTATGTTCATCTGATATTATCTTGGTCATTTATTTAGTTCCTTTTTGTGGCTCTGTCTTCAACCCTGGAACATGAGCTACTCTTCACCACTCTGTCTGCAAGACTAGAACAGGCAGGCCCACAGCAGAGGTTCAATAAGTGGTTGATGAATGCATGACGCTACCTATGTGGACTCCAACTTCGATTTCACAAGTTCATACTGCCTCCGTGATTTAATGCCATTTTCCCTGAGAAAAAGAGGCTTAACTTCCATTGACATCCAGTATGCTTCAGAGTGTTTGAAAATGATGGGCATTTCAGACATGAGTAGCATATACAGTTAACTTACAAATGTAAAGCAGTGGTCCCCAACTTTTTTGGCACCAGGGACTGTTTTCATGGAAGACAATTTTTCCACGGACCGGGGTGGGGGGTGTGGTTTCAGGATGATTCAAGTGCATTACATTTATTGTGCACTTTATTTCTATCATTATTACATTGTAGTATATAATGAAATAATTATACAACTCACCATAATGCTGAGAGGAGGCGGAGCTCAGGCGGTAACGTGAGCGATGGGGAGTTGTTGGGGAGTTGTAAATACAGATGAAGCTTTGCTCCCTAGCATGCTGCTCACCTCCTGCTGTGTGGCCCCGTGCCTAACAGGCCACGGACCCTACTGGTCAGTGGCCCAGGGGTTGGGGACTGCTGATGTAAAGGCTCTGGCCAGCAAACAGTTACTTGACCAAAAAAGCCTGTAGATACAGAGTGGAAGGACACTTTTGGAGCACTGGAAACTAAGTAAAATCCTAAGTATTCCATATGCAAATACTTTGTTGAGATGATATTTTGCTTGATGTCATAACATTGGGTTGACGGCAAGAATGAGTGTCACGCGGGCTTGATAAGACCAAATCTGCAAGTCAAAGTGAGTTTTATGTTTGACTGCACTCAGTTTTACCACTGCATAAAAGGAAAGAAGAGTGTCATAAAGGCTACAGGTAGTTCAGAGAAGTTGCACTGGAAAAAGAAACAGAAAGAGTAAAAATATCTTAATGTACCATGGAACAGAAAGAAACATTTCTTTTAAATAAAGATGACATCTGTTTAATTAGCCCAACACTTAAATTTTCTTACATTTATGAGTCTAAAGAATACATAGGGAGTTCCATAGTGGCCTAGTGTTTAGGATTCTGGACTTTCACTGCTGTGACCCGGGTTCAGTCCCTGGTTGGGGAACTGAGATCCTGCAAGCCGTGCAGCCAATAAGTAAATAAATATATATATACACACACATAATACAGTGTACAAAATTTAAATATCTAATATCTAATAAAAAGTTAAAATGCTGTATCAGAGGACAGAACCATTTGTCTCACACACCTGTTTAATCCGTCTTACTATTATTACTAATTGCCACTATTAGTTCTACTGATGTTCTCTTTAATAATAGCATTTCTGTAACGGAAAAGTAAACAATACAGAACCATAAGTAATTTCAAATACCTATTTTTCATATTTTTATGTTAAAGTAATAACACATTTTAGTATATATTATTATGGTTTGGGGGGTCTGGTATGGTAATGTCCTGGGTTGGCTCTCTTCTTTAGGCTTCAAGCGATCGTCAACTCCTGTGTCCTCAACTCCGCCTTCCCTGGAGTACAATTCTCCTTCTTCACTCCGGGAGGACCAACCCATTAAACCCAGCCTCTAAGGTGGGCAGAATCAGGGCCTGGTGTCAGCCTGTGCCTGCGAACTCCCACTACCGATGGGGCGCGGGATTAGCGGTTGTCGTAGGCGGCGGGCCGCGCAGGTACTCAGGTTTCACCACCCCGGACTACATTTTCCACAGGCCGCCGGGGCAATCTAGACCTTTGCCTTTCCCCCTATCGTTTGTGATTGTCGGCGCGGCAGCGAGCTGTGGACTTCTGTAAGGAAAAAGTCAGAGCCCGGCCTCGGGGGAGAGTTCTGCAGACTCGGACCAGCACCACCGGGTAACTGGGTTCCGGGAAGGGAAGCAGTGAGTGCGGGGCGTGCGGGCCGGTGCGGACCCCGGACCCTGCCAGGCGGGCAGTGGGAGGGTGGACGAGGCGCTCCTGGCTTGGAGGCAGGGCTGCTCCGGTCAGGGGAGGGAGGGTAATTTGTGAGAGAGAGTGCGGGTGTGAGTCCGCGAAGATTGGAGCCAGGACCTCCCTGTGAACTTGGATTCTCAGCTGAGAGGTGTGCCACTGGGACCCGTGTTGCAGGTGCCTGCTGCCACCTGCCCCATTCCCCTCCCAGCCACAAGGGTCTGCCCCAGACAGCTGGTCCCCAGAAGGAGGTCGGTTATTGAGCCCCTGTATGAAGTTTCCCGGCAGGAAGGCACATAATTGATCTGGAGATTGGAATTTTAGAGCAGGAAAAATGACTTCCAAGGATCTGTTGTTCAAATTACTTTTCCAGTGATAATTTTATATAAGAAAAGAGAATAAGATGATATTGGCTCTAAACATTTACATCAGTCTCCGTATTGCTCAGAAAGAACGAGATTCAACCTTTGTGAATTATTGTAGTTTTGCATCTTATTGCAGAATGGTGCCTCTCTCTGTAATTTCTACGAAGAAATTAAAGGGGAAATTTAAATGTCAGAGAATAGTTTCTGCTATTTTTTAAAAGAAGAGTTGCATTCCTAAGGCCAGCCTCTAAATGTTTTAGATAGAATACAAGACAGCTTGTCATTCTGATTGCTGATTCATGGATTTGTTGGAATGCGCATGTGGATTGCATCTCTGTGAACAGTTATTTTAAATATGTCAGAATTGTCCCTAGAAGATTTCCTAAAGAAAAGCTGATTCCAAGCAACTTAAAAAAAAAAAAAAAGCATGCCAGAGATAAGCAAAAATTGGAAACAAAGTTTTACTTTTATAAAACTGAGGGAGTTCCCTGGCACTCCAGTGGTTAGGACTCAGCCCTTTCGCTGGCAAGGCCTAAGTTCAATCCTTGGTCGGGGAACTAGGATCCCGCAGGCTGTGCTGCGCGGCCAAAACAAACAAAAAAGGCGATACTTCCAAGTTAGTTGTCAGACTGAGCAAATAAAAATACAGAATGTTCATTAAAAATAATAAAAATGAAATAAGAGGCATGTAATGTTCTTAAATAGCTAACCCGTGTTAAGCAATTATTCTATTCTAGTACGTGTTTTAACTGAATTTTCTTATTATTCTGCAAGATAACCATATGTAGTCGCTGATATTCTTATCCCTATTTTAATGATGAGAAAACTGAGCCACTGAGATGTTTGTAAATGTCAGATCAATATCATCTATATTTTCCCTCTCAGGTGGTTTGATCTTATCCTGAAGCCACAAAGGAAGTTCTGGTTTGGGTGATATGGTCTCTTTTTTGGTTAGAATGTAGGAATGGAGGGAGGAGAATCTGTTCACAACAGAACTGTGCAGCCCAATCTTACCATCCACATGAGCCTTCCCAAAATGGAGACTTAGCCAGAAAACCTACAGAAGTGTCTGATTCTGGCTTCACTGAAGAAGTGCTGTTGTTCTGCAACCAGCTGTTTACAGCTTGGTTCACTGGGTTTAGATTTATCCGGAATCCCTCTGTTCTTCCACAAAATGTTATGTGAGGGCGGTTGTGTCATAGTTTGGAAGCTGAAATGGGGGGACAAGTTTTATTGGCCAAAGTTATGGGGAACACTAAAGCCTCCTTTTCGTCTCTCAGCTCTGAATTTTCTAGAATTTGAACCCTTCGGATAGAAGAAGCCCAAGGAAGACTGATCAGTTCTTACATTTCTGATAACATGGCCCAAGTAAGTTGTTGTTTCTCCTTGAAATATTGGGATTTTTAGATTACATAGATAATTGTCATTCATTAACCTACAGTGTTCTTCCTAATAGAGCGCCATCTAATTACCCGCTTCCTGATTCCTCCTAGTGAAACAGTGCCAAATAACTGCTTCCTCCTTATGAGATGTCCTTTTCTAATTGGTGTTCATGAATTCACTGAGCAAATTACTGAACAGTCCTATGTGATATGTCTTTGCTGAAGGGCTGTGATGGAGCAGTGAAAATATGAAGTCCCACGAGAAAATTATTTGAGCTTCTTATGTCAGTCTCTGGTTTGGTGAGTTCGAGATACTGGCCTCATTTTTACCATACATCAGAAAATTAAACATTTTTCACAGACCTGATAAGATGGGATTTTGTATTGATTGGTCTCAGTCTTAATATGATGAGCTCACATGCTCTGTAAGGCTTTTAGGGACACATTAGAGATGTGATTGTGACATGGAAACATTGATAGCATGGTTCTTGCCAGGTGATGCCTGAGAGAGTGGTACTAGGTCAGTTTTGTTGTGGAATGGGACCTGCTGGACTTGGGTGACTTACTTTTGATTCTGAATCATCTGCATCATTATCCACTAACTGAAGAACAGACAAAGTGTGGAGTGAGGAATGTTGCATGACAATATACTAATAAGCATATTATCATAAGTAGTAGGTTAACATAGATTACCAGAACCGGGGAAACCTGGGGCATTTGGTCCAATCTCATATAAATATAAAATAATTACAAACTCTGATATTTGTATCCCTGAGATGTACTTTTATGCCATCATGAAAAATATATTTATCAATACAAGGAAAAATGCTTATGATATGATCCGACATAATGATCTTGAAGCTTGAGGAATTAACAAAGTTGTATAATATCTATTTTCTAAAATAGAGATTTTTATGCTTGAAAAAAACCCCAAACCTTTTCTCTTAAAGGGAAAATAACGTAGAGACTAATAGTTCTTGAGAATGTATTGGGGCACCTAGCAGGCAGTGTCTTTGTGTATACTCTTATTTAACAAAGAAACTTGGATTATTTTATCCATTTCCCAATAGCTCTGGAGTATTGTGGTATGCCACAATGTAACAGGAAATTTTGTCCATAGCACAGGATTCTTCTAGAACATGAAGATATTCTGCTTCATTTACTTTTGTTAAAAATTTTATTGAAGTATAGTTGATTTACAGTGTTAATTTCTGCTATACAGCAAAGTGACTCAGTTATACATATATTCTTTTCATATTCTTTTCCATTATGATTTATCACAGGATATTTATAGTTCCCTGTGCTATACGGTAGGACCTTGTTGTTTATCCATCCTATATATAATAGTTTGCATCTGCTTCCTTTACTTCTTATATCATGAGCCACCAGCCTACTTGATTGCTGTATTATTGCTACTTTGTTACATTGGAACTCTTTATTTCCTCTCCTTTCATCTTGAAAACATTTTCTTTCTTTCTTTCTTTCTTTCTTTTTTTTTTAATTTTTGCCTGCCTCGGGTCTTAGCTATGGCTACATTTCCTTTAATTTCACCAGAAATATGTGGGTTTGCAGTTTCAGGGATCAGTGACATTCAGGGATGTGGCCATAGCCTTCGCTCAGCAGGAGTGGGAGAGTCTGGATTCTACTCAGAGGGACTTGGACAGAGATATGATGTTGGAGAACTATAGGAACTTGGTCTCTCTGGGTAAGTTTACATCTCTCAAATAAATTAGAATCTGCTCCCTGAAATACTTTCTTCGTTGTACATTTTAGGGCTGTCTTAAGAAGTGAATGTAATTTCTTCTCCCTGTTCTCAAAGTAGTTTGAGCTTTGTTAGGTTGGAACTGATGAAATGGCAGGATTAGAATCCTGGGGTGTTCTATAAATATTGACAAAGGTCAGATTTCCTGTTGTGTTTATGCCCAAAATGGTGAGCCCACCTGCAGGCAAAACAGCTAGACAAAGGTTCTGATTTGTTCCATCTGAAGAGCCTGTGCAATTTATTTAGTGGTGCATTAGATAAACATAAATTATTTAAAGCTGAAATTACATCATTTTATTTCTTCCAAAACAATTTACCTGATTTTGTAGTTAAAATTTATAATCCATGAGCTTTGCATTTAGGATTAAATGAATTATAAATATAGATGTCTCAGGAAACTTTCTTTTTTCTCTTAGAAAAATAATAATAATGTTGATAACTTGCATTGTCCTAACTGTGTACCAGTCACTATTTTAAGCTCTTTATAAACATAGTACTTCATAAGGTGATTGTGGGGGGAAAAAATCAGTTGATACAAATCAAATACAAATATAAGTAATCATTTTAGATGAGAATGCTGAAGCACAGTGAGTTTGAGTTATCCAAGGTCGCACAGCTAGTACATGGCAGAACCAGGAATTTGAACCCAGGTGCTCTGGGTCCACAGTCTTTGTTCTCAGTTACAATGTCATGCTTTCTGTCAAGACACAGAAGGTAGGTAGGTAGGTAAGTACATAGATTTCACTTAAAATAAGACCTTTCCCCTCCTATCTGGATTCTTGAATCCTCTTGCCATTCTCTTCTCTGTAGTGCTTAGCAATCATTTTGACCTTTAGTTTATTACAAATTTAACACAAGCTTAAAGTATTTTTGAATTCATCTTTTATTTCTCATTATATGGCATTCTTATCTTGTAAGCACGTCATTCCTGTTCTAAACCACATGTGATTACCTTATTGGAACAATGGAAAGAGCCCTGGATGATAGTGAAGAAAGATCAAGGGAGACAATACACAGGTGAGTAAGAGTATGTTGGGTAGAGAAGCCATCACTGCTGGAAACAGCCCATGTGGTTAGGGAGTAGGCACATCTCTGAGAGGTTGTTTGGAAGACCCTTCAAAGGCCTGAGACTTGGGGGAAAGATGAATATCTCACCAAATTTTCCAACTCTTTACCAATTTTAACATTCACTCTCATCAAATTTCCCAGTCACTTTATTAGGCTTATTCTCTTTCCCAGTATAATACTTCAGCTGTGTTTTTTTTTAATTTTTGAGTTTTATTTTGTTTATTTTTTTATACAGCAGGTTCTTATTAGTTATCCATTTTATACATATTAGTGTATATATGTCAATCCCAGCCTCCCAGTTCATCCCACCACCACCACCACCCCGGCCACTTTCCCGCCTTGGTGTCCATACATTTGTTCTCTACATCCGTGTCTCTATTTCTGCCCTGCAAACCGGTTTCAGCTGTGTTTTTAATTTGACTGCGTTCACCTCCTCTTTTGCATTTAGATTTATTTATATTTTCTGAGGTGGTGGTAACTGGACAGAGATAAGAACAAGAAGTAAGGGCTTAGGCCATCTGATTATGTAGAACATTCCAGGCAGAGTGAACAGCAAATGTAAATTCCTTGAGGTGGAAGTGAGCTTTGTGTGCTTCAGAAGCAATAGCAGAGTAAAACATAACTAATGAGGAGCGAGTAACAAGAAAAAAGGTAGAACGTTAGAAAGGGCCAGGTTATATATTTGTTAATTATCAGGAATTTGGATTATTTTCTGAAAGTGACTAGAAAGCATGATCTAATTTATGTTTTTCCAACTTTAATTTTTTTAAATGTCTATTAAATACAAGATAGAAACCAAAGAACCACATTAAAATATACAGCTTAATGAGTTATTATAAGGCAGATATCCACATAACCATCGCCCTGAGCAGAATAAAACATTTTTTTTTTAAATAATTTCAGGCTTACAGAAAAGTTGCAAATTATACAAAGAATGTTCACATTCCTCTTCACTCAGAATCTGCCCTTTGGAACTCAGGGAAGGTCATGGCGGCTGGAGTCTTGCCTACAAGAAATGGGGGATAAAAAGGCTTCTGTGTTCAGGAGCCCCACAGGGTCCTCAGTTTCATTATCAGTGAATTCTTTTTGTAATAGTGTCTTTTAATAATATCTTAGTTCATTTCTCTTGTCTAGGGATTTTTTTTCTGTTTTTTGTTTTTGAAATCGGTTCCTACTGTGTGCCAGAGGGTTATAGCTCTGTGCTGAATGAAACAGGGGTTGGGCTTGCTCTTGGGGAGTGTATTAGTTGTCTACTGCTGTATGATAAACTACCACAAACTTAGTAGCTTAAAACTACACTTATTTATTATCACATAGTTCTATAGATCAGAAGTTCAGCATGTGATGGCTAAGTTGAGGTACCAGCTATGACTGCAGTTCTTTAGGGCATGGGGTCCTCTTCCCAGCTCCCTGGTTATTGGCAGAATTTATTTTCTTCTTACACCTTGCATGTGGCCCCCCTCTGTCTTCAAGCCAGCAGCTGGCAAGTCTTGTCCTTCTCACACTTTGAACGTCTCTGATTCCCCTTCTGCCCTGAGCCAAGAGGAGAGCTCTTTGAAGGGCCTTTCCAGAGAATCCAGGATAATCTCCTTATAGTAAATCAACTAGTTAGTAAACTTGATTATATACCATTTTCCATGTGATGTATCATCTTCATAGGCGTGGTGAGGGCAAAGGACATGAAGGCCAAAATGCTGTCTACCACAGGGAGGTTTGGGAGAAATAAAAATCTAACAAAGAGAAATAATTATGCAATTGAAAACAGGTCGGAATGGCAGGAATGAAGCGTTAGGACAGAAAATAAAGGCATGGACATCGTTAGACAAGTTCAGCAGTTTCCAGTATTCCTGATAAGTGACATTTTACCTTAAACATATACAGGATGAGAGAGTTACAGTCTGCAAACGACACGTGCCAAAGGATTTTTGGGAGTTGACGCCACCTGCAGATGAAACCAAAAGATGAGAAAATTTGTGACACATTCTAGGTGCTGAAGGGGGGAAGTGAGGTAAATAGGGAACAAAAGAAAGGAATTATGACTTGATATGAGGCCTGATAGGTAAGCAGAGACCATATTATTCATGGAAAGATACATGGATTCTATCCTAAGTGTAAAGAGAAACGACTGGGGGTGGGTGGCGGGGTGGGAGGAGGGGGATGAAATTTCATCTATACCAGAAGCATTTGTTAGAAATGTTGACAATATTAGTGCCCAGGAACGTCCCCTGTGTATTCTGATTCATGGGGCCTGGGATGGTCCTTGAACATCAAGTTTTGTTTGTTTGTTTGTTTGTTTGTTTTTTGCGGTACACGGGCCTCTCACTGTTGTGAACTCTCCCGTTGCAGAGCACAGGCTCCGGACGCGCAGGCTCAGCGGCCATGGCTCACGGGCCCAGCCGCTCCGCGGCATGTGGGACCTTCCCGGACCGGGGCATGAACCCGTGTCCCCTGCATCGGCAGGCGGACTTTCAACCACTGCGCCACCAGGGAAGCCCTTAGTTCATTTCTTAATGCACATCAGAGAATTCATGCAGGGGTTAAGCCCTATGGATGCAAGAAATGTGGGAAAGCCTTTAGTTGTGCCTCATACCTTGTTCAACATGAAAGGCTTCATACGGGTGAGAAACCCTATGAGTGTAAGAAGTGTAGCAAGGCCTTTAGTACTGGCTTATACCTGGTTCAGCATCAGAGAATTCATACTGGTGAGAAATCCTATGAATGTCAGGTATGTGGCAAGGCTTTTATTAGTCGCCATCAACTTACTGTGCATCAGAGGGTTCATAGTGATGAGAAACCCTATGAATGTAAGGAATGTGGAAAAACTTTTAGTCGTGCCTCATACCTTGTACAACATGGGAGAATCCATACTGGTGAGAAACGCTGTAAGTGTAAGGAATGTGGGAAGGCCTTTAGTTCTGGCTCTTACCTCATTCAGCATCAAAGAATTCATACTGGTGAGAAATCCTATGAATGTAAGGAATGTGGGAAAGCCTTTATTGTGCATGGACAACTTATTGGGCATCAGAGCGTTCATACAGGTGAGAAACCCTTTGAATGTAAGGAATGTGGAAAGACCTTTAGATATAGTTCAGCCCTTAAAGCACCTCAGAGAAACCATATGGGTGTAAAGCCCTAAGAATTTAAGGAATTTAGGAAGTCCTTTTTGTATGGCTTAAACATTGTTCAGCATCAGAGAATTTGTGCTGGTGAGAAACTTTTGAATATAAAATAGAAAATATTCTCTATTTGACTGTTAGAGAAAATAGAGAAAAATATTCTCTATTTGACAGTCAAAAGTCTGTACAGCTGCAATTGATGTGCTGTTTTTATTTTCTTTTCTGGTGGAAGTTTAGGTTCAAATGGGTCCCCAGAGAATATGCACCCTCAATCTGGCCTCTAGCCCTTACAGAATGGGGACAATAGTGACAATTTGTAAAGACAGATTAAGGCCTGGGGCAAAAGAGAAACCCATTAGGCTCAATTTTCTGGACTAGAATTTGAATTGTCTCAAGCAGACCATTATGTCTCTCAGTCAAGCTGGCTATGTGAGACTTATCAGAAACATGAAAGTCCTATTGAAAAGCTTTACCGGACACCCAGTATTGTGTATTCTGGGAACTCAAATGTGTACCTTGATTTTTATCAGTAATGTCTATAACTCCAAAGGGAATAAAGGGAATAAGGTGTGTCCTGGCAAGGTTGCACGTGGTCTTAGTATATGTAGAGACACGTGATTTTGATTTATATTTTGGATATCTCTGAGGCAAGAGATTCCCAGAGTTTTTTTACCCTGATGGGGGCAATGGCCCAACAGTTTGTAATAAATGAAATGACTGGGCCATTTGTTGGCTGGGACATTTAGTGCTAAAATGACTGCCTGAAGTTCAGTCAATTGTATTGATCCATAGGTCCTAACCTTTATCAGGGTCATCCTGACTAAGGAATGAAAGTAGCAACATTCCACTGATTAAAAAAAACAATTAAAACCGTCGATTTTTATGATGGTTCATAGTGTCATTTGTACAGTTTATGAAATCACATTGCTGTTCATTCAGTTAATCCCAAGGGGCTCTCCAGGTAGCCAAAGGGTCTGGAGCAAGAGTGACCTCTTCCAGCACTATGGCATCTGACAAGGGACTGAGGAAAGGTGATACCACCCCCTCCTGGAGGTAAAATATACCAGAGATTCCAGGTTTGGCTCCATCTTGTCTTAAGGAGGTCTCAGTAGCCATGCCAACCTTGTGGGGTACTGTTCCCATGACCTAATGCCTAATTGGCAGCTGGGTATGAAGGGTCACAGGCTCAAGGTCTGTGAGAACCTCTGTTTCCAGGAGAGCTCAGTATGTAGTCAGTCATTTTGTTTCAATGCTGTATAGCAGAGGCCAAGAGGGGCATCTTCTTGCTTCAGAAGCTCTTGACCAACTTATGGCCATTATAGGTGGTCCAGAAACTCCAGGACACACGAGAAGAGGTTGCCGTGGCATCAACAGTGAAATAATCTTGGAGGGCACTAACAGATATGCCTGTTGATTTAAATTTGACATATTTTAGAGCCTTTGTTGGAGGGGGTCCCATTTGAGGGGAATCATCCTACCTAGTGTTAAGGGTTACATGATGATAAGGGTTATATAGCTACAGTAAATAGGATAACATGATATTGATGCAGGGATTAAAAACATAGGTCAAGGACTTCCCTGGTGGCACAGTGGTTAAGAATCTGCCTGCCAATGCAGGGGACACAGGTTCGAGCCCTGGTCTGGGAAGATCCCACATGCCGTGGAGCAACTAAGCCCATTTACCACACTACTCACACTCTAGAGCCTGTGTGCCACAGCTACTGAAGCCCATGCACCTAGAACCTGTGCTCCACAAGAGAAGCCACCACAATGAGAAGCCCACGCACTGCAACGAAGAGTAGCCCCCACTCGCCACAACTAGAGAAAGCCTGTGCCCAGCAATGAAGACCCAACGCAGCCATAAATAAATTAATTAATTAATTAATTTAAAAAAATAGGTCAATAGAACTATTCTGTTCTGAACCATTCTGAGAATCCAGAAATAGACCCAAACTTACCAAGTGATTTTTGACAAACCAACTAAATCAAGTAAATGAAGGCAGGGAAGTCTTTTCAACAAATAATACTGGAGCAATTGAACATCCATAGGCAAAAGAAATTAACATCAATCTAACCTCATGCCTTAAACAAAAATGAACTCAAGGTGGATCATGACTGAAATATAAAATATAAATGTATGAATAATTTAGTAGGAAACAGAAGAAAATTGTCAGAACTGATGGCTAGGTGAAGGTGGTTTGTTTTTTTTAAACACATTAAACAAAAGAAAAGGTATCAGAAAAAGGATCTCGGTTTCCATATTTAAAAACTAGGAAAAGAGAAAAGCAAAGAAAGGAGAAGAAATAATATACTAAAGATCTAAATGGAAATCAATGAAGTAAACAAAATAAACTGCAGAGAAAGTCAGTGAAACCCAAAGCCTTAAAGAATAATAAAATAGGGACTTCCCTGGTGGTCCAGTGGGTAAGACTCCATGCTCCCAACGCAGGGGTCCTGGGTTCGATCCCTGGTCAGGGAACTAGATCCTGCATGCATGCTGCAACTAAGAGTTCGCATGCAGCAACTAAAGATCCCACATGCCACAATGAAGATCCCACATGCCGCAACAAAGACCTGGTGCAGCCAAAATAAATAAATAAATATCTATTTTTAAAAGCTATCAACAACAAATCTTTAAATAATAATAATAAAATAGACAAACCTCTAGCCAAGAGTTTATCAAATTAAAAAGAGTAAATACACAAATTACAATATCAGGAATGAGAGAAGAGACACCAATACAGATGTCATCATATAAGATAACCCGTATAGCCCTACACCTATTTATGAAATTAAATTTGGAATTAGAAACCTTCACACAAAGCAAACTTCAGGCATAAATGCTTCAGTGATGAATTCTACTAAACATTTAGAGAAAAAAACATACCAATTCTACACAGACTATTCCAAAAAATTGGAAAGACATGCTTTCCAACTTACTCTGTGAAGGTAACATACCAAAACCAGACAAAAGCATTACAGGAATGCTGTAGACCATAGACCAATGCTGTAGACCATAGACCAATATCCTTCATTAACATAGATGCAGAACCTGAACAAAATTTTAGCAAATCAAATCCAACAATATTAAAAAAGTAACATATCAAGAAAAAGTAATTTATACAAGAAATGCAGGGTTTGGTATATGAAAATTAATGTAAAAAAGATAAAACATACAATTGTAGTTGGGGGATCTAAGATGGTCCCCCAAATTCCTACTTTCCAGTATTCTCACTCTTGTGTAGCCCTCTTACATTTTACTAGAGTTGACCTATATGAATCATAATATAGCAAAAGTGAGGGCAAATCACCTCCATTTTAGGTTATAAAAGACACTGGTTTCCTTCTTAGTGCATTCTCTTGCTCCTGGATCACTTGCTTTATTTGAGAGTATCCATCATGATCATTCCTATGGAGACCCATGTGGCAAGGAACTGAAGCCTCCTGTCAACAGAAAAAACCTTGGAATTGAATCTTGTAGCCTCAGGCAAGTCTTCAGAGACTACAACCCCAGTAGACAGCTTGCCTGCAATTTCATAGCGGATATTGAACTCTAACTGCCTACCTAAACTGCTCCCAGATTAATGTAATTTTTCTGAAAAAAATGTAAACAAATATGTAGTGACAGACAGCAGATCAGTGGTTTCCAGCAGATGGATGAGTACAGAGGGAGATTACAAAGGGCTCAAGAAAAACCTTTAATTTCATAGGTAGAAACATGTATCAAATTTTACATGTTAAATATGCGTAGTTTAGACTTGAGTAAGGCTGGATTTTTTAAGCTAAGAGATACTTAAAACTCATCATTCATTATTTTACTACGTTTTACTATTATCCATGCTTTAAGGTTATTTATATTTAATGTATCCCCATATGGTAGAAACAGAATATGATGCTGTGCTACTACACACCTTGCCCTAATTTCACATTCACAGACATCATGTTGTATCTTGAAATTGACTGTGTGGTAAACACTACAACTCAGAGCTTGATTTATTGTTTCATGTGAAGATTTAAGAAAGTAGAGAGTATGTTAATAATTCAGATTAAACTTAAAGGTGTATTGTGTCTGTCATTTTCCATTGGGTACAGCACAGAATTGCAAGGAAATATTCTTTCAGTACTCAAAAAATTTTACCCCAGGGCTTCCCTGGTGGCGCAGTGGTGGAGAGTCCGCCTGCCGATGCAGGGGACACGGGTTTGTGCCCCGGTCCGGGAGGATCCCACATGCCGCGGAGCGGCTGGGCCCGTGAGCCATGGCCGCTGAGCCTATACGTCCGGAGCCTGTGCTCTGCAACGGGGGGGGGCCACAACAGTGAGAGGCCCGCGTACCGCAAAAAAAAAAGAAAAAGAAAAAAAAAATTTTACCCCATTAAGCAAATAAATTACTGACGTCATTGATAAATGACTGACATTCCAACAAATTTCTTTGCAGTTTCAATGTATTCCTGTTAATGAAAATAGAAATATCAACCAATGTTCATTTTAACAATAGGCAAAAGATATAAATGGACATTTCACCAAAGAAGATATATGGGTGGCAAATAAACATAAAAAAATGCTCAAAATTATGAGTCATTACAGAAATTCAAGGTAAAATCACAATGAGATTCTACTACTACATGCCTATTAGAATAGCAAACATTAAAAACACTGATTATAGCAGTTGCTGGTGAACATGTGGAAGAACTGGAACTCTTTATTCAGTGCTGGGTGAAACACATATGGTATAGCTGCTTTAGAACACAATTTGGCAGTTTGCAAAATTTTTAAATATTCACCTGCCCTGTGACAAAGGCATTGCACTCCTACATATTAACACAAGAGAAATAAAAGCATAGGCCCATATGAAGACCTGTACATTCATGGTCATAGTAGCTTAATTTGTAATAGCCAAAAACCTGTATGTCATTTAACAGAAGAAAGTGTTTAAAAATTGCGGTGCATTTGATTAAGGAATCTGGGAGGATGGTAGAGCAGGAAGCATCAGGAACTTGTCTCCCCAACTAGACAATTGTATTGACAAAATGTATCTCACATACCTATTTTGGAGCTCTGGGGTCTGTTCAAAGGCTTACAACTTCCAGACGAAAGCTGAAGACAGTAAATTGCCGTTTGGTCAATTTCAGCCCGTAGCACTGTAACAGCTACCCGTCCCCCACACACTTGCCCCATGGCTGGCAGTTCTGCATGTGTCCCTGGAGCAGCTTGCACGCAGTTGATGGGAACCTGGGTGAAACCTTGCTCTTGAAATATTGAGGACTTGTGCTCTGATCTATTGCTGCTTCTGACTGCAGAGGTGAAGACACAGAAGTGTGCAACCATTTGTGTAAACGTCATTGCATTGTTGAAAGCCCCTCCCTCTCCAGTTGAAGCAACTTCCAGGGGATTTGCACCAGCACATATTCCCCCCCTTCATTTTTCTCTTTTCTCCTTTTGGAAGCCAGATTTTTAGGGCTAAGACATTTCAAAGCAATCACATATACAGAGGAATTTAGAAAGTCATGACACATGTAAAGGCACAAGCTCAGAAAAGACCCGAGAAGACCTTAAGTTTACACCTCAGGTTGATCACCAGCAGAGACAGCCTACAACAATTAAAAAAATTTTTTAAATAAAATGGCAAACCTTGCAGGGCAGAAATTGAGACACAGATGTAGAGAACAAACGTATGGACACCAAGGGGGGAAAGCGGCTGGGGGGGATGGGGTGGGTGTGGTGGTGTGATGAATTGGGCTATTGGGATTGACATGTATACACTGATGTGTATAAAATTGATGACTAATAAGAATCTGCTGTATAAAAAAATAAATTTAAAAAAAAGGCAAACCTTGGGGAAGGTGAAGAATCTGATTTCCAAAGTTACCAAATTATTAGATTCAAATGTCTAGTGTTCAACAAAAAATTACAAGCCATACAAAGAAACAGGAAAGCACAGCCCATTCAAGGGGGAAAAAAAATCACCAGAAACTGTCTCTTAAAAAGACCTGATGGCAGATCTACTAGACAAACACTTTAAAACAACTGTCTTGTAGATAATCAAAGAACTAAAGACATGGAAATGGAAATGAAAAATGGAAATATCACCAAAGAGTGCCAGAAGAAGAAGAAAGGAGAAGAGAGATAGCTTGAAGAATTGATGACTCAAGACTTCCCAAATTTGATGAAAGATATGAATATAAACATCCCAGAGGCTCAATGAACTCCAAGAATGAACTCAGAGACCCAAATCAAAGCACATCACAATCAAACTGTCAAAAAACAGAGACAAAAAATCTTTAAAGAAATGAGGGAGCAGTGACTTGGCACATTCAAAAGATACTCGATAAAATTACCCACAGATTTTTCACCAGAAGCCTTGGAAGCCAGAAGGCAATGGGTATGTTATGTTCAAAGTGCTGAAGGAAAAAAATCTGTTAAACAAGAATCCTATATCTGGCAAAATTGTCTTTCAAATAGGAGGGAAGAATTAAGAAATTCCCAGATAAACAAAATCTAAGGGAGTTTGTTACCACCAGACCTGCCCAGCAAGAAATGCTGAAAGGAGTCCTTCACGTTGAAATAAAAGGACATTAGATTAACTCAAAGCTGTATGAAGGGATAAAGATCTCTGGTAAAGGTACATACGTTGGGCATTTTTTAAAACTACTCTTATTGTAACTTTATAACTCCATTTTTTCATTTCTACATTATTTGAGAAACTAATGCATTAAAAAACAATTATTCTTTGTTTTTGGATATACAGTATATAAAGATGTAATTTTGTGACATCAATAACTGAAAGGGTTGGAGATGGAACTGTATAGGAGCAGAGTTTTTGTATGTTATTGAAGTTAGGCTGGTATAAATTCAAATTATAGTGTTATAATTTTAGGATGGTAACCACATGATAACTACAAAGAAGATAGCTATAGAATATACACAAAAGTAAATGGGAAGGGAATTAAAATATTCACGTTAAAAAATCAAAAACAGAAGAAGACAGTAATACAGGAAATAGGGGACAAAAAAAAAGCTATAAGGCATATAGAAAACAAATAGCAAATGACAGAAGTAAATCCTTTCTTATCAGTAATTACTTTAAATGTAAATGGATTAAACTCTCCAATCAAAGACAGAGATTGACAGAATGGATTTTTAAAAAATGACCCAACTAGGGCTTTACTGGTGGTGCAGTGGTTAAGAATCTGCCTGCCAATGCAGGGGACACGGGTTCAAGCCCTGGTCCGGGAAGATCCCACATGAGGCGGAGCAACTGAGCCCGTACACCACAACTACAGAGCCTTAGCTCTAGAGCCCATGAGCCAAAACTACTGAGCCTGTGACCCACAACTACTGCAGTGCACGCGCCTAGAGCCCATGCTTGGTGACAAGAGAAGCCACTGCAATGAGAAGCCCGTGCAACACAACAAAGAGTAGCCCCCACTCACCGCAACTAGAGGAACCCTGTGCAGAGCAACAAAGACCCAACACAGCCAAAAATAAATAAATTAATTAAAAAAATTAAAATGACCCAACTATATGCTGACTACAGAGACTAACTTTAGATCCAAAGACACAAGTAGGTTGAGAGTGAAAGGATGGAAAAACATATTCCATGCAAATAACTAAAGAAAGTGAGGTTGGCTATACTAATAGCAGACAAGATAGAATTTATTTAAAAAAGAAAAGTTACAAGAGCCAAAAGATATTTCATATAGCAATAAAAGGTTCTACGCAGCAAGAAGATATAACAATTATAAACATTTATGCACCTAATAACAGACCAAGAAATTATATGAAGCAAAAACTGACAGTTAAATTAAAAGAGTAAATAGACAGTTCTACAGTAATAGTTGGAGACTTTAATACTCTACTCTCAATAATGTATTGAACAACCAGACAAAAAAAATCAATAAGGAAACAGAAGACTTGACAACACAATAAATCAATTAGATCTAATAGAAATGTATGTAATACTGTACTTGACAACAGAAGAAAACACATTCTTCTCAAGTGTGCATGGGACATCTCCATAATAGACCATGTTATGCCACAAATTAAGGCTTAATTGATTTTAAAAGATAGATATTACACAAAGTATCTTCTCCAACCTCAACCAGATGAAGATAGAAATTGATAATAAGAGGTAAACTGAAAAATTCACAAATTTGTGGAAATTAAACAACATACCCTTAAACAATCAATGGAACAAAGAAGAAATCACAGAGAATGTTAGAAAATAATCAGAGATGAAAGAAAACAAAACGCACAGCACACCTAGAAAAACAATAGAGAAAAGTCAACGAGTCCAGAAGATGGTTCTTCAAAAAAGATTAACAAAATTGACAAACCTTTAGCTAGAATGACTAAAGGCATAAATTACTAAAAACAAAAATAGAAGTACAAACATTACAACTGATTCTACAGAAATAAAAAGGATTACAAAAGTACTATGAACAAGTGTATGAAAAAAAGTGGATAACTTAGATGAAATAGACAAATTCCTGGAAACACAAAATCTATCAGGACAGAGCCATGAAGAAAGAGAATATCTGAATAAAACTGTAACTACTAAGCAAAATGAATGAGAGGATTCAATGAATTCATTCATTTGAATGAGTGATCAAAAACCTCCCAACAACAAAGCTATGGACCTGAAAGCTTTATTGGTGAATTTTACCAAACATTTAAGGAAGAATTAACATTAATCCTTGTCAAAAATTTTCCAAAAACTTAAAGGATAACACATTAATTCATTTCCCTTGATATCAATGCCAGAAAAAGATACTACAAGGAAAGTATAGACCTATATCCCTTATGAATACTGATGCAAATATCCTTAGCAAAATACTAGCAGACAGAATTCAGCAGCATACTAAAAGGACTAAACACCATGTTCAAGTGGGATTTATTCCTGGAATGCAAGGATCATTCAACATATGAAAATCATCTAACACCACATTAACAGGATAAAGGGAGAAAACAACTTGATCGTCTCAATTGCTGCAGAAAAAGCATTTGACAAAATTCAACACTCTTTCACAATAAAAACACTCAACAAATTAGGAATAGAAGGAAACTACCTCAACATAATAAAAGCCATGTATAAAAAACCCACAGCTAATATCATATTCAATGGTGAAGAACTAACAGCTTTTCAATCAGGAGTAAGGAAAGAATGCCCACTCTCACCATTTCTATTCCACATAGTACTGGAAGTTCTAGCCAGAGCAATTAGGCAAGAAAAAGAAATAAAAGGCATCCAAATTGGAGAAGAATAAGTAAAATTACCTTTGTCCACAGATGAAATAATCTTAAATCTAAAAAACCCTCAAGACTCCACAAAGTTACTATTAGAACTAATAAATTAATTCAACAAAGTAGGATACAAAACCAACACAGAAAAATCAGTTGCATTTCTATACACGAACAATGAACAATCTGAGTAGAAAATTACGAAAACGATTCCTTTTACAACAGCATCAATAAGAGTAAAACACTTAAGAAGTAACTTAACCAAGGAGGTAAAAACTTTATTTTAAAACCATAAAACATTACTGAAAAAAATTAAAGAAGACAAATAAATGGAAACATATCCCACATTCATGGATTAGATGACTGAATGTTGTTAAGATGTCGATTCTACCCAAAGCAATCTAAAAATTTCATGCAATCCCTACCAAAATCCAAGTAATTTTTTTTCTGCAGAAACAAAAATCTATGCTAAAATTCATATGGATTCTCAAGGGACCCTGAATAGCTAAAACAATCTTGATAAAGAAGATCAATATTGCAGGACTCACATTTTCCAATTTCAAAACTTACTACAAAGCCACATTAATGTAAATAGTGAGGTATTGACATAAAGAAAAAAGTATAGATAAATGGAATAGAATAGAGTCCAGAAATAAACCCTCCCATATACGGTCAAATAATTTTTGACAAAATCAATCAATGGGAAAACTGAATATCCACCTGCAAAAGAACGAAGCTGGACCCTTACCTTTCACAAAAATTAACTCAAAATAGATCAAAGACCTGAATATAAGACCCAAAACTATAAAACTCTTAGAAGAAAACATTGGAAAATTTCATAACATTGGATTTGGCAATGATTTTCTGGATATGATACCAAAGGCACAGGCAACAAAAGAAAAAAGACAACTTGGACCTCATGAAAATTTCAAACTTTTGTGTATCAAAGGACACACTATCAACATAGTAAAAAGGCAACCCACAGAATGGGAGAAATTATCTGCAAATCACAAACCTAATAAGAGATTAATATCCAGTATATAGAATTTCTAAAACTCAGCAACATCAAAACACAAACAATTCAATTCAAAAATGGAGAAAGGACCTGAATAGACATTTTCCTAAAGAAGATATACAAATGACTAGTAAGCACATGAAACAATAGTTATCATCATGAATCATTACAGAAATACAAATCAAAACAAGATACCACTTCATAGTCATCAAGATAGATACTATCCAAAACAAACAAACAAAAAACAGAAAAAACAAGTGTTAGTGATGATGTGGAAAAAGTAGAACACTTGCTGAAAATGTAAAATGGTATAGCCACTGTGGGAAACACAACACAATTTTTTTTCCTCAAAAAATAAAATATAATTACTATATGATCCAGTAATTCCACTTTCGGGTATATACCCAAAAGAATAGAAAGCAGGGTTTCAAAGAGAGATTCGTACACCCAAGTTCACAGCAGCATTAGTTACAATAACCAAAAGGTGGAAATAAATCAAGTATCCATTGAGGGATGAATGAATAAGCAAAATATGACATATACATACAATGGCATATTATTCAGCTTAAAAAGTAATGTAATTCTGAAACATGTTATAACATGGATGAAACTTAAGGACATTATGCTAAGTGAAATAAGCCAGTCACAAAAAGACAATATATAGCTCCATTTATATGCGATAACTAGAGTAGTCAAATTCCATTACAGAGAGTAGAATATTGGTTTTCAGGGGCTTGGGGAAGGGGGAAATAAGGAGTTATTGTTTAATGGGTATAGTTTCAGTTTTGCAAAATGTAAAGAACTCTGGAGATGAATAATGGTGATAGTTGCACAATATGACTGTACTTAATACCGCTGAACCGTGCACCTAACAATGGTTAAGACAGTAAATTTTATGTTGTGTATTTTATATTTTTTAATTAAAAAAAAAGCATAAAAACTGTGGTATTCATTCAACAGAGCACTACTCAGCAGTAAAAGGAATGAACTACTCATACACACAGAATGGATGATTCTCAAGATGATTATGCTATATGAAAGAAAACAGACCAAAAATAGAGTACAAATACTTTATGATTCCAATTGTATAAAATTCTAGGAAAGGCAAACAAATCTATAGTGGAAAAAAAAGGTAAATCAATGGTTTCCTTGGGATGTAGGTAATGGTTCCCTGGGGAAGGCAAGGAGGGATAGTAAAGGGGCATGAGGTAGCTTTGTGGGTGATAGATAAGTTCATTATCATAATTGTGGTGTTGGTTCCCTGAGTGTATACATATTTTAAAACTTACCAAAGTGTACGCATTAAATACATACAGCCAATTATTCCATGAAAATTATATCTCAACAAAGCATTAAAAGAAATTGTTGCACATAAAAATCTGATCTCCTACTCATTTTGGAAAACTAGAAGATTTGGCAACCCCATATTGATTCTACTACCTCTCTCCTCATGTGTTGGCAGCAGAGATGGCTGGCTATGTCACAAATGCCTCATCCCTGGCGTACAGGATCTACCTTCTCTTAGTCCCCATTTTCCTGCCAACCCAGCAATGGCTTTGACATGAATAATGCAGAGAGCCTGCAGTATTCCACAAAACCTTTAGATAATTTGCTCTGCCGGTGACCTTAGTCATAAGGACAGAGGTCTGGAGGTCCTGAGAACTTCTGCAAATCCTGAATCCTGCACAGTCACATTTAAGGGAACATTTGTGGATGCACTTTTAGAACAGGTACATTCCCTCTTGTTTGCCCACTGGACCCAGTAAGTCTTACAGTAGGTGACATATACTGGAACATTAGACATCAAGGGCATATAACTCCTTGGCAGGGGCCAGGTAAACAGTGTCTACTCAACAGTGCTAAGGAATAGGAGGCATCCCCAGTAAACAAGGGGCCCAACTCAGGCTGCTTCCAGATGCACTGGAGGTTGCACAACCTCCCCTTCCTCAGAGTAATCGCTGATTCACAAAAATTCATGCCATTCAGACCACAACATTAGGCCCACAAAGCCCTACAAGCTTCCCTAGGATGCCTTGGGTAGCAACACAAACGAGGCCAAATCTGGACTGAAAACTGCGCTCTGCCATCCTGCTCTTCCCTGAGGCAATAAATTTGGAGACCCCTTTGGTTTGGTAGACCTTAATTCTGTTCTCAACCCAATCCACAGTTATCAGAACACAGAAGATTAAAGGTGGCTTTATCAATAAGGCTCTTATCACCCAAACCAGAGCAATGTAAAGTAAATAGTTGTTAAGATGGGTAAGGTGGAAGCTGGATGAATCCATCATGAGCATCATACAAGATAAACAAATGTCCTTGAAAAAGGGAAACCTCTGCAAGCTGCCAGTAGGACCCAGCTCAGGTCTTCATGGCCAAAGATGGGTCATGTCCACAGCTAAACCAGTCACAGGGGGAGGGAATGACATCTTCCCATGGCCTCAGGCTACTCATGATTCCCTCCTGGAAAGAGGAAACAGAGGCCTGTCTTTTGTGAGCACAGGAAAGTGGCTGACGCATACTCTGGAGACCTGCCAGTGGGTAGAACTGAGACGACTTCTACCACAGACATTAGCAGTGAGAAAAACTCTGGCAAAGTTTGTGGTCAGAAAATGCAACCCTGCTCCAGAAAGCTTCCAATATATCTAGCATCCATTGGGAATCTCTCCAGCATAGATATTTGGATGAACAAGGTTCAACTTCTGGCTGACAGCTCCCTCATAAAGACCACTCTCAGAGTTAATCTCTAGTGGGTGCTGTCGTGCAGAAGAAGGAGGGTGCACATTCTCTGAACTCCTTTCTCTGGTGTGAATTTTCTGATGCCGGATGAGGGTAGACCTTTGGCTGAAAGCCTTTTCACATTCATTGCACTTATATGGCTTATCTGGTTTGTGAACTTTCTGGTGCTGCCTCAGATTAGAACTTTGTCTGAAGGTTTTCCCACATTCAAGGCACTCATAAGGCCGCTCACCAGTGTGAAGTCTCCGATGGTTATTGAAGCTGGAGCGTTGGCTAAAGAATTTCCCGCATTCAGGGCACTGATAAGGCCGTTCACCAGTGTGAAGTCTCCGATGGCTATTGAGGCTGGAGCTTTGGCTAAACAGTTTCCCACATTCACTGCACTCATAAGGCCGTTCACCAGTGTGAACTCGCTGATGTTTCATGAGGTCGGAGCTTCGGCTGAAGGCTTTCCCACAAACGCTGCACCCATAGGGTCGTTCACCAGTGTGAACTATCTGATGTTGAACAAGTCCATCAAAGTGGCTAAAGAATTTCCCACATTCATTGCACTTATAAGGTTTTTCTCCAGTGTGAACTCTCCAATGTTTAATAAGGCTGGAGTTGCAGTTGAAGGATTTCCCACACTCGCTGCACTCATGAGCACTTTTACCTGTATGAACCCTCTTATGATGAATGAGATTGGAACGTTGGCTAAAGAATTTCCCACATTCACTGCACTCATAAGGCTTTTCTCCAGTGTGTACCCTCTTATGTTGAATAAGATTGGAGCTTCGGCTAAAGAATTTCCCGCATTCGCTGCACACATGAGGGCTTTCACCAGTGTGAACTCTCTGATGTTTGATGAGACTGGACTGCTGGCTAAAGAATGTCCCACATTCACCACACTCATAAGGCTTTCCTCGATTGTGATCTCTCTGGTGTTGAAAGAGGCCAGCGGCGTAGCTGAAGAATATCCCACATTTGCTGCACTCATAAGGCCTTTCTCCAGTGTGGGTCCTCTGCTGAACAAGTGAGGATTTGTCACTGAGAGCGTTCTGAAATTCACTGCGCTTCTTACGGCATTGCATAGTGGGAAAATCCACCACGCCTTCGGAGCTGTGGTGTGGCTCCACTACACGGGGAGTGACCTGGTGCTGGAGAAAACCACATCTGGACACAAAGGCCTTCCCACTCTCCCTCAGTGTGAAAGGTTTCTTTGATGTGTCATCTCTGCAGCTCTTCACAAGCGAGGCGCTGCTTTCGTTCCTTGCGATAGGCTTGTCCACGTTCTGCTGCATCTGTGGTTGGTGAAGGTTGGCATTGAACTTGAACTCTCTCCTGTATGCCTCACACACATGTGGTTTCTGCCAGGGATGTGTTGCCTGGTGTTCAGCTGGGTGCACAATGTCTTTCAGGTGTAGGCCACACAGGTCACAGGGGTAGCCTTTCTGGGTGGATGGAACCACCTTGGGATTCATGTCCTGTGACACTTCTACAGAAACACTAAGCTCAGCAGGTGACTCCTGACCCTCTGTTCCATGGCAAAAATCTGAAAGTAGAAAAATGCTGGTGACAACCCAATCACAAATGCAAGTCTGATACAGGAATGAGTCCATGGGATTATTGGCAAGATGAAAGGCCTGAGGTCAGGATAAGGAATGGTCTTCTCTAATGTGCTGTGCCTGGTAAGGTCACGAAATAGGGGAGGCCTTACCAGAAGCAAGGACACAAAGATGTGCACAGTATCAGGTGGAAAGGCAAGTCTCCTCCTCACTTCTCTACAAAGGCTTTTCAGGGGAGCCCTGGCTGCTGGTAACCCATGAGGACTGTGCAGAAGGATGTGTTCACGCCCGGGAAAATCTGATTGCAACTGGCTAGCTGGTGTTCAAGGACTATAAGAGGAAATGTGTACATCGCATGACATATTAAGTGCAGGTCCACATTGGAGAGTGCTGCAGAGGGAGCTGTGGAAACAGTGAGGGACACAGCCAGGGGCCCCAAGTCAAAGCAGAAATGACAAGTAGGCAATGTGTCAAGAACAGGAAAGGAAAGGTAGAAGAGATATAAGGCTTTGGCACCAAAACAACGATGAACACGAGAAAAGTGGCAGGTATGATCTGAAGACAGTAGTGATGTCACATGGTCCCCCATCTCTCACTTACCTGAGCCAGGCCCTCTATATGCCCCTCTTGCCATGGCTGACGTCATGTCCACTCGGTCAGGCACCCAGGGCTCTGCCCCCATCTCCAGCTGGGCAACTACATGAGACCTGAAAGATGTAAGTCCTAAGGGAAAGACAGGACAGGTAAGGGGCCAGCACTTGTCCTGGTGAACTACCCCACAACAGACCACAGGAAAGAAAACAAAATATTACAAAAGGAACACACAAGGGGGGTCTAGCAGGAACATCTCAGTGGTCATAGCAAATAGTAACCACCAGTACCTAGAATTCCTGGCAGTCAGGCCTTAGGAAATGTTAGTTTTAAAGGAAAAGAGCAGAACAGAACTGTCATAGATCTGGACGATCACCCAGGCGGGCAGTGGCTGAGTCAGATGGGATCCACTGGTCTTCCTTCTGGGACCCTTCCCCACAAGGCTTCAAGGCAGCACGTATTGGGGCTGCTTGGGGAGAGCGTGGGACCCTGCACACAGCTGAGCTCTGGAACCCACCGCACATATACCAGAAAGGGGGGAAAGGGGGACTTCCCTGGTGGTGCAGTGGTTAAGAATCCGCCTGCCAATGCAGGGGACATGGGTTTGAGCCCTGGTCCAGGAAGATCCCACATGCCACGGAGCAACTAAGCCAGTGCGCCACAACAACTGAGCCTGCGCTCTAGAGCCTGTGAGCCACAACGACTGAGCCCACGTGCCACAACTATGGAAGCCTGTGTGCCTAGAGCCCATGCTCCTCAACAAGAGAAGCTACTGCAAGGAGAAGCCTGCACACCTCTATGAAGAGTAACCTCCACTCTCTGCAACTAGAGAAAGCCCGCACACAGCAATGAAGACCCAACGCAGCCAAAAATAAATAAATAAAATAAATAAATTTTTTTTTAAAAAAAAGGTGGGGGGGAAGGAAGCAGTGCCCACGGTCCGGCTGTGGGACGGAAAGAGCCTCTTCTTGGGAAAAGAGGATGGGCAGAGATGAGCTGAGGACACCTGGGTGGGTGTGAAAGCCTTACCCAGTGAGGCTATCAGTGCAAAGTTCTCCAGCATCACATCGCAGTACAGGAGTCTCTGAGCCTCATCAAGGAGTCCCCACTCCTCCTGGGAGAAGTAAATGGTCACGTCCTCAAAGGTCACACAGTCCTGCCATGATGGGGACAGTTCATTCCATGATCAGCTTCTCTCCTCAGGACTCCCTGTCTATCCCCTGTTCACCCTCCTCCCCAGCTTCCCAACTCAGAGGAGATCCCAGGCCCTGGTTCCATGCCTTCTATGACTGCTTTTTCAGCCCACAGCAATGCCAGCAATGCTCTGGGCCTGAAGTGCAGGGCCTCTAGTGTCGTCGATGTCATGCCTTACAGATACAAACAAACATGGGCCCATAATCCCCAGTACCAGGGCCCTGGGGGCAACAGCTCACATGCCCTCCCCACATGCGTATCACTCTTTGGACTGTACATTTCCTCAAACCCTGGACCTCACCACTTCATCCCCATTGTTGCTGTACCCCCTCCCCATCCCAGCCCACATCATAGCCATCTCCATGCGTTGTCACTCTTTACATGGTATTGCTGGGGCTCAGGGTAGGCCACCCCAAAATGTGCCTCAATGTCATATTGATTATTTTGAATTAAATTTACTTAAGAAACGGCCAGCACAAGGGGGACACTCCTTTCTGTCTCCCTGAAAGCAAGAAATGAATCTCTCATGTAAAAGTAAATGAATGTCTCATGTAAAAGGGTGTCTTTCTACCTCAATCTGGAGGTAGAAAGACACCCTTATCACCAAAGATAGGGATTTTGGGGACAAGAAGCCTATATAAACAAACTTTGTTACTTCTTTAATTTACTACCTGAAGCCCAAACTCTGTTTAGATTTTTCACTGATTGGGTACCCAAAACCCAAGTTTCTTTGTCTAGTCAATTCCTCACAAATTTATTGTTTTTTTGTCCAAAAAGTATAAAAGCTGCCTGCTTTGGCCACTTCTTAGGTCCCATTTCTATGAGACCTCCATGAGCAGGAATTAAAATTTGTTTCCTTTTCACCTATTAATCTGCCTTGTGTCAATCTGATTATTAGTCCAGCCACAAAATCTCAAAAGAGGGGTAGAGGGGGAAATTTCCCTCTTCCTGACAGTTGGTGAGCCAGGCAGGTGGCTGGCTGGAGCCTGCTTCCCGCCCTGAGGATGCTGTAGAGCCGGGGGCATCGGACAAAGACTGCAGAAGGTAATAAGATTTCTTACCCAGTCGGCCTCCCGGGTCTCTGCCTGCAAGTTCTGGTGGGAGGGAAAGTGGTGAGACTCCCCTTTCTCTGTCTCTAAATTTAGATTAGCAGGAGAAAATATTTGTGGAGCTGGTTAGTTCCTTGTATTAGTGACTTGGGAATCCTCATCCTTCACCTCCCAGAGATGGTCACTGTTTTTCTCTGTCTCTGTCTGTCGTGTTGTTTGTCACGAGGAAGAACCAGAGGGCAGAACACAGGCATAGGCCCTATGAGCCTGCTGTTCAAGCCAGCCTCACACACTGGGGAATTAGCAGTTCTCACCAGACCGGCATCTGTTTAGACAAACTTTGCTCTGGGTTCTTATTTTTTGCTGCGTTGGGTCTTTGTTGCTGTGTGTGGTGGCTTCTCTTGGCATGGGCTCTAGGCGCACAGGCTTCAGTAGTTGTGGTGCACGGGCTTAGTTGCTCCGTGGCATGTGGGATCTTCCTGGACCAGGAATCAAACCCTTGTCCCCTACATTGGTAGGCGGATTCTTAACCTCTGCGCCACCAGGGAAGTCCTGCTCTGGGCTCTTTATTAAAAAAAAAAAAAAAAGACGAGGTTTTTTCCTTCCATCTTGTTTTATGTCCTCAGAGCTTGGCTTTGTGTCCAGTGAGAATACTGTCTCTGGTCTCTACCATCCAGAAGGTGCATTTACTGGGGTGCATCTGGTGGCCAAGCTCTTTGTCCGGCCATACCAGCTCTCAGGGGACTTTGTCATTAGGCGTCCCAGTCCATAACGGGCCTCTGTCATCACAACCTTCATTAGTTGTTAGTGCTGGAAAAGTCCCATTCCAGTAGTGCCTGCCGGATACCATAAATTATCGGTTTTATGGCTGGAGGCGCCCCAGATTTCTGTGGAACACTGGAGACACCATTTTCCCTACACCATTCTCACCACCTGTAGCAACAAAGGAGTTCTACCTTCTTAGACTAATTCTGGGAGTGGGCTTTTTGGATCTTGTGAGGGCTATATACTCTTCTTGTGAGATGCCTCTTGCATCTTTGGTTAAGCCATAATAAAACACTTATTGGCTTCAGTCACTATGTGAAAATATAAGATCCTACTTGTCAATGGCCAGATGATAGATCCTTTAAATTGGCTATATTTAAAAGGAAAAAAACAATTGAGAGCTCTCATAATAAACAGCTGTCATACTGGTACTTATGGGAGGACCAAATTCTCTATAAAAAGAAAAAAAAGGTATAATGACTAGTCTTAGAGAATCCCTTATTAAGATAAAAAAAACAGAAATTAGACTTAAAAATCCAACATAAATTCTCCTTCTTAAAAATCACCCCATCTTCTCAGCAATTTCCCAGGCTCTCCTACAAATAATCAGAAAATAAATGGGCTGGAGGCCAATATTTAAGAGTTTATAGAAACAACTGTCTTTGTCTTACAAAGCTTGTCTTATGAAGCTCTACAAAACCAGAAGTACAACTCTAGAAACAAGTCAAAGCCCATCGAACTTTACTCGTCCCAAGGTCTCACCTAGTCCTCTCAAAATGCTTGCAGATATTATAGTAGATCAGGATATTGGCGCAAACTTGTCCTGTACTTAAGAGAAACATTTACTAATAATTACCCGAAGACCTATGATAATAGACAAGTATACTCCAAAACATATTTTCTTTCTCTGTCCCTTCAAGTTATGTCATGTATTTGAATGTAAACACAGCCCACAGAGCCTGACCCTGAGCCTGGACTAATTCAATCAGTAAAACCTGAAATTAAAAGAAAAAAGAGAGAGAGGCTTTTTCAAACACCCACTGTTAAAAGGACTTTCTTGCTCAATCTCTATTAAGTCACAGGCTCCCTAGAATTGCTTGTCAACGGCAAATACAGATCTTAAAAGTCTTCTACACAAATAATAAAAGACTAGCTAGCTGAGCAAATAACCTAATTCATTCCAACTGTTACTGATAAACTAGTGAGTTTTCTATTGTGCCTGATTCATGACTAAAGTTTTAAAATAAGAACTATGAGATCACTGGTTGAGTTTATCTCTATGTCCATATGTGTATGTTACCTCTGGATGGCACTGCCAAAATTAATCTGTAAAAGAGCTCTATTTAATTGGCTTAAATAAAGACTTTTTTATATAAAAAGTCTCAAATATGTAATAAAAAATAACCCAAACGTTTCTCATAATCTTTAGTAAATAAAAGCTGCTTGTTGGTTAAATTAATACAGATATATCTTCAGAGTTACCTGAAGGTATATCCTCAGATAATCTTAAGGAAATAAAAGCTACTTGTTGGTTAAATTAATACAGGTATATCTTCAGAGTTAGCATTAAATGTAATGTAGATAAACAACCTTTGTTCTACCTGGGTGTACTAGTCAAACGGGCTAATGTTGTCTCTTTTGCAGTTTGTCAGCAAACAAACAAACAAGATAATGACTAACTGCTTTAATGTCTCATGAAATTTTCATGAGTAATCTGATTGTTAAAAATAAATTGAACAGATATAAATGTGATGAGTTTTTAGGTGAACTTTTAGACAATAATTGTTTTATGATATGTCCATTTAAATAGTTTCCTAAATCTGTTTGGTAATTTATACCCTTAGAGTTTTGCTACGTTAACTTAAACGATGGGAATTAACTGGATGTCTAAATCATTTCCAAATACGATAAAGTATTGAAACATTAGTTTCTAAACAAGTCTAAGTTTACACCTACTTGTTGGCTCTTGATACAGAGAAACTAAGTATGTTCGGCTCTAGTAAATATATCTTGTGCTTTATTGGAAGATTGTGCTATGAAATAGCATGTTTCTAGAAATTATAAAACGTATTTATGTTTGTCACACCACAAAATGTTAATAAAGTTCACAATTGTTTACTTCTTTGTTTTCACTAGGATTCCAATTAATATATGTTAATTAAAGCTGCAGATATAATAAGGGATAAGAAAAGGTATGGAGACATTTTTATTAAGGAAGAAGAAAGTGATTTTGTCCTAAAGCTGGTTAGTTCTAAATGGGAAAGAAAACAAGGGACAAACTAAAATGGACAATTTTAAGTTTGTGAATAAAGGATTCTTTGGAAAGGAATTTTATGTGTGGTCATGACGGAACAAGATTAGAATGAATTTAATTATGTAAATAAGTTTTAATATCAAAGTAAACTGGTACAAAATTGGAATTTGTTTTTCTCTCTGTTAAAAGAACAAAGTTTTTTTGGTTGTTTGTTTTTGTTTTCTGTTGGTCTGCTCTTGATAATAAGAGATTATGAAAGGTTTTTCTTTACCTTTAAGTAATGTGCCTAGAAAAAAACAAAGATCTTCTGTCTTGTCAAAGTAATTACTTATGTTCTATGTCTTTATCAGGTCTTTGATTCAGTAAGTAAACCCAGTCCTATTGCTATTAAAAGACCTGAATTTTGCTCAGAACTATATAACCTTCTATATTTGCCTAAGAAGTCTTTAATTATTACTTTGGTTAAGTGGATAACGAAGCATTGCTTCACAGCGACCTATTTAAGTCAAATATTTTTTGATATTTTTGACAAACTTCTCCCAAATCAAATTCTAAATGAAAACTTTTTGACTTAGAACTAACATTGAGATGTGAGATATTTCAGGGGCCCTCTGAAATACCCTCAAAGATTTATTCTCTCTCCTTATAAAAAGATATTAAACTAATTAGGTGTATTTAATATGTTAAATTATATGGAAACTGTTGTCACATAAGAAGTCATGTTAAGTCTCCTTTATATTGTGTCTGTATAGGTATGTATTCCAAGTGTTCCAGAAATTATGTGAAATTTCTGAAGTCATATATGTCCTGGCATAAAATGTTATCTGTCATCAGAATGGAGACTCATACTAAAGGGATTGAACCCAGGTATCAGGGAAATGCACTGACTGTCATGCAAAGGCAGCAGCAACAGAATCTGTAAAGACTGTGGCACATGAAGATAAAATCCATTCCGCTTCTGCAAAAAACCTGACCCCTTATTGCCAGATTTTGCCATTCTGATGTCCTTGTACCATGGCAACAGTCTACTTCTGAATAAGAGAAATTAAAATGGGTAAACAATAGCTGTAAATTAAATGAACAGTCAGGGCTATGGGAAACCCAAGATGGCTACTTGGTTCTTCCCAGCTCCCTGGCAAACCTCATTTTTTTTTTTTTCTTGCATCCCTTCACCCACCATAGTGTCTTTAAGATGCATTTAAATAGACATTGGCAGGAAGATTTCTATAAAATTGCAAAAGCAGTCTACCAGCAATGTCTGACCTGTCAAGTCCATAACCCTGGGGAAAAACAATTTTTGTCCCCAGAAGCCTCAGACATTTTCTCTCTGGACTCTTTGAGCACCTGTAGCTGTACTTCATTCAACTGCCTCTACGTATGGGTTATCAGAATGTTTTTATTATTACATGTATGTTTTCCGGATGGATTGAAGCCCTCCCTTGCTACAATGCTGATGCCCTCACAAGGGCAAAGAATCGGTTTTTAAAAATGTGTTTTCCATTTGGGTATACCTTCCACAATCTCCAGTGATCAAGGCATCCACCTTATGGGGCAAATCACATGAGCCTTAAGAAAAAACCTCACAAACTTCATGGAAGTATCACTGTTGCTCTCATCCTCAATCATCAGGCAAAGTTGACAGAACTAACGGAAGAACTGGACTCAGAGCAGAACAAGAATTAATTACATGGGATTGAATGAACTGATGAATATGATTATAATTTTTGTGACTTTTTGTTTAAAATATTACTGATTTTTTAACCTTTTGTTTTCCAAATACAAGGAAGTTTTTTTAAAAGATTTACAGCAATTTGGTAAATTATACCTTTGTAAGCAAAAATGAAACATTTATCTTTTTCCCCCTACCTGATCTCTCCAGAATTCAGAAACTCTCTGTGAGTATTATTTTCTTAGCAATACAGTTACTTGCATAAGTTCAATAAGAATCTGTTCTCTTCATAATAGGACACAATTAGAAACACTGGTTATCTTGCCACGGCTTTGACTGGAAAGTCATATTTGAGAGAGACACATGTAGACTCAGATATGACCAGACAGCTTGAAGGAACTAAGATTGCCTTTACTTTAAAATTATTATTATTATTTTTTCTTTTTGGCTGTGCGGCTTGCAGGATCTTAGTTCCCTGACCAGGGACTGAACCCGCGCCCTAGGCAATGAAAGCGAGGAGTCCTAACCACTGGACCACCGGGGAATTCCCAAAATTGACTTTATGGGCCAATCAAAGCCTTTGGAAAAGCATCCTGGTACCTTGCGAACAGGGTTCCCAGCGCCTTACCACGTGAGTAAGGACGGTCACTTCTGACAGGCACAGGAACCTCAGGATATTTGGGGGATCTCAAGAGAGGAATTCACCCAATTCTACAGGTATCACAGGCAAGTCTGATGATAAGTCTGACGTGGCTTCCTGGCCTCGAGAGGCTATTAAGAGTTCGATCTGGAAATTCCTTATGAAAAGTTCCAGCAAAGCAGATTCAGAAGAGCCTATATGGCTAAGCCCTATTCTTGCTGGACCTGTATAAATAATCAGGCCGAGTTCATGGAATCTAGACTTACTCTGCAAACAAATTCGTCTTAATTTGGCTACCTTTGGTAGAAATGAGAGTGATTTTAGAGAACAAAATTATGTTTCAATAGAAACTATAATGCACACTTGTATATATGATTCTAGTGCTATTAGTTTTCATTGAGGCTTTGTCATCTACCTGAAAACTGGTCTGGATCCTGAATTATTCTAGTTTCCTCCAATATCTGGCTACAACTCTTTAATGTTTCCAATTTTTTCTCACCCTTCTGAGCTGGAATCACTGAGAACTAAAACTGAGTGTGGAATCATTGAGTTGGAATCATTGAGAACTAAAATTGCCCTTTTCCTGAAGCCCTGCAAATTGAAGCTAAACGACTTGATAAACTTCAGAGAAATTGCCACCACGGCTCACATTTAAACTATCCTCGTGCCTTTTACTATATGAGCCACTCAGAAAGTTTTCCTGAACACCTGGTGACATCAGAGACATTTCAAACTGCAAAAGCTGCTTCAACCCTGACATCTAGAAATCTTCTTGACTGACTGCATCCTGGTCTATAAACTGGTTGATAATCTGCTCTGATCATTAACCTTTGTTTTTCTTTTGATTCCCTAGAAATGTCTCCTATTAAATACTTGACTGCTTGCACCATAGGCCTAGCTTTGGGAGCTCCCTCTGCATCACTGCCTCCTAAAATAAGGTATAACTGTTGAACTGAACTAATCTGTTCTCAGAACTAAGAAAATGGTTCAATGAACTGTAGGACTCCACTAACCCATTCTCTCTCTCCACAGAGGACGATTCAGAGGAGGGAACTGTCAGACCCGAGGTAGGCCTCCCCTAAATGTTTCTCAATGGCATATTGATTGTTTTGAATTAAAGTTACCAAAGAAACAGACAACGCAAGGGACACTCCGACCCTCCTTTCTGTCTCCCTGAAAACAGGAAATAAATTTCTCACGCAAAAAGTGCACTCCTTGCATCTGGACATAAAAAACATCCTTATTTGGACTTCCCTGGTGGTCCAGTGGTTAGGACTCCGCGCTCCCCATGCAGGGGGCCCGGGTTCCATCCCTGGTCAGGGAACTAGATCCTGCATGCATGCAGCAACTAAGACCCGGCGCAGCCAAATAAATAAATAAATGAACATTTAAAAAAAAAAAAAAAGAACATCCTTATTGCCAAAGATAGGGAATTTGGGCCAAGAAACCTACGTAAATAAAACCTGTTACTTCTTTAATTTACTACCTGAAACCCGAACTTTGCTTAGCTTCTTCATTAATTGGGCACCCAAAACCTAAGTTTCTTTGTCCAGTCAGTTCCGCACAAATGTATTGTTTCCTTGTCTAATAAGTATAAAAGCTGCCTGCTGTGGCCACTTTTTAGGTCCCATTTCTGTGAGACCTTCATGTGCATTAAAATTCGTTTTTCTCCTGTTAATATTACTTTTATTATTAGTCCAGCCACAAGAACTCAAAGGAAGGGTACAGGAGGAAGCTGCCCCCTCCCTGGCAGTCCGGAGAATTCTTGGCAAATACAGTCATGATCCCATCCTGCCCCCAGACCTTCTGTGGCTCCCACTGCCAAGGGCAACATCCACCCTTGATGTGAAGGCCTCCCCACTCGGCCCCGTTCTTGGCTTCAATCCAAGCCACCCAGGACTACATCAGATGCCCTTGGCCCTTTTCTTCTGTCCCTTCATCAGTCACTCATTCAAAAGCCAACCGCTCCGGTCCTCCTACCCACCACCCACCAGGGTCTAACGGCTCTCTCATCTTGCCCCATTTGCCCCTGAATTGATTCCCCAGCCCGACTGAAAATCCCCAGGCCCCCTCAAGGGTCCACAAAGCCCTGGTGAGAACGAAGGTGGCTGAATGAGCACCAGCCCAGGCCTCACTGAAAAATGACCTCCAGTACTATGAAGTCTCAGCCCCCCTTCTCATACCTACGCCCCCAGGAAAATTTGGCCACCTGCCAGACCCACCTTTCCCTACACACAGCCCCCTGCCCAACCACCACCATGAACACTAACTCTCCCTCATCTGTCTTTATGATGCCAAACAAGCCAGCAAGATACCCCGTTCTCAGTTCTCAGGCCCCACCCTCCCCCTTCCCCCTAACATCACTGCCACCATGACCCGAAGTTTCACCCTCCTAAATCCGACACACCCTTGCCCACACACCAGATGCCACATCTTGGTTGTTTCTTTTTTTGTTTTCTTTCTTTTTTTTTTCTGGCCACGCCGCACGGCTTGTGGGATCTTAGTTCCCCGACCAGGGATCAAACCCGCCCCACCCCCCTGCAGTGGAAGCGTGGCGTCTTAACTACTGGACTTCCAGGGAAGTCCCTTGATGTTTCTAACTGTGAAAATAAAGACCAACCAAATGAGAACAGCAAAGGCTAATTACTCTGAGTTTGCTATAGAAAGAGAGTCAACCGCTTATGCGCTGGCACAGACTCAGAGGCAGGCAGAGGAGCGGGAAAGCTTTAGAAGTGGAAAAAAAGGGAAGGCTTCAGGTACGCCCTGTTGGCATGGGGAAGCTGTGGGCAGGCTAACTAGGCGCAGGGCATCCTATGTGGTTGGTTAGGGGTGCATATTTGGCTTTCCCTGGTTGGTCCTCTGTTGGAAGTAGGAACAAAAACTAGAGGAGTTGTCAGCTATTAAGCCCTGGTCTTTGGGGGCCAATTGTTACAGAAGTTACTGTTTAACTTTCTGGATTGTCACTAGAGATGGCAATCTGGCTTCCTGCGAGGCTAACTTTCAGCAGGATGGCTTCCTGGCTTGTTTATTGTAGATAAGAGGGTTGGTTGCCTGGACAGATTGCTGCAGGTTGTGGGTCAGAGTTCTATTTTATATATAGTCTTTCAATTGTCCCTTTGCATATTTGGTGTCTCATAACCTAAACTAAGTCTCCCCAGAACACCATAACTGTGTGTCTGGCTCCTCAACCTTCAACTTCACGCAGGGGTCCCTGGAACATCAGAGTTCAACGTGGCCAAAACCTAACTTCTTCTGTTTCCACTGAAAATTCCTCCTACAGCCAACTTCCCCTTCTCAGTTGACGGTTCATCCATCCTTCCAGCTGCTAAAACCCAAAACCATCACGTCACCTATTTTCTTTGTCAGCCTCCACATCAGAAAATCTGGTCAGACTAGCTTAAAAGACACACCTAGAATCCAGTCGCTCCTTCGGCCTCCAGCCACCTGCCCTAGTCACGTGGGCTGCAGTACCGCAACAGCCTACTCCTTGCTCTCCCCGCCTTCACCCTCAGCCCGCAGTCAATTTTCCACTCAGCATCCATAGGGCCCTGCTAAGACCGAAGTCAGATCATCTTCCTCCTCTGCTCTGAACCTTCTGTGGCTCCCAACACTCTCAGTAGAGAGCCCCAGCTCCCCACCCCGCCATTCCAGGGCTGACCTCAGCCCACCTGCTCTCTGAACACTCCCAGGTCAATCAGGCATTTGCAAGTGCTGGTTCCCGTGCCTAGGAAACCCTTTCCCACCTCATCCCACTAGAGTTTAGAAATGGGAACTGCTCTCTGTAATCCGTGGCCTGGATTCAGGACCCTAGGCTGGGAGGGACTGCTCGCCCTCTCAAACCCTCGGAGACCCGGGACTCAAAAGCAGAAAGATGAAAAAGAAGTGAAGTCGTAGGGCATCGCCCATCTTTGATACCCCGGCGCCGGGCACGTGAGGGTTGGGGGCTGAGCGGCTGAGGGCCTGAAGCCCATCCACTCACCTTCGCCGGGTCCATCAGCGCTGCCGCCGCCATCGCAGCCCGTGGACGCAGGGGCCCTAAGAGGCGGGTATCGCGGGCTCAGCCTAGCACCGCCTCGCCTTGCCCGGGGCGAGGTGGCACTTCAGTCTCCCCGGGGTTAAGGGCACCCAGAGCCCGATGCCACCGCTGGGGCCGCGGAGACCCGGCGGGACCCTGGCGGACACCGCGTCCCAGGGGCTCACGACTATTTCAAAGGCGCGGAGGAGGGTCCTGGCCTCCCTGTCCTTCCCCGCCCGCTTCGGAAAACCAGCTGGGAAGAGCGGTACTGGCCCAGCCCCGGGCCCACAGCTCGGGGCGCACCGGCCCGGGGAAATGACTTGCTGCGCTGAAACGCAGGAAGTTCCGGCCCCCACCTCCTCGGCCCTAAGAAACGACACTCCCCGGGGCTGTCATTGGCCCAGCGCCAGCCGGTGACGCACCGGCACAGCCTAATAGACCGTGTTTTCTGTCCTGCATCCGGCCAGGCTGGTCGGGGGCGGCGGGGGAGAGGCGGGAGGGAGGCAGGCGGGGCAGGAGAGCGGACCTTGCTGGTTGACATTGGCCGAGCTGCACCGCAAGCTGCACCTCCTTAAGGGGCTGTCCCCAGGCCTCTGGGGCCAAGTCCCGCCCGCCCTCAGAGGTCTGTAATATGAGACCCCCTGGTACCTGTGTGGGCGTAGCTGGCCCCTTTACCTCTCAGGCTCCCGAGGACCCTAATTCACATGGAAAAATGAAGCTAATATCTAATTTACGGGTTCTTTGTGTACTAACATTAAATGTTGCTCTAATTCAGTGCATCTCAAACCCGTAACGTCAGCATCACCTGGGAATTTGTTTAAAATGCAAGTTCTCAGGCAATAGCCTAAACCTAGACACTTAGAAATCATCCTGGGGGTGGGACCCAGCCTTCTGTGTGTCAACAAGCCTTCCGGGGGATTCCAGTTTAAGGAAAAGGGACTCTCATTAACATTCAGTAAATAAAATGGGGGAAATAAGGGCTTCCCTGGTGGCGCAGTGGTTGAGAGTCCGCCTGCCGATTCAGGGGACACGGGTTCGTGCCCCGGTCCGGGAAGATCCCACATGCCACGGAGCGGCTGGGTCCGTGAGTCATGGCCGATGAGCCTGCGCGTCCGGAGCCTGTGCTCCGCAACGGGAGAGGCCACAACAGTGAGAGGCCCGCATACCGCAAAAAAAAAAAGGGAGAAATAACACTATATATCTCAAGGTAGGTAACAGGGCCTAGCACACAGTTTCTGCATAGCTAAGGAATAATTTCAGTGAGCCCAGACTTGCATCTTCCCATGCATAGAAAGACACTGAAATCATTAACTTAAGATGTCTGGGGACTTCACTGGTGGTCCAGTGGCTAAGGCTCTGTGCTCCCAATGCAGGGGGCCCGGGTTCCACCCCTGGTCAGAGAACTAGATCCCACATGCCGCCTCTAAAAGATCCTGCATGCTGCAACTAAGGCCTGGTGCAGCCAAAGAAATAAATTAATTTTTTTTTTTAAAAAAAGATGTCTTTTTTTTGTGATTAGCAGTAATCTTTTGATGTTTGACTACTATATATATATATATATATATTTTTTTTTTTTTTTTTCTGTAAAAATTTGTCTCTATCTTGGCTCCAACATTACCTCTTCTGAACAGTTCCTCAGAGCTCTCTGAGAGGCCGCCTTCCCGGGCTATAGTCCTCGGTAATGCCCCAAATATAACATAATTCTTCAATTTTAAGTGGTGCATTTTTTTCAGTCGACACTCCAAGCTCATTTACATGGTACAAATTAAATGTAAGGGAAGCTTGGTGAACAGAAAGAGAAAAAAGGATTGGTGAGAATATAACCAGTTTCAAGAACAATTTGTTAACCCATTTCCTACTCCTACCCAGTCAATACTCTCAGCCTCTCTCTTATATGACAACCCAAACCCCATCTAGTCACTGGTTCAATCTCAGTCTTAGTATTTACGCTCCCAACCTAACCTAAGGCCAGGAGATTATAAACAAAATAAGTTATCTGTCATCTCTCATTCCCAATACATAGCTGTGGTTCCGGGACACAGTGAAAGGACCTATTCAAACCACTGAAGGAATTACTACTCTGGTGCTCCAAGGAAAAAGGACGACCCTGCCTGAAAAAGTGTCAGCGTTACACCCCCTACCGGACTCTTACTCGCCCTCCCCACCATGTTGTGATGGTTACGAAATTCCTGAGCCCACCTGGGTGACGCCCACCTGGGCAGCAGGACCTGTCCCAAATAAGGAAAGGCATCTGCCCTGTCCCACTCCCACCCTATAGAAGGAAGGTATATGTGCCTCGACCAATCAGTAAACGAAATTTTCACCTCAGACCATTCCTTTGTTTTCTGGCTATAAAAACTGATCAATAGCACATGTTTGGGCTCGACTCTCCCAGACTATTAGGAAGTCGGCCTGTTCTGGCAGCGACCCTTCCCTCTAATAAATTCTGTCTTCTTTACATTCTGCCTTATGTCTGGAAATTCTTTTCCAACCCGTGTTCAGACCACAACAACTACCAACCTAGATTTCTATACAGAGTCAAAGCATCTTTCAAGAATTTTCCATTTTTATGAAATAAGATTATTTCAAGTCAAAAAAAAAAAGGAAAATTAATCTGCAGAAAATGCAATTCTAAAGATTGTATTTAAGAACAATGAAAAGTGATTCCAGGTGAAAGCTCTGTATTTCTAGGAATGAGGATCTGAGAGAGGAGTGTATCTGATTAATACAGCTATTCATTATCTGTATGAAACATGAATAGTATTTCCTTGTGGAGATAGAATGATGGGATTACCATGTGTCAGGGAGGAAGAAATTTATCTTTACTCTTTTAGGTTCCTCTGACTCATCTAAGAATTAAATTGACATGAGACAGATTAACAGGAGAAAAACAAGGTTTAGTATCATGTATACGTGGGAGAGACCCAGAAAAATTGAGTAACTCACCAAAATGGCTGAAACCCTCACCTTAAATAACATCTTCAGCTAAAGACAAAAGAGGAGGGCTTCCCTGGTGGTGCAGTGGTTAAGAATCTGCCTGCCAATGCAGGGGACATGGGTTTGAGCCCTGGTCTAGGAAGATCCCACATGCCACGGAGCAACTATGCCTCTGTGCCACAACTACTGAGCCTGCGCTCTAGAGCCCACGAGCCACAACTACTGAGCCCACGTGCCACAACTACTGAAGCCCACGTGCCTAAAGCCTGAGCTCCGCAACAAGAGAAGCCATGGCAATGAGAAGTCCGCCCACCACAACGAAGAGTAGCCCCCGCTTTCTGCAGCTAGAGGAAGCCTGTGCACAGCAACGAATACCAAATGCAGCCAAAAATAAATTAATTTTTAAAAATCCCATTAAAAAAAAAAAGATCAAAGCAGATGTTGAGAGTAGGAAGAGTCAGTTATGGGAGGTTACCAGGAATAGCAAAGTAAACAAGGGTGATTGTGATGCACATTTAAATCTCCACCCGATAAGAGTTTCTAGAGATTTGCTCATCCTTCTCTTCCAGGGAGACACAATGGAGATTTCCCTTACAAATGGAAATGTTTGTTACACGAAGGCAACTCCTACTTTGTCTTCAGAGCCCTTCTCCTGTCTGTTTCTCAGAAAATAACCAGCTTAAAACAATATGCTGGGACTTCCCTGGCGGTCCAGTGGCTAAGACTCCATGCTTCCACAGGTTTGATCCCTGGCAGGGAACTAGAATCCTGAGCGAACTAGAATCGAACTAGCATGCTGGCCCGGCCCGGCTCAAAAAAAAAAGTGCCAAAGAGACATAATTTAGGGTGGCAAATCCTGCTCCCCTACACATGCATACCAGAAAAGTCATAGAAATTGAAATGAGACAAAGTGATTAATATTCCAAGTCCCTTTTATTGTCCAGGAGGAAGGTAAAAATATTTATAACTGTAACAGGGAAGAACCAAATCTGACTACCTGTTAGATCTGTTTCTTTTACTTTAACCTTTGCTTTCCACTACTTTTGTTCACTAAAAGGATACTGTCTGTGCATAATGGCCTGCCTCAGGGAGCCCTGCCCCTCTGCCTGAATGTTAAACCAAAGTGCCTTTGTTCAGGGAAACATCTGGACCTTGTCCACCTGTGGATGGCTACAAGAAAGAAGAAATTAACACATCCCCTCCCTGAGGCTGGCCATTCCAGGTGATATTTGCAAAACGTTCCGCCTTTTTACTTTACTTCCTCATCTCCTCCCCCTCTCTGTGCTATAAAAAAAACCTGGCATCCAAACTCTGATAAGATGGTTATTTTGAAACTTTACTCTGCCATCTTCTCACTCTGCAGGCTTTCCAAATAAAGTCATACTCCTTGCCTCAGTACCTCGTCTCCGATTTATTGGCCTGTCATGAGGCGAGCTTAGCAAGCTTGTACTTAGTAACATAACTCTGTAATTTTAATAAAGTTCAATTTATCAGTTTTTTTCTTTCACTGATTGTGTCTTTGGTATTGTATATAAAAAGTCATAGCCAAACATAAGGTCATTTAAATTTCCTGTGCTATCTTCTAGGAATTTTTTAGTTTTGCATTTTTAATTTATATCTGGATCCATTTTGAGTAACTTTTGTGGATGGTGTAAAGACCTTACTTCTTTTTTTTTGTATGTGGATGCCCAGTTGTTCCAGCACCCATTTGTTGAAAAGATTATCCTTGCTCTATTGAATTGTCTTTGCTCATTTGTCAAAGACAAGTTGACTAAATTTGTATGAGTCCATTTCTGAGCTCTCTATTCTGTTCCATGACCTATTTGTCTATTCTTTTGCCACACTGCCTTGATTACTGTAGCTTTATAGTAAGTCTTGAAATCAAATAGTGTTAGTCTTCCAATTTATTTTTCTCCTTCAATATTAGGTTGGTTATTCTGGGTCTTTTGCCTCTCCATATAAATGTTAGAATCAGTTTGTTGATATTTACAAAATAACTTCCTGGGATTTTAAAAATTTTTATTGGAATTGCCTTGAATCTGAAACAGGAGGGAAGGGGGCATGGTACAAACTCTAAAAGTATGACATAGCCCTTGAGGGTATGACATAAACTGGTTAGAACCCACCAGGTTCAAGATGGATGAAGATTCGACTTCTAGTGGGCATTGAGCCTAATTATATGCTCATCATAATACATTAACATGATAAATGACACACCCACCAGCACCTTGACAATTTCAAGGCTGACCATAAGAGGTCAAAAAGTGGGTGGTGGCCCAATTCCTGGAAATCCCTGCCCCTTCTCCCAGAGAGTTAGAATAATCCTCCCACTCATTAGCCTATGAAATTACCCAGCCCATAGAAACTAACCACCCCCATATTTCAGGGCCTCTCACCTAAGATGGCCCACACTCTGTCTGTGGAGTATGTTCCTCCCAAAGCCATTCTCGCCTTTTGAGATGGACCATATTCTGTCTCTGGAATATGTATCTCTTTAAATAAATCCACTTCTTACCTATCACCTTGTCTCTCACTGAATTCTTTCTGTGATGAGACATAAAGAACCTGAGCTTCATTAAGTCCTGAGACCAGGTGCGATCTCAATTAAAACACAGTGGATTCAAGCCCCAATCTGAGTTATGTGGTTTCAAATCTATATATCAAGTTGGGAAGAACTGAAATCTTGACAAAATTGAGTCTTCCCATCCATGAACATGGAATATCTCTGCATTTGTTTATTTCTTCTTTGATTTCTTTCATCAGAGTTTCATAGTTTTCCTCATATAGATTTTGTACATATTTTGTTTGATTTATATTTTAATATATTTCATTTTCTTGGTGCTAATGTAAATGGTATTGTATTTTAATTTCAAATTCCAATTGTTCATTTCTAGTATATAGGAAAGCAACTGATTTTTGTATATTTTGTGTATTAACCACGTGCCTTGCTATATTGCTTATTAGATCCAGGAGGTTTTTTGTTTGTTTGTTTTGAGAGGGTTTTGGGGTCAGTTCTTTAGGATTTCTACATAAACAAACATGTAATCTGTGAACAAAGTGTTATTTCTTCCTTCTTAATCTGTATACCTTTTATTTCCTTTTCACATCTTACTGCATTATCTAGGACATCCAGTACGATGTTAAATAGGAATGATGTGAGGGGACATCCTTGTCTTGTTCCTGTCTTAGTGGGAAAGAATCTAGTTTCTCACTATTAGTAAGATGTTAGCTATAGGTTTTTAAAATGTTATTTATCAAATTGAGGAAGTTCCCCTCTATTCCTAGATTGCTGAGATTTTTAAAATCATGAATGGATGTTAGATTTTTATCAAATGCATTTTTTTTGCATCTATTGATATGATCATGTGATTTTTCTTCTTTAATCTGTTGATGAGATTGATTACCTTCATTAATTTTCCAGTGGTGAACCAGCAGTGTATGACCCACTTGACCATGGTGTATAATTCTTTTTATATATTGTTACATTCCATTTAATAATGTTTTGAGAAATTTTATATCTGTGTTCATAGTAAGTATTGGTCTATAACTGGTCTTGTAATGTCTTTGTCTGGTTTTGACATTAAGGAAATGCTAGCCTCTTAGAATGGCTTAGGAGATATTCCCTCTACCTCTGTCTAATGGAATAAATTTTAGAGAATTGGTATAATTTCTTCCTTAAATGTTTGGTAGAATTCACCAGTGAACCCATCTGGACCTGGTTTTTATTATTGTTGTTTTTTCTGTTTTGAAAAGTTATTAATTATTGATTCAATTTCTTTAATGGATATAGGTCTAATTGAGTTATCTAATTTACATGTGTGAGTTTTGGAAGATTATGTCTTTCAAGAAATTGGCCCATTTCATCTAGGTTATCAAATCTGTGATAGAGTTGTTCATCATATTCCTTTATTATTCTTTTAATGACCATGGGATCAGTAGTGAATAGTCTCTCCTTTATTTCTGATATTAGTAATTTGTGTCTTTCTCTTTTTTAGTCTGTTAATTCTGATGGGCTGAATTGTGTTCCCTTGCACACAAAATTCATATGTTGACGCTCTAGACCCCAAAGCGGCTGTATTGAGAGATAGGGCCCTTAGGAAGGTAATTAAGGTTAAATGAGGTCATAAGGGTGGAGCCCTAACCTGATAGGATCAGTGTTCATATTAGAAGAGAAAGAGACACCAGAGATAACTTTCTTTCCACATGCACAGGGAAGAAATACCACGTGAGAAAACAGCAAGAAGGAAGCCATCTACAAGCCAGGAAGAGAGGTCTCACCAGAAATCAACTCTGATAGCACTTTGATCTTGGACTTCTAGCCTCCAGAGCTGTGAGAAAATTAATTTCTGTTGTTTAGGTCACCTACTCTGTTCTTTTGGTATGGCAACATGAGCAGACTAATACAGTTTGCCTGGCTAGAATTTTATCAATTTTATTAATCTTTTCAAAGCGTCAGCTTTTAGTTTTGTTGATTTTGTCTACTAATTTTCTGTTTTCAGTTTTACTGATTTCTGCTCTAATTTTTTTTTCTTCTGCTTACTTTGATTTGATTTGTTCTTTTTTCCCCCTAAGGTGGAAGCTATACTGACTTTTAAATATTTCTTTTTGTCTAATGTATAAATTCAATGCTATAAATTGTTAACAACTGCTTTTAAGCACTGCTTTCAATGCATCCCACAAATTTTGGTAAGCTATATTTTTGTTTTCATTTAGTTCAAAATATATTTTAGTTTCTCTTGAGATACCCTTGCTATCTACATGTTATTTAAAACTGCATTGTTTAATCTCTAAATATTTGAGAATTTTCCAACTATGTTTCTGTTATTGGCTTCTAGTTTAATTCTATTGTGGTCTGAAGGCATACGTTGTATGATTTCTATTCTTTTAAATTTTTAAGCTCTGCTTTATGGCCCAGGATGTGGTCTATCTTGGTTGTATGTGAGCTTGAAAAGAATGTGTACTCTACTCATGGTTTTTTTTTTAGGATTATCATGGTTTATTTCATTATCAGTCTTATAAGTTGCTGAGGTTGGGCAAAGCCAGGATAGTTGATAGTGTGTACCTCTAATTCTGATGTGTGTCTTCCAACACCACCAAGCAATTCACCAGTTCTCAGCAGACTCTGATTTGATGTCCTACAAATTTAACTCAATTCTGACACTATCTACCTGGAGATAGCATCAGATCCCACAGGTTAAGGGTTCAGACCCACAAGACTGCCCCCACTTCAGGCACCAATTTGCGTGTCCAAATTGTCCCCTGTGCTTCTGACCAACTGACTATAAATCAGAAGTTACTACAACCGGGCTTCCCTGGTGGCGCAGTGGTTGAGAGTCCGTCTGCCAATGCAGGGGACACGGGCTCGTGCCCCGGTCGGGGAGGATCCCACATCCAGCAGAGCGCCTAGGCTCGTGAGCCATGGTCACTGAGCCTGCACGTCCGGAGCCTGTGCTCCACAACGGGAGAGGCCACAACAGTGCGAGCCCCGTGTACCACAAAAAAAAGAAAAAAAAAAAAAAAAAAAGCAGTTACTACAACCCCCTACTTGGATTTGATCCTCTGTTAGACTGGCTCACAGAGCTCAAGGAGACATTTACTTATGTGTACCAGTTTATTACAAAGGCTATTAGGATACGGATGAAAAGCCAGTTGAAGGGATACATAGGGTGAGGTTTGGAAAGGTCCCAAGTGCAGGAGCTTCTGTCCCCATGATATGCTGTCCCCATGGATGAGGTCACCAAATTCAACTTAGAATTTCATTATATCTTGTTGTTCAAGAGTTTTTATAGAGTTTAATCTGTACCCTCCAACCACTACCACTTTCCCTTCCCAGAGGCTGATGGAGCTGAAAGTTCCAACCTTAAATCACTTGGTCTTTTTTGGTGATGGTCCCATCCTAAGCCTATCTAGGGACCTTACCCTAAGTCACCTCATTAACATAAACTCAGGTGTGCTCAAAAGGGTCTCTATGGGGCTTCCCTGGTGGCGCAGTGGTTGAGAGTCCGCCTGCCAATGCAGGGGACACGGGTTCGTGTCCCCATCCAGGAAGATCCTACATGCCGCAGAGCGGCTGGGCCCGTGAGCCATGGCCGCTGAGGCTACGCGTCCGGAGCCTGTGCTCCGCAACGGGAGAGGCCACAACAGTGAGAGGCCTGCGTACCGGAAAAAAAAAAAAAAAAAAGGTCTCTATGAATAACAAAGACATTTCTATCACTCAGGAAATACCAAGGGCTTTGGGAGATTTTTTCAGGAACCAGAGACAAAGACCAAATATATTTCTTGTTATACCATAGCACATTCGATATGATGTGGGGAAAATGACATTTTACCTCAATTCTCTTTTTCCCCAAATCCCATTAACCCAGTCTAATCATGAGAAAATCATGAGATAAATTCTCATAGAGGCACCTCCTACAATATACCTGACCAGTACTACTCAAAACTGTCAAGGTTATCAAAAACAAGGAAAGTGAGACACTGTCATGGCTAAGAAGAGCTTAGGGAGACATGACAACTAAATGTAATATGGCATCCTGAATGGGAGTCTGATACATAAGAGGTGCATTAGATTAAAAACTCAGGAAATCTGAGTAAACTATAGGCTTCAGTTAACAATAATGTATCAATATTGGCTCATTCATTGTAACAAACGTACCAGATAATGTAAGATGTTATGTGTGTAGGGAAGAAGTATAGAGGAAACTTCTGTACTATCTGCTCATTTTTTTTTCTGTAAATCTAAAATTATTCTAGGGATGTCCCTGGTGGCACAGTGGTTGAGACTCCGTGCTCCCAATGCAGGGGGCCTGGGTTCGATCCCTGGCAGGGAACTAGATCCCACATCATGCTGCAACTAAGAGTTCACATGCCACAACTAAGGAGCCATAACTAAGGATCCTGCCTGCTGCAACTAAGACCCAGCACAACCAAATAAATAAATAAACGTTAAAAATAAAATAATTCTAAAAAACATAAAGTCTATTATTAATAAAAAATAAATCAGGGCTCTCTTGGAGTTTACAGGAGTGCTGTGGACAGAGGATATTCCAAGAAAAGTGTAGGGGTGGAGGATCTGATCTACAGTACTGTTGTTTGCGGGTGGGGGAGTTTGGACTTGCAGATATGAACCCTTTCAATGAGGTTCAAGGTTAATCTTTGATAATGCCATTTCCAGAGAACCAGATCTCCAATTTCTATATGTGGAGTAGTTTCGATGGGAGGACAGGAGGAAAAACAACATTAATCTGGTGATGAGTATGGATAAATTGGTAAGTGATAAATATGGGTAAATTGATAAGTTAATGAGTTCATTTTAATAGCAGAGAATGTCTGAACTGACCAAATTGGAATCTTCTACAGCCCATGACATGTATGGAATTCTCAGGGGTCTTCCAGTAATTATCTCATAGAGGAAGAGTTGATGTGGCCTTGTTGGTGAAGATAGAGAGTTATCGAAGCCAGGTAAAACCTTGGACCATGGAAGCCAGGTTCCTCTGAGAGTTTTGCAGTTTTAGATGTCTTTTTTTCCAGTTAAAAATTTTTTTTTCCTTAAAATATGCAATTTTAGATTTAAGAGTCCACTTGCACACTCAACAGACAGGGCAAGAGGAATTCCCAGGTGGAGAAAAATCATTCTAACAGAAATTCATCAACAGTAGTAATGGTGGTCCTCTTACATGGGAAGGCTTTGATCCAATGAGAGACATGTGAATAATGATAAGGATATATTTATAACCATAAGATATAGGGAGTTAATAAAATCTAATTGCCAATAGAGAAAGAGTCCTGCCCGAGGTGGCTCTCTTCCTTGCCCACCTTTACCATCTGTTTTTGGCAGATGAAGCAAAAGAATACCATTTGTTCCAGGGAAGGAGTAAAAATTGCTCACTGATGCCAATTGAGGAGCTGATCTAGTTTATTTTCTCATTTTGTGAAAGCTATAGACTAAATTTCAGGCAAGGAATTGAGGAGAGACCAAACGGCCATCTGGGTGACTCCAAAGTTCATCTGGGTGAATAAAACATCCAGGTGTTTCCAATTAGCCTTTTAATCTTAGGAGCTTTGAACTGGGAGACTTTCTTTTTTTTCTTTTTTTTAAAAATATATTTTATTGAAGTATCGTTGATCTACATTGTTGTGTTAATTTCTACTGTACTGGAAAGTGGTTCAGATATATATACATATACATATATATGTATTCTTTTTCATATTCTTTTCCATCATGGTTTATCACAGGATATTGAATATAGTTCCCTGTGCTATACAGTAGGACCCTGTTGTTTATTCAGTCTATATATAATAGTTTGCATCTGCCAATCCCAAACTTGCAACCCTCCCCTGCCCCACCCCCCATCCCCCTTGGCAACCACAAGTCTGTTCTCTGTGTCTGAGAGTCTGTTTCTGTTTCATAAATAAGTTTATTTGTGTTGTATTTTAGATTTCACATGTAAGTGATATCATGGTATTTGTCTTTCTCTGTCTGATTTACTTCACTTACTACGATAATCTCTAGGTCCATCCATGTTGCTGCAAATGGCATTATTTCTTTCTTTAAAAAAATGTGAACATTTAAAATTTTTATGACATCATACATAGAAAGACCACTCCAAATCTGAGATTAATTTAAAAAAATACTCTTCCATACTTACAGTATTTCATGGCTTCTGTGCCTTACAGTTAGGTCTTTGCATCGTTTAGAATGGATCCTGATTTGCAATGATGGCTCTATATGTCTTATCTTCTTCCGTAGCATCACTTCCTAAGACAGTGCCTGCAACATAGTAGATACCCAATGAATTTTTGCTTGGATCAAAAAATTAGCACTCAGGTGCACCAACGCATCCTCCCCTGAAACCATTATTTTCTGTTGCCTGTGGTGTTTTATTGCATCTCAGGGACCTAAGTACTGCCTGCCTCCCTTATTTCTCACGGGGAAACTCACTCAGAGTATTTCCTTGTAGCAACAAGCACTGACACTTCTCAGAGGATGAGGAAACGGCCAGCACTCTCTCTCTTCTGGCGGGAGCCTCTAGCAGAGAAGACCACCCTGGCTCTGATTGTAGCTGTCTGCAATACAGGTATCTGTGTGGTGCTTACCTAACCAGTCTTCCTGAATCCTTTTTCATAATGTGGAACGGTAACTAGGTGGTAACTAGAGTATTCCTAGCTCCAGAATATAGAAAACATCCTCTTCTGTGTCTGGTCCTGAAAACCATCGTAGATGTAAACCCAAAAGTCCTGGGAAAATGCTCTTTCCTCTAGTATTTGAGATCCAAAGCAGATGGGCTTTTCTTTCTTGGTCTGCAGTGCTTGGTTCTGATTTACAGAATGTAAATGTAATGTGTGAAGACAAAAGGAAAGATCGGGGGTATAAAGGTAGGGAAAATAATTTATGTTGTCACATGATATAAGTAGGTAGATGTGGGACCACAGACCACGGAGAAATACCCAGGTGGCCCCAGCTTTCCCTGTTTTGCTTCAATTGTTCTTCTTCCAATAAAGCTCAGCCCAGAAACCCACCTCTGCTCCTCCGGCCCTCTGGTCCGCTCCAGTCAAGAATTCCTCAATCAGGGATTTCCCTGGCGGTCCAGTGGTTAAGACTCCGCACTCTTCCACTGCAGGGGGCACGGGTTCTATCCCTGGTCAGGGAACTAAGATCTCGCATGCCGCATGGCCAAAAAAAATCCTCAATCTGGGGGAGGGGTAAATTAGGAGGTTGTGATTAACATATACCCACTACTATATATAAGATAGATAATCAACAAGGACCTACTATATAGCACAGAGAACTCTACTCAGTATTCTGTAATAACCTATATGGGAAAAGAATCTGAAAAGAATGGTTATATATACGTATATGTATAACTGAATCACTTTGCTGTACACCTGAAACTAACACAACATTGTAAATCAGCTATACTCCAATATAAAATAAAAATTAAATTAAAAAAGAAAGAATTCCTCCATCAGTTGTACTGGGTAAGGGCTTCCCTGATGGTGCAGTGGTTACGAGTCCGCCTGCCGATGCAGGGGACACTGGGTCAAGCCCTGGTCCGGGAAGATCCCACATGCCACAGAGCAACTAAGCCTGCGCGCCACAACTACTGAGCCTGCGCTCTAGAGCCCATGTGCCACAACTACTGAAGTCCGCGCGCCTAGAGCCCGTGCTCCACAACAAGAGAAGCCACCACAATGAGAAACCCACACACCGCAACAAAGAGTAGCCCCTGCTCGCTGCAAATAGAGGAAGCCCGCACGCAGCAACGAAGACCCAATGCAGCGAAAAATTTAAAAATAAAAATAATAATTGTACTGGGTAAGACCTCTCCTCAGATTCCAACATTGGGAAGCAAAAAAACGGCTTCTGGCCTGAGGATCCCGGTTCAGAACGGCCAGAGAACAAGAGGCAGGAACTCAAATGAGAGAAAGTTCATGACTTGGAGGAAATGGTTCTTCCTGCTACAGGAAGAGCCAGTATATCCTGAGGAAACCACAGGTTTTGCAGAGCCTGAGCTCAGCCTGGCCCAGAGGTAGAAGATGCGAATTTGCAGTATTCAGGGGCGCAGCGTGACTCTGAGGTTTTACCCGATTCAGACAGAATCTGACCCAGGCTCCGGGGAGGAGATTTGTAGGATGGTGCATGGAGTCAAGTTAGGCCAGCAAACACAGGTACAGACAGCAGGAAAGAAGCCAGGGGCCCGTGTGGAACTAAAATATTGCCTTCACGTGGACACAGGCTGGCCCCCCGGGGTGAGAACCCTGGTGTGTGGAGGGGGGAGTATGGGCACACATTCAGCCTGTGCGTGACTGGGGATCCTGATAAAGAAATGAAACACGAGCAGCTATTCGTTTTCTGTTGCTGCATAACAAGTTATCCTTAAACTTAGCGGCTTAGAGCAACACACGTTTATTACGTCCCAGTTTCTGTGGATCAGGCATCCAGGCACAGCTTAGCTGGGTCCCCTGCTCAGGGTCTCTCCCCAGGCTGCAGTCAAGGTGTCAGCCAGGACTGGTGTCTCCTCTCATGGCGCAACTGGGAAGGAGACACTTCCAAGTTCATGTCTTCTCTCACAGGCTGTTGGACTGACAGCCTCAGTTCCTTACTGGCTGTTGGCCAGAGCCTGCCTTTGGGTCCTCCTTTTCCTTTCCCCAGCCTCCCTTCCCACCCCCCCCACCCCCCAGCAGCTTGCGTCATCAATGTGTGCAAGTCAAGGGGGCCATTGGGAAAGTCTGCTACCAAGACAGAAGTCACAATCTTTTGTAATCCAACCATTCCATCACCTTTGCCATACTCTATTGGTAAGCAAGTCATGAAATCTAGCCCAAACTCAAAGAAGGAGATTACACAAGGTCACAGATAACAGGAGGTGAGGGTCATTGGAGGCCCTTGTAGAAGTCTGCTTCCCACAGGTGAGGAAGTACCTGCAGAAAAATACCTAAAACTATACTTCCCTCTGGGTCTAGACTGTTCTTGAGAAGTACTCAAGGAGACAGCCTTTTAAATGAATTAAATGGCAAAGAAGAAAAGTCACAAAAATGTCAACATTTCTAAAAAAATTTAAGGGCTGATTTCCTAATAGTTTATAAGCACTGAACTTAATTTCTAATGAGACTGCCTTTTAAATGTAGTAACTAGGGGGACTTCCCTGGTAGCACAGTGGTTAAAAATCCTCCTGCCAATGCAGGGGACATAGGTTCGAGCCCTGGTCCGGGAAGATCCCACATGCCACGGAGCAACTAAGCCTGTGCACCACAACTACTGAGCCTTCGCTCTAGAGCCCGCGAGACACAACTACTGAGCCCTCATGCCACAACTACTGAAGCCCACGCGCCTAGAGCCTGTGCTCTGCAATGAGAGAAGCCACCGCAATGAGAAGCCCACACACTGCAATGAAGAGTAGCCCTCACTCACCACAACTAGAGAAAGCCCGGGCACAGCAGCGAAGACGCAATGCAGCCAAATAAATAAATTTATAAATAGTAACTAATGGAAAATAGGTAACTCACCTGTAATTTATCAAAACCAGAGGTTCCTCATCCCCAACCTGACCCCCAGTCAAATTCAATGTATTGTCCTCAGGAGAGTCTGAGGGTGTTTCAGCCACCTATTGCCAAATAACAATAAGCTAAAGTTTAGTGGTTTAAAACAACATTTATTTTGCTCCCAGACCTGCAATCTGGACAGGGCTCAGTGGGAGCAGCTCATGTCTGGAGCAACTTGAAGACGGGGAGCTGGAATCTTCTGAAGGCTATCTTTTTTATTATTATTATTATTTTTTTGCGGTACACGGGCCTCTCACTGCTGTGGCCTCTCCCGTTTCAGAGCACAGGCCCCGGACGCGCAGACTCAGCGGCCATGGCTCACGGGCCCAGCCGCTCCGCAGCATGTGGGATCTTCCCGGACTGGGGCACGAACCCGTGTCCCCTGCATCGGCAGGCGGACTCTCAACCACTGCACCACCAGGGAAGCCCTAGATCCCATATCTTGATGGAGGAACCTCAAGATCTTATCATAAGAAGGGCACATGGGATGGGATTCATCTTTGGAAAAATGCAATCTGCCACAGAGAGCAAACTAGTCCCCTATCCCGTCCCTGAGCTTTCATGAGTGTCAGTGACAACACACATCATAAGGTGAAATGAAGTGTGCAGTCTGGAAGAAATAAGACAGCAGGTATAATCTTGATAGATGAGAAGTACAATCCTTTCTGCCTCTTCTGCAATTAAATTGGAGGTTAGGAACGGATCCGTCTGCCTGCACTAGAAAAGAAACATTGTGCAGAACTGCTGGGCCAACACTGTGGGTTTGGGATTTTCATTTGGCCTGTTATTGTAAAGCCTATAAAACTCTCTGTATTAGTTTTGTATTGCTGCTAACATATTACCACAAATTCAGCAGCTTAAACGATACCCATTTAGTACTTCACAGTTTTGTAGGTCAGGAGTCCAGGGTGAGTAGTATAGGCAGGCTTGTATTCAAGTTACTAAAAGGCTGAAATGAAGATGTCAGTGGTCGGGCTCTGGGGAAGAATCTGAAAAACTCCAGAAATTGTATCTATTAGGCAGGTTTCCACCATCAGTTCTTCTCTGCCGGGTGCTGCTAGGGAGGTTCTGACCACCAGAGGGCGCTAGAACCACAATCCCTGTGGCAGGGGAGAGACGCCCGAGTCGCAGTTCCTTTTTGCCACCTTGATACAGTTAGCAGTAGCATCTACATCACCTGGGAACTTAGAAAAGCAGACTCTCAGGCAAAAAACTCAGACCCACTGAATCAAAATCTTCATTCTGTCAGACCCCCAGGCAATTTGTGTTCACATTGACGTTTGAGGGGCACTCCAGCACGGTGCTTCTCAACCCTGGCTGCGTGTAAGAATCCCCCAGGAGCTTTAAAAATCGCTTGATGCAAGGGGACCACTCCCCAGGAATTCTGATTATAACGGTCCTGAGGTCCGGACTGTTCAAAGCTCCTCTGAGGATTTTAACGTGCAGCCAAGGTTGAGAATCGCTGCGAGTGTAGCTCATTCCACACTGGAAGAACCCTGTCCATAAGCTATAGTTCGTCCACCTGGGTGTAGACACCGAGAAGGACATAAAGCCCCACCCCTGGAAATAAAGCCCCAGACCTCAGGGGCCTCCAAGTTCTAGTGAAGTCAGGGCAACATGAAAATGTGAAACACTGAGGCAGTGTTATCTTGTTTTCAAAGTGCTTCAAAGACCTAGGTCAAACACCGGCTCCTCAGACAGAAATTTTACCCCACCCCCCAACATGCTTGGCGATGATACTCCCCGATAGGTGCTCCCTGACCCGTGACGGTGCCTCCTGATCTCCACCGGGGACTCCTGGAGAGCAAGAAATGTGTTGATTCGTTCCTGCAGTGTGTTTGCTCAATGAAGCACCCTCCACAATTACTACAGTAACCTGGGCAGACTCCCCGGCTGGTGGTGGAACCCGTGAGCTGAACTTCAAGGAATAAGGTACCTGGAGGATAGAGGAACTTGGCAGTGTTAGGACAGACTTTTAAAAATCTTTGTTCTTCCCTATTTATATAGCGCTTTACAGTCCGATGCACTTTTATGTACATTCTTTCGTTTTCACAATATCGATCTGTGTTAAGTTATAGTAGGTTAACCCTTCAGTAGTGGAAAACTGAGTGACAGAGAGGTGACCAGACATGATGAAATTTGCAGGATGAGCCAGGAAGAATTAGAAGAAGAAATTGCTTTCCTAAATTTTCTGATTTTCTAAGTGCTGTTTCCAAGATGTGGCCATATCCAACTTCTGACCTCTCTTTCCTCACTGTTTGGGAGCATTTCTGGAAACTTTGTTTTTCCTTCTTCATTCTCCTCCCCCAGGTGGAGGGTTTGTTTTGTCATTCTGGAATTTTTGGTTTATCTCCTACCTAATCTCCACGAAGTTATATGACTTCTCTTTTTCGATAGAGGATTCACCAGGTGTGGAGTAAATTCTCAGGATGTGCTATAGCAATAATGAGAATGTTTCATTGTATGATTCTTCAAGGCAAAGAACTTATTTCTCATTGTGCCTCTAGCACTTTAACAAAATATTTGTGGAATGAATGAATCACAAATGAAGTGAGAAGATTTGCGAAGTTAAATCTGAGAAACGGAAGAAGATGCAGAAGATTAATCCAGCCATGAGTCTGAGGTGGGGTGGTGGGGTGTGGTTCTAACCTCTGAACCAAGAGCTGTGAAGGATGATGTATGTAGAAATATTGCCGGCACCATGGGAGGGAGCTGGTTTTATCTTCTCAAATAATGGCCAACTCTCTCATCAGTGCTCTCTATGGTACAGGAAAAAGATGTTAAAGTCTGGACGTATTTCCCGCTCAAATGAAATGCTGTAAATTTCTTTGAAGAATTCAATGAGCCTCCAGATACTGACCCTTTCGATAAAGGCCTCCATGCTCCCCTTCCTTCTGTCAAGTGTTCTTTCTCCTCTGGGGTAGAAACACTTCTCCTTCCTGGGTCCCCAAACAACCCTTCTCCTGCAAACATTTGAAGTGTAGGAAGGATATGAAAGGTTGTGCTCTGGCTTCATCCCGTGTTTCTGCCCCATCAGGATGCTCTGAGGCCCCACAGCCCAGGCCCACCCCTCCCTGATAAGCTACCCTTGACTTTCTCCCCTTGCTCTCCTTCCACCATCTCCCACTTTCTTCCTGGAGACTTGGCCATCCAAGGGCTGCAGTGCCTGTCCAGGGTGGTGCTGTGGCCAAGACATGGGTCCTGCTCAGCCCCACTCTGCCCTTGGCACCAAGAATCAGTGCTGGTGTCGTAGGCCTTCTATTCACTCCTGGTCCCATACTTAGGGGCTCATGAGGGCCAGGTGACGGTGGGAGAGAGGCTACTGCTGGTGGACACTCAGGAATGGCAGCTTCGCTGCTGCGCCCAGGCTTTCTCTAGCTATGGTGAGCGGGGGCTGCTCTTCATTGCGGTGCGTGGGCTCCTCATTGCAGCGGCTTCTCTCATTGCGGAGCACAGGCTCTAGGCGTGTGGGCTTCAGTAGTTGTGGCACACGGGCTCAGTAGTTGTGCCTCGCGGGCTCTAGAGCGCAGGCTCAGTAGTTGTGGCACACGGGCTTAGTTGCTCCGTGGTATGTGGGATCTTCTCGGACCAGGGCTCGAACCTGTGTCCCCTGCATTGGAAGGCAGATTTTTAACCACTGGACCACCAGGGAAGTCCCAGTGGGTCCTTGTCATTTATCTATTTTATATACAGTAGTGTGTACATGTTAATCCCAAATTCCTAATATATCCCTTCTTTCCCCTTTGGTAACCATTAGTTTGCTTTCTATGTCCAAAACAGTTATTTTCTACAGAAAATCTTGTATTTGGTCCTGAGAAATCCTTGTAGAAATGAACCCAAATGGAGAAAAAATGCGGTTAGGTTTTAGAACAGGCCATCCTTTCTTAGACTATGTCTCGGGTCCCTCCTTCCAGTTTTTAGGGTGAGAATAAAGTTTATAAAATTAGAAGACAGAACAGAAAAATAGGTGCTAGGAAGGAAGCTGGGGAGAAGAAGGAAACCCTTGGGAGGGAGGCCCAGTCCTTAATGCTCTAGTTGACAAAATGTAAAAAATCCATCTTCATCCCTCCTACCTTGTCCTTGTCAAGGTGCTGATTCCTTGGGAACTCAAGGTACACTACGCCTCCTCCCCAGATAGTCCCAAGTTTAAGGGCAGGAAATGGTCTTGGACTGGGTGCCTTTGCTCTGAGAGCGGCAGCACAAACAATTCAACCCGAGATGGTGAAGAGACAAAGCAGAAGTTCAAGAGAAACAGATGCCCCAGTGATACGGTATGGGAGGTCGAGGCAGAGGGTGGCTGGGAGGCACTGTCCAGCTTGCCCCACAGACAGCCAGTGAGCACCTGTTCTGTAGAAATGGAGCTCAGTCTAGCCCAAAGGCAGAACTCTCAATATGCAAACAAAGAACTGAAGGGGAGGACGTCAGGCAATTTGGGACTTTCCAGGGTGGAGGGTGTGGGAAGGGATTTGCTAAAATCAGACACACTTGGGGGAAGAAACCTTGCACAGAGAGTGTGGGTGAGATTAGGTAAGAAGTCAAAACTTACCAGACCACGTGAATACACTCAGAGAAGAAATCAGAAGGCACAGTTCATTGGAAACAGATAGATAACAGTCGGGAAATCTTGAAGTATCTGGGGAGCGCAAATATCTCATTATTGCTTATTATTTCTCAGAAACACACAAGCCCACGCTCTCTTGAGCACCCACACAGGAGTGGAGGATGGAAGTAGTACTGACTCTCTCATCAACTCTTCATGTGGAAAAATGCTCCAGAAATGGCACACAATCAGGACCCCCTCAACTCACCCCCCTACCCCAGCTGGGAGGAGACTCCAGTGGGAGTTTCGTGACCCTGCTACTCTCCTGAACGAGGGAAAGCAGAAATAATGGAATAAGAGGCAGGTGGTTTTCAACCCACAGACCTTTTCCGATGGGGAAACATGGGGACCTTCACGTGGGAGCCTCACGTGCGGTGCTCTTAGGTAGCCCTGCTCCGTTTGAGATTTCGTTACGGCACAACAGCCCTTCCTGTGTTTCCAAGGACATTAAGTGCTAAAGAGTTTCCTTCTCTCCACAGTCCTGAGGCCAGCCACGAACTTCCCTCAGAGATCTGTCTGCAAAAGCCGAGATCAGAAAAGGTAAAGACCACGCTGGCTGTAAGCCCAGGTCCCCCACGTCACTCAGCCCCTAAGAGGGAATCTGAGTCAAGCTCGATGTCTCCTGAAGACAGTAATCTTGTGCAGGAAAAGAAGGGTGGGTTCTGGGAAAAGATATGCCAAGGGAGGGGAGGGACATCTTGACTCCAGGCCTCTTGGGGGGTTGATCCCGTCAACACGCTGGGGACTCCCGGGGCCAGCCCTGACCTCTGTTTGCCAGCTGCCCACTGGACCTCTCCACCTGGAGCATGCACGGGCATCACCAACAAGTTGTCCTAAATAGAACTCTGGAGGTTTTTCTGCAAAATATTTTCTCATTTCTGTCTTCCTTTGCCCCCTCAGTGAAACCACAGGCTGGGCCCCACTTCTAAATACGGACCAAGGATCATGAATATTTGAGGAAAGCCTCTAACGTGAAAAGCCAAGAGATTCCTAAAGAAAAGCAAAGTGGGAAGACTTTCCATCCCAGATATCAAGACTAGTTATGAAACTACACATAGGTATATTATACTTATGTGTATATATGTATAAAATACATACCTGTTTATATCTGCGTTTATACATATGGTGATTAGGGATGTATAATTAGCATAGTGTGGTTTCTGCACAGGGATAGACAAATGAAGCTCTGAAACACACATGGATGGATGGATAGACGGGTGGATGGATGGGTAGATGGATAGATAGATACTTGATGCGTGACAGAAGGAACACAAAGACGCATGTAAAGGAATGTTCACGCCAGCACTATTTTCAACAGTCCAAACTGGGAAGCCCTCAGATATCCATCAACATAGTCAATAAGTACATAGCAGTATTCATCTACAATTTATTTCAGCAGTGGACTGCTATACGACATTAAAAATGAAGACGTTTCAGCCACACACAATAAAGTCGATGATTCACAAACAGAATGTTAGAGGGAAAAAGCCAAGTACAAAAGACTTCAAGGTGTGTTACTCTATTTCTATGAAGTTCAGAAGCAGGGGCTTCCTTGGTGGCGCAGTGGGTGAGAGTCCGCCTGCCGATGCAGGGGACACGGGTTCGTGTCCCCATCCAGGAGGATCCCACATGCCGCGGAGCGGCTGGGCCCGTAAGCCATGGCCGCTGAGCCTGTGCGTCCGGAGCCTGTGCTCCGCAACGGGAGAGGCCACAAGAGTGAGAGGCCCACGTACCCCCCCCCCAAAAAAACAAAACAAAACACTAAACTGGGCTGTTGGGAAACATATGCTCAGGTAGTGAAACACTAAAGAAACGCAAAGGAAGGCATTAACATAGAAGTCGGAGTGTACTTGTCTTTGGAGGGGAGGAGGGTTTGCCTGGGAAGCGTCGCTTGGTGGCATCTGGCGGAGGGTAGGGGGCGGGTTGGGCAGCAACATGCTTTTTCTTGACTTGGGCGGTGGGTCTAATGGGAGCTCTTTTTATGATTATATATTAAGCTATTTACATTTTATGCCTTTTTTGGTGTGTATTATCTGTCACAAAAAGCTTTTTGAAAACATAAAATACCAAAGGGAAAACGAATCTAAGAAAAGATATGAAAGAACTTGGTAAGGAACATTATTTTTCAAAAGTAACTTAGCACATGGTGGTGGCGGCTGAGGAACAATGAATGAACTTAATGCTCCTGAACTGTACACTTAAAAAGGTTGAGACAGTAACTTTTATGTTATGTGCATTTCGCCACGACTTAAAAAAAAAAAAACCTAAACTCTCAGAGAGGACATTAACACACACCTAAATATGTGGAGTGTGACCCCATGTGGACGTTTTGGAAAACTCAGTATTGTAAAGATATCAATTGTTTGCTAGAGCATAACAATGAAACTCTCATTGTTGATTTTTCCCCCTTGGAACTTGACAAACTGACGCTGGTAGAACAGGAACAACACAGAAAGACTTGCTTCACCAGATATCAAGACTTACTTAAAGATAAAGTAATTGAGGAGATACCTTATAGACTCAGAGTCAGGCAGATCCACAGATCCAGCCTGGGCGCTTAGAGACAGAGCCCACAGGTGAGGCACAGACGGCCGGTCAATCAGGCGGACGCTGGCTAACCCAGGAGTCACCCAGGAAGCACATCCAGGAACATTCAGGGCAGCTCCGCTGTTCATCAGAGCAGAGAGCCGGAAACAACCCAGGGTCTATGGGCAAGAAAAATGGATAAATAAATCGTGGTGTTCATTTCACAAAGGAATATTGTGCAGCAGCAAAAATAGGTGAAGTGTAACTACCTGCTCCCCTAGGGATGAATCTTAGAAATAATGCTGGGTGAGAAAAGCTAGACACAGAAGATGACACATGGAATGACTCCATTTTATAAAGCTCAAAAGCAAGTAAAGCTAAAAATGATCATGGTTAGGAAGGCATACCAATCTGATTTCAAAACAGCAATTAAAAGACGTGAAGCGGGCTTCCCTGGTGGCGCAGTGGTTGGGAGTCCGCCTGCCGATGCAGAGGACACGGGTTCGTGCCCCGGTCTGGGAAGATCCCACATGCCGCGAAGCGGCTGGGCCCGTGGGCCATGGCCGCTGGGTCTGCGCGTCCGGAGCCTGTGCTCCGCAGCGGGAGAGGCCACAGCAGTGAGAGGCCCGCGTACCGCAAACACAAAACAAAACAAAACAAAACAAAACAAGACAGCAATTAAAAGACGTGAAGGAATGATAACTGACAAATGAGGGGTGATGGAGGCTTTTGGAAGGGAGGCGGGGGTGGGATAAGGCAGTCACAGGGGGACTCACAGTATGTGCTGGCTCTCAGATTGGGTGTGGAGGATCATGGGGTTCATTTTACTGTTAAACTTGGTAACTCACAAGTAGGGTGCAGACGTCCTTTACCATGTGTCAATTATTACATAATAAAATTGGAAAAGAGCTAAGCCACGGGGAATGCCAGCTTTTACAGAGCAGGTGGAGGAGACAGAGCTGTGTACAAAAGTGAGGTGGAGCTGTCAGCGGGATGCCCTTGAGGCCAAGAGAACCCACCAGAAAGAAGAGGGGACTCCCAGGCTCCCGCCTCTAGGAGCAGGGCTGGAAGATGCGGACTGGAGAGAGTCTCAGATTTGGCCACCGGGGGGTGATGTCTGGGGTTGGAGGAGCAGTCCTGGGGGAGAAGTGGGGACAGGAGGGACATCGTGCTGGCTGCCGCCAACAGGAGACATGGAGCAATAGAGGCCTAGGGTGAGGACAGCCCCTTGCTCCACAGGCAGTCAAGAGGGAAGGGCCTCTTCTGAGATATGAATGCCCCCACCGGCACCCCGCCCTTCTCCCAGGAACAGCTGGCCAGAGGGGAACATGACTCCAGCTGGACACGCTATTCCGCCTGACAGCGTCGTGACTCTCTGGCCAGGACTCCTGGCGGGGAGAAAAGGGCCTGGTCACCTGCCCTCACCCTGGAAGTCGGAGCAAACCCTGTGAGGACGGAAGGAGGAGGAAGCCATAAGGTAGGGGCGTTGGGGTGTCTGGGAGGGACTCTGGGGTCCAGGCCTGGCCTGTGAAGGTCAGGGTCTTCCCAAACCAGGGGAAACCCTCTCTGGGTCCCACGGGTCCTCCTTCCCTCTATCCGCAGTAGCTGGGTGCCAAGAAGCCCTTGCCACGTACTGCTGTGAGGACAGACAGACACTAATCTCATCTCGCCAGACCCACGAGGCCTCCAGGATCATAATGACAACGGCAGGAGCTGGCCTGCTTCCCTCCCTTTGTGTGTCTTGGGAGGGGCAGTTGCTGAGCAAACAGGGAAGGGAAATCCTGGATTCTGCCTCTCTTTTCCGCTTCATCAGCCCGTTACTCAGGCCCAAGGGCCTCTAGGGCCCACTCAGGCCTGGCTCCTTCCTGGCCCTGTGTGTGGGGAAGGGTGCTGGGGTGGTGGGTATATATTCACCCAGGGCTTGGCCTTGGTGAATTCTCAGAAAAAATAAACCCCAGTCTAGGGGCATGAACAAGAGTTCACTGACCACTTATTGTGGTCCGGGCCCTGGGCTGGGCCCTACACTTGTCAGAGTTCCCTGACACTGCCCGGTCACCCTAGGATGTCGCTATCTGGATCTCCAGTTTCCAGAGAGGAACCTGAGATTCAGGGTCGAAAAGGAGGATGTTGGCAGAGGTGGGAATCCCACCCAGACCTCTCTGACCCCCACACTGTGCTCTGAAGCTCAAGCTCACCCCTCCTCTCGGAGGAGCAGCAGGGGGAGGGGGAGGGGCAGCAGGGGGAGGGGGAGCGGCAGCAGGGGGAGGGGGAGGGGCAGGGTTTGCATGGGAACTCTCCCCTTCACCTCTTCACCTCTTTTCTCCCCCAGAGACCAAGACCCCCAACCGGGCAGGCAGAACTCTCCCCATGGCTGAGTTCCTGCCCCTGCTGCCTTGCGCACCCCTGCTGACCCAGGACGGCGGTGCCCAGGACTCACCTGTCCCCCCAGCCAAGTGGCAGAGCCAGCAGCCACAGGGTGGCAGGGCCCAGGGCCTGGCCTCTAAGCCCTGGAGGCTCCCAGAGGTGCCCTCCATTCAGATAACGCCAGCCAGCGATGGGGAGTCACCCCCCTGCACCCCACCTCCCCAGCGCCTGCAGCTGCCGAGGACCCCAGACCCGGAGAGTTTGCCCCAGGACAGGTCAGACCTGGGTGATGGGATGGGAAAGGGGTTCTCTCTCTCGGGACCCACAGGGTGGGTTCCCTGTGGCTGGCACTCCAGGTGGGGAGCTGAGGTCAGTTAGAATGTGGCCTTAGCCCCACAGGGGCCTGACTGGAAGCTGTGAAATAGATGCAGATGAAAATTGCAGCTGGGAATATGTGTTGGGATAACCAACTGAGCTCAGCTGAGCACTGCTTACTAAGACCAGAGGCGAACATTCTCTTTTGACCCGCCTGGTGTTTTTCAAACTGTGGGTCATGACCCATTTAAGGGCTGCTACACAGCAATCAACACTCTTCCCCAAATAGAATCAGGAGAGAATCGAAAATAACAGTGTTAGAAAAAAAAGAAAAAGAAAATAACACACTGTATGAGGCAGTGAACAAGTGTGGCTTCCTACAAATTTTGTGACATTACATATACAGCTGTCCCTGGTATCCGTGGGGGTATTCCAAGACCCCTGCAGATACCAAACTTTGCAGATGCTTAAATCTCTTATATAGGGCTTCCCTGGTGGCGCAGTGGTTGAGAGTCCGCCTGCCGATGCAGGGGACACGGGTTCGTGCCCCGGCCCGGGAAGATCCCACATGCCGCGGAGCGGCTGGGCCCGTGAGCCATGGCCGCTGAGCCTGCGCGTCCGGAGCCTGTGCTCCGCAACGGGAGAGGCCACAACAGTGAGAGGGCCGCGTACCGCAAAAAACAAACAAACAAAAAAATCTCTTATATAAAATGGTGTAGTATTTGCCTATTACCTACTCACATTCTCCTGTATACTTTAAATTACCTCTTGATTACTTATAAAGCCTAATGCAGTGTAAATGCTATGTAAATGGTTGCAAATACTGTGTAAATAGTTGCCAGGCGGCAAATTCAAGTTTTGCTTCCTGGAATTTTTTTTTTTTATTGAAGTATAGTTGATTTACAATGTTGTGTTAGTTTTAGGTGTACAGCAATGTGATTCAGTTATACATACACACATATATCTATTCTTTTTCAGATTCTTTTCCATTACAGGTTATTACAAGATATTGAATATTGTTCCCTGCGGTATACAGTAGGTCTTTGCTGTTTATCTATTTTATATATAGTATTAATCCCAACTCCTAATTTATCCCTCCCCAGCCCCCCAATTTTTATACAAATATTAAATTATTATTTTGTACACCTGAAACTAATATATTACGTACCAATTTTAAAAAATTGAAGTGTAGTTAATTTACAATGTTGTGTTAGTTTCAAGTGTACCCCTCCTGGAATTAAAAAAATTTTTTTTTCGAACCTTGACTGGTTGAATCCACAGATGTGGAATTTGCAGATACACAGGGCTGACCGTATTTTTAAGTGTGTACTTGGAAACCAATGTAAAAGGTATTTCCTGCTGAAACTCTTGGGGAAAAAAAAAAGTTTAAACAAAACTTCTGCATAGAAACACTACCTCTGGCACAAGGAGACAGGAACAGGGAGGTTCAAGGCTATAGGAGGAAAGAGGAAAGAACTACATTGGCCTTGAATAGAAATGTCCATTGTGGTTTCTTCCAACAATGAACATTCGATAAGAGTTAAAGTTTATGAAGTAGGGCTCTGTGTATCAACGTGGAGAAGTCTCAGAAACAATGACGGTTGCAAAATGATACAGTAGGAGCCTAATTGTGTATCTTTTTAGAAGACATTGACTAATAGGATATATTGTTAGTGGATGCATCTTGATGCAGAAAAAGGATAAAAAAATGTACAGAAAGAACACACACCAACTTCAGGGCAGGGGGTACCTTGGGGGGCAGGAACAGAAAAACGAGGGATGGGGAGTTGGTAACTGTAACTGTAATCATTTATTTCTTAAAGAAAAAGGATCTGAAGCAAAAATGGCAAAATGTCCACATCTATTGATGTCATATATGCTTGGTAGGGACCAGGATGACTCTTGCATTTTTCCTGTTTGAAATAAATATTCCCTAATTAAAAATTTTAAAGTATTTCAAAAGAAGAAACAGGCAAAGAGAAATACAAAGAAAGAGAACAGTGAGACAAAGGGAGGTGGTGGAGGGAAGGCCTGGCTGAGATCTGACCCTGAGATCTGACCTTGAGAGGCAGTCAGGGGAAGAAGGGGGGGAAGAGCTTCCCTGCAGAGGCAAAGCAAGTGCAAAGGCCTGGGGTTAGGAATGTGTCTGGGGAGTTAGAGGAACAGCAGGGAGGCTGGGTAGCTAGAGGCTGTGAGCAAGGGGGAGCCAGAGGAGAAGTAAGACTGGAGTCTTAGGCAACAAGGGGAGGACTTTGCTTTCAGCAGGACTGAGAGGTGGGGCTCCAGGAGGGCTCCAAGCCCCGAGGGCCCTGACCTGACACCAGTTCACAGGCTCCCTCTGGCTGTGTGTGGGGAGCAGACTGTAGGGGCGGGATGGGAGCAGGGAGACCAGGGAGGAGGCTGTGTGATGGTCCAGGAGGGAGGATGGAGGCTGGGCCTGGGTGGGGTCAGTGGAGGAGCCGAGTTTAGATTCTGGATAGACTTTGTGGGTGGAGCCCCCAGGGTCTGCTGAGAGACTGGATGTGCGTGTGAGGGAAAGACAGGGTCAAGAAAAGCTGAAGTTTGGGGCCTACCATCCACCAAAATGGAGAAGACAGTGGGTTTTTTTGGAGGGAGGGGGTGTAGGGTGGGAGAGCCATGGGAATGGAGTTTTTTTCAACAGCCAGGAACAGCCTGTCCTAGAGGAGCGGGGAGCAAGTCTCTGTGCTGGGGCGCCCGTGGCCAGGAGCTGCGAGGTGGGACTCCCATGTCTGTGTTCTCGGACAAGGGGTCCAGGACACCGGCAGACTCAGGCAGCTGATAACGCAGGCAGCCGCTGCAGAGACAGGCGCAGGTTATGGCGTCACGGGAGGGTTGCGTCCAACAACAGTGACCTCGGCGAGGCACTTCCCATCTTTGAGGCCAGGCTTCCCCTTATGTAAAAGGGCAGTCCCTCCACCCCCACCCCCCCACTGTCCTGTGGGAAAGTCCTGACCACAGAGTTAGTGGGATCCCCACGACTAGGTGGCTTGCTTGAAGTCAGATAAGCGCCAGGGAGGCTGGATTCTAACTCGGGCTGGCTGACGCGGGCTGGGACCAAGAGGGGTCCCCAGAAACCAAGGCGCTGGGCCCTCCGGGGGCCGACAGCGGGGGTTCAGAGATGCGGAGAGGGAGGCGGCCTAGGGCCCCACCCGCTTCCCGTCAGCTGCGTACCCACAGCCGCAACCCCTCCGTTTCCCCGAATCTCCATCCCACCCCCAGCTCCACCCCACCTCTCAGGTTCCGCCCCGGGTGGGGGGGGGGGTGCCGAGAGCCCCCAGCCTGGGGCCTCACTGGAGCCGAGGACCCCTTTCCCGCTACCAGGGGAGCGGGTCGGGCCTGTGCCCAAGCCTCTAGCTGCCATGGCGGTGTCGTGTTTTAATCAAGTCTGTGTTTTTCTCCTGTCTTTCCCCCTCCCCGGTCCACTTCTCTGTCTCTCTCCTTAGAGCCTCTGTCTGTTTCTCTTGCTCTCTCTTCCTCTCTCCGTGCTCTGGCGTCCCAGCCGCCCCTCTCCATCTCTGTCTCGCTCTTCCTGCCCCAGCGCCCCGTCCCTCCCTCTCTAATTCTCCCTCTCGCGTCTCTCTCCCAGTGGCCTCGCTCTGTCCCCGCCGTCCCTCCCTCGCCTTGGCCAGCCCCCCGTGGGTCTCCCTCTCGCTCTCACCTCCTGCTCTCCCGCCTCCCTGCGGCCCCTTTCTCCCTCCAGGTATCTGACTCTCTCCATCTAGGCCCCGCCGCCACTCCCCGCCTCGGCCGGTCCCTCCCCTCCCCCCTCCCTCCCGCGGGCGGGGGGCGGTGCTGTGACGCGACGGGGCGGGGGCAGGAAGGGGGAGCTGACGCTGCGGCTGCCTCCCGCGGCCCCGGCCTTTTGTGCGGGCGGCGGGCTGCGGGCGGCGGGGTCGGGTGCGGGCGGCGGCCGAAGAAGGCGAGGCGGCTGCCCAGCGGGGACGCTCAGCCGGGCCCGGCCCTGCCCTGCGGCTGGGCGCGCCCACCGCTCCGCATCCATGTTCGAGTGAGGACCGCGGCGGGGGCGGGGGAGGTTCGGGAGGAGGTCGGGGGGGAGGGGGCTCCGCGGGCTCGGCTAGGGGTGGCGCGGCAGCGGCCGAGGTCCGGGAGCTTGTGCACCGGGGGCCGGCCAGGGGGAGGGGAGGGAGGCGTTGGGGGCCCATGGGTGCGCTCGGGGATGGGCCCTGACGGCGGGGAAGCCCCCGGGGCCGGTTCGTTGGCTTGGCGGGGCTTTGGCTGGGGGACCCGGCCTTCCGGGAGCGCCCGGGCCTCCTCCGCCTCTGCCTGGGAGGCGAGGGGTGTGCGCGAGGCTGACCCAGGTCTTCGGGCCTGCGGTCGAGGCAGGACGCAGACGAGCCCCCTCCAGCCGGGCCCCCAGGTCCCGGAGCCCGGGGCAAGCCCGGGAGCAGCCTCTCCCGGTCTGGGCCCCCTCCCGCCGTTGTGATCTGTTGCTGGGCCCGGCGCTGCTCGGATGGGGGCTGTTGCGTGGCTGGCCGGCCGACCGCGTGCGTGAGATCCTCTGGGGTCGTGGGCACGGAGTTGACCTACTCTCTGTCTGGGCCCAGAGTATTTTAGATTTTGCATAGGTGTCTTGGAAGTGTGTATGCGTGTTTGTGTTCCTAGTGTGCAGGCAGCTGTGATCCTCTTTGGCTCCGTGTGTGTGTGATTTACCTCGAATTCCATCTGTGGCTCCATGTGTTTCTGTAAGCTCCCTGCGTGTGTCTGATTGTGACTGTAGTGTGGGTCTGGGGCTTTGTGTGTGTGGCTGTGACCTTCCGTGGTTGTGTGTGTGTCATGCATCTCATCCCGTCAGACCTGTGCATGTCTGATTGTGGCTTTGGAGTGTGTGTACATGTGTCTAAGTCTCCTAGTGTGCAGGCAGCTGTGATCCTCCTTGGCTGTGTGCGTGTGTGTGAATTTATCTGGGATACCATCTGTGGTTCCAAGTGTCACTGTAAGCTGCCTGTGTGTTCAGTTGTGACTTTGTAGTGTGTGTGTGTGCATGTGTCAGGGGCTCTTTGCTGCTATGACCCTTTGCCTCTGTGTGCTTATAATTTGCCTCTGAACCTGTTAGCTCTGTGTGCAAATGTAAGTCACCTGTGTGTGTCCATGTGCGACGTTATTGTGTGTCTGGGGTCGTTGAGTATGACTGAAACGCTCTGGGGTTGTACCTTTTTATCTATTTCTGGTTCCATCTTTGTGTGAAAGTTCCTGTGTGTGTCGCTTCATGACATTGTTGTACGTGCCTGGGCTTCCATGTGAGCAGCTGGGACCCTCTGGGGCTTTGTGTGAGTGAGAGAGAGACCCCTTGTGGCTCACAGTGAGCCTGGGACCCTCCCTCCTGAGACCTTGGCTGTACCCTTGACTCTCCGGAGCAATAATCGTAACTGATGCTGTTCCGCTGTTACAGTTTATAAAGCATGTCCCACGCATGATTTCAGTACCTGGCCACTGTGTTGTCGAGATGTGTCCACGACCTCCCGGGGCTGCATTTTTCCCAAGTCCTTCATGGCTGTGTGAGTGTCAGGGCTCTCTTGTCGGTCAGCGACAGCAGCTGACATGTCCATCCCTTGCCACGTAAGAGCAGGTCTTTGCTCTGGCTTCCCCTCCAGATGGGGAATGCCATGAGAGCTGAGCTGACCCTAGGCTTCATTTACCTGGCTTGTGCACGTGTTAGCTGGGGTCCCCTGTGACTGTTCTTTCACTGTGTGGCTCTCTCTGTAACTGTGGGAATGTTACTTGCTTTCAAGTCTCCTCTGAAACTTTCTCGTGCCCGTATGTGTGAATGTACCTGGGACTTTGCATGGTTTTCTGTTTCTGTGACCCTCTGCAGCTGCGTGTGTGTTGTGCATGCATGCACGTGCATGTGTGTGTAACTTCTGGGACTTTGTGTGTGGCTGTGGCGTCCTTGTGTGTGACTGTGCTGAGACTCTGTGGCTTTGTGTGGGACTGTAATATACCTGTGATACTACTGCAGGGTGTATGGGGGGTGAGGGGTAGGGGAGACTTCTTACAACTGTGGGGAACTGCAGTTTGCCTGTGACAGTGGCTGTGTGTGAGCCACGTCGAGGTTCCCTTTTGTGCACACCTGTGTAGGCCTCTGCCCCTCTCTGACCGGAGGGAGCTGTTGGCCTCTTTAGGCCCGGGAAACCGGAGGTGAGGTGTCTGCAGTGACAAAACCCCATTCTCTTCCAAGTCCCTGAGCCATGTCACCGTGTCGGGCTCCTCCCTTCCCTCTGCTGCAGCCTGCCTGGTTGGGCAGCCTCCGGGCTGTCAGGCTTGAGCACTTCCTCTTTGTCCTGCCAAGGAGCGAGATCTGGGGGCGCAGGCTGGGCCCTGTCTGTGTGTGTCGGACTTGTCTGCAGGCGCCTTCCCTAGACCTGAGGCTGCAGGAGAGTAGGATAGGTGGAGGAGGGGTCTGCATTTCGGGCTAGAGAGGCAGGAAGATGAGGCAGGGGAGGAATGTGGTCACCCCTCCTTTAAACCCTTCCCGAGCTCACCAGGGCCGTCAGGGTGAAGCCCGAACACCTGCTCAGGGCCCAGAGGGACTGCAGGTGGGCCTGTGGCCTCCTGTCCTCCTTCCCCAGCCCCGCTGGCCACCTCGCTCCTCCTCAGACCTGCCAAACTCAGTCCTGTGCCGGAACTCACCGTTCCTGCCCCTAAAACAGTCTTCCCCGGCCCTTTGCCAGATCTGCTCCTTGTCCTTTGGGCTCAGCTCAAGTGGTCCCTGCACACCAACCCACTTAGCCCTCCTTATCTCCGTGGTCCTCAAACTTGAACATGCATTAGAGTCTCCTGGGCCCCACCCACACTTCCTGATTCAGGAGGTCTGCGGTAGGTTCCAGACTGCATTTCTGACAGCTTCCAGGCACTGCTGGCGCTGCGCGCTGCCCCTGTGCGCAGCGCTGCCTCACAGCACTGACCAGTGTCTGAGATCATCATCCTTATTTACATGATCTCTTACTGATCGTCTCTGTTCCCCCATCAGAATGTCAGGTCCCTACGGGCAGCTGTTGGGTCTGTCTTGCCCATTTCTGTGTCCCCAGTGCCCGGTGCAGGGCGGGTGCTCCGTGTGCACTTAGGGGTGACTGACTGGGGCTGGCGTCCGTTTGGGCTCCAAATACCAGGCTGAGCTGTTTGTGCAGGGCTCAGCGTGGCACCTCGGCAGCAAGTGCTCTGGGGTGGCGGCAGGGCCGCGTGTTCCATCTCAGCCTGACAGTCCCTACTCAGCCCGAGCACCTTCCAGGTGGTGGGCTCTATGTATGTATGTCCTCCAGACGACCGCTGTTATCCCCATTATACTCAAGAAGAAACCGAGGCACAGAAAGGTTCAGGCACTTGCCCAAGGTCACAGGGAAGTGGTCCAGCTGAGATCTGCAGCAGCCTCAGCCTGCGGAGGGTTGGGCCAGTGGTACACTTGGTGGAATCCAAGTTTGGAGGGTGGGGGGCGCGGGGCGGGGTCAATCACTCATTCAGTCTACAGGGGCAAAAGCTTGCGGAGCACCTGCTGTGCGCCAGGCCTCATTCTAGGCAATGGGAACAAAACCCCCTTCCCCTGTGAAGTGCACCTCCTGGTGTGGGAGGATTTGAAACGCTTTGGGGAGAGAGAAGAGGGAGGGGGCTCGGGAGAGGGGATGTGGTTTACATGGAGGGGCGAGGGAAGGTATCTTGGAGAACTGGCCCCTGAGCAGAGGCGGTAAGGACCTTGCCTTCACCTGGAGTCAAATGCAGGGGGAGAGGACTAAGCCAGGAGGTCCCTGACCTGAGCAGCGAGGAGGCTACTGCGATGTCCAGGAGCGGGGAGCATGGAGGCTGGGCCAGGCCGCTGCAGCAGGGGGAGGTGGGCCAAATAGAAATAATGGAGATAGATTTTAGAGCTGGACCGTGTGGGACTTGCTAATAGAGTAAAAATGAGGGGTGAGTAGGAAAGAAGAAGACACTTAGGTTTTTAGCTCAAGCCACTGAGTGGAAAGTGGTTGTTCAATAAATATTTATTGTATGAATTAATTAATAAGTTAATTTTAAGACCGGCAGGCATTACTGAGAGCTCACTATGTGCCAGGCTCTGTCAGAAGCCCTTTACATGTACTGATTTGTTTAACCCTCCAGACAACTAGAAGAGGACATGCATTTCTCACCCTTGGATTACAGATGAACTGACCGAGGCCTGGGGAGCTAGGGGGCCTGCTCTGGGTCACATGGCTAGGAAGTGGAGCAGGGTGGGTAGGTGGGGATCAATGGGCTGATGGGTGGGCTCCCCCCACGCTGGCCTGTCCCCCCCACGCCGGCCTGTCCCCCCACCCCAGCCTGTTTTTCCCCACAATGCCCCTCTTCCTGTTCCCCCAGCACCACCCCGCACTCTGGCCGGAGCACGCCAAGCAGCTCCCCATCTCTCCGTAAGCGGCTTCAGCTCTTGCCGCCAAGCCGACCCCCACCTGAGCCGGAACCGGGTACCATGGTGGAGAAGGGGTCAGATAGCTCCTCAGAGAAGGGTGGGGTGCCTGGGGCACCCGGCACCCAGAGCCTGGGCAGCCGGAACTTCATCCGCAACAGCAAGGTCAGTTGCTGCAAGCCCAGGTGGGGTGGGGGGAGCGATGGGGGGAGGGGGGGAGGGCAGGGGCATCCCGAGGCTCATTCTGACTCCGTTCCTTTCTCTTCCAGAAGATGCAGAGCTGGTACAGTGTAAGTATCGGGGCAGGGGGCCTTGCTGGAAGGATGAGAGGGAGGGGGACAGGTGCTGAATCAGGGGCCCCTGGCTGCAGTAGTCACAGAGTGGGTGCTGGGGTCAGCAGACCTGGGGCTCACATCCTATGCTGCTACTTACATGCTCTGTGACCTTGAGGGAGTTGCTTAACCTCTCTGGGTTTCTCTCTCCTTGAGAAACAGTTCTGACCTTACTAGACTGAAGGGAACATTCACTGAGAGTCAGTGATACTGGTGGGTACGTGGTGCAGGACCTGGCTTAGGTAGCAATCAGTAAATGGCTCTCGTTATGGTTACTCTTGTGTTAACAGGCAGTAGGAGCCAGAGGTGAGCTAGACACTGAAGCCTCAGAGAGGCTCCTCCCAGGCTGAGGAGACTGAGGGGTGCTGGGAGCTTTGGGGGACAGAATTAGGGGTGTGGCCCCCTGTCCCGGTTCTCACCTCCCAAACTTCCCCCAGATGCTGAGCCCCACGTACAAGCAGCGGAATGAGGACTTCCGTAAACTGTTCAGCAAGCTCCCTGAAGCCGAACGCCTCATTGTGGGTGAGTCCCTGCCAGCCAGACCCGGGGCTCCCGGCTCTGCCCTCCTGACCCTCCCGCATGTGCCGGCCCAGCGGCCAGGACAGCCGTGTGACTCGGGTGTCTGCCCGTCTCTCCCCTCGGCCGCCTCAGATTACTCCTGTGCCTTGCAGCGCGAGATCCTCCTCCAGGGCCGCCTCTATCTCTCCGAGAACTGGATCTGCTTCTACAGCAACATCTTCCGCTGGGAGACGACAGTGAGCCGACCGGCCTGGGACGAGGAGGGGCCCCAGGGCGGGCAGGGCCCTGGCCCCTTCTGACTTGTCTTTTGTCCTCAGATTTCCATCCAGTTGAAGGAAGTGACGTGTCTGAAGAAGGAAAAGACGGCCAAGTTGATCCCCAACGCCATCCAGATCTGCACGGAGAATGAGAAGGTTAGCGAGAGGACCAGCAGACAGGGGCCCCGGGGTCCCCGATCTTCACCGGCTCCTCTCTCCTCCCCACCACCCAGAGCCCTGTTGACTCAGCACCCAGCTTCTCTCATCTTCCCTTTCTCTTTATTCTCCCGGCCCCAGCATGGGCTCCTGTAGTCTCTGACCCGGACTCCTGCACCTGCTCCTGTCTCAGGCCCTGCAGTCTGTCCCCTGACACAGCTGTTCAGGGATAGTATTAACAGAAAAATTCTATCAGCTCAGAGGCCTCCTCCACCGGGAAGCCTTCCCTGATGCTCCATGTATCATGATTGTTGCCTCAGGGTCCATCCAAGAGGGCTGCCTCACACCAGTGGCCCAGACGGGACTGGAGAAGGAAATGGGGCGGGAAGACTTCAAGCAGACTTCCCTTTGTGTTTTCTTGGCCAAAAGGGGATCCGTTGGCCACCCACTGTGGGCATAGGAGACTGGGAATGTGCCTTGGGCTTCCCCCAAGCAGCCCAGCCAGTTTGGGCTGTGAGCTCTGGACTGTGAGCCCTGGGGCCGGGGGCCATCTCCACATCGTGGTGACTCCAGGGTCATCCAGTGCTGGGCTGGGCACAGGACAGATATTCTGTGGAATGAGGGAAGGGATGAATGATTACATACATCAGCGTGGAGAGCCGGGAACAGGGTGCAGCGGGTGGAGCTTCCTCCTCCCTCCAGCCTTGTCTCTCCCCCAGGGCTCACACACCTCTCTCTTCTGCAGCATTTCTTCACTTCCTTTGGGGCCCGAGATCGCTGCTTCCTCCTCATCTTCCGCCTCTGGCAGAACGCACTGCTTGAAAAGGTGGGCCTGGGCGAATCCTGGGCAGGGGGGCTGGGGGAGGGCTGGAGTGGGGGGACCATGGAGCCAGAGATGCCAGGACTCGGGGAACTGGAGGACCCCTCCAGCTCTTCTCCATGGGCACCAGACCCAATATGCCTGCAGCTCTTCCATAGGCCCCCACAGGGGGCCGCCACGGGCTCCGGTGCCACACCCTGCCCACGAGAAATGCGTACTCACAACCCCTTAGTCAACACCTGCAAATCAAAAATGCTCCGAAGACGGGGAGGTTTTTGGTAAAGCAAAACCTGACAAGATGGGGAGGTTTTTGGTAAAGCAAAACCTGACTTGAGCTGACATGGTTTACAGTCCCTATCAGCACTGTCTAACAGAGTTTTGTGCTGTGCTGTCGGTATGGTAGCCACTGGCCACATTTGCCTGTTGAACTCTTGAAACGTGGCTAGTGTGACTGAGGATCTGCATTTTCAATTTAATTTCAGTTTTAATTAAACTTAAAACACCACGTGTGCTTCTTGTATAACACAGGTCTGTATTTATCTCAACTAATGGGACTTTTCATATGTTTGAGGACCAAAAAATAATAATGTGAATGACTGGGGTAAATCTTAAATATAGTTGTGACTCAGTATAATATTATAGTATGCAGTACAGAATATACCAGTGATTCTCAAACTCTGTAGTTTCAGGAATCCTTTGCACTCTTTAAAATAATTATAGACTCCAAAGGGCTTCTGTTTAAGTAGAGTATATCTATCAATTTATACTGTATTAGAAATTGAAACTGGGAAAAATTTTTTTAAAGTGTTCAGAGTTTGAGAAAGGAACAGAAGAAGGGCAGGTTTGGGAGACATAGTGGTGCAGTGGGTCAGTGGGAAGGCCTCCCACAGAGAGTAAGTTTTTCAGTGTGTTTTTTATTTCTTTAATTTCTTGGCCTCGCTGCGTGGCATGTGGCATCTTAGTTCCCCAACCAGGGATCGAACCCGCGGCCCCCTGCAGTGGAAGCACAGAGTCTTAACCACTGGACCACCAGGGAAGTCCTGAAACTGGGAAATTTTTAAACACAAGATACACAAACACACATTACATTAGCCACCAGAACAATGATAAGGTCACATAGTCTCTGGAAAACTCCACTGTACACTCATGAGAGAATAAAAGTGAAAAAGGCAAGTGATATGCTACTAGTAACACTTACCATACTTATGAAAATAATTTTGTCCTCATGGATTCCCTAAAAGCGTCCGGGGGATGCCCAGAAATCCTTGGACCACGCTTTGAGAACCTCTGGTATACACTGTACTTACTGGATCCTACATATAACATAGATATTTTTAGTGCTGTATTATAGTATAGGCAGTGTATTATCTTTCTTAAATCCCCAAATTTCTTAATTTTGAATCAAGTCTTACCCCAAAGATTTTGAGTGAGGGATTTCAGACATTTACTTCTCACATTCTGATAGTCTGTTATGGGCCAGCCCTGAGTGGGCTCTCCTGGAATGCCCACTGTGGTTGCGTGAGTTTATGTGGCATGCATTCAGCTGCAAGTAGCTGAAAACCCAACCAGACAATGGTTTAAACAAACAGACGCTGAATTACTTCAGATGATAATAATAATAGCTAACACTTAACAGAGCTACTGGGTGCAAGGGACTGTTCTGAGCTCTCCATGAATTAACTTATTTAATCATCACAGCCACCCTTCAAGGCAGTGTGGTTAGTATCTTTATTTCACCAGTGAAGCACAGAGGGAAAGCCTTGCCCATGGGCACATATGCTTTTCTGTGGCAGAGCTGGGATTCTGACCCATTACAGTCAGGCTCTGGAGTCCACTTAATCGTACTGATGCCCATGTAACAAGAGGTCTGGAGGCAGGCAATCCAGGGTAGATTTGAGGGCTCCCTGTGTCATCCAGGACCCAAGCTCTTGTCCATCATTCCACACCATCGTCCTTCTGCATATTGATGTTTTGTCCACATGCTTGTTGCCTCATGGTTGCAGGTGGCTGCTACAGCTCCAGATGTCATGCCCTCAGTTAAGTGTCCCAAACATGAAAGAAGAAAGGGATGGATGGAAAGTGGGCCTTCCTTGATCAGGAAGGGAAAGCCTCCTTTAGCAGACTTTTCCTTGTATTTCTTTGGCTAAGACTTGGTCACATGATCACCCTTGGTTGCACAGGAAGCTGGGTATGTGGCAAAGGAAAAATGAGTTGATATAAGCGAGTTATAATTCCCTGGGGCTGGGGAAGATTTTCACCCCAAACAAATCAGGGTTCTGCTGGCAGGAAGGGATGGTGGATAGATGTCAGGTAGGCATCACACAGTGGCTGCTACTGCTGGCTTGTAGCACCTCAGAAGGCCCGAACCCACTCCTCCAGCAGGGCTGAACTCACTTCCTGTCTTCAGGGGCAGCTCCAGCTATGGCCATCCTCAGGGGCGAGAGCACTGGAGCAGGAGCCCGAGGGAGGAACAGTGCAGTGTCAAAGTCTCCAAGGAGGACAAGGGTAGCCAGACTGTTGGGGATGGAGTTCAGCCCCGTCACCGAGTGCGAGTTACTGAACCCCATTGGTCAGATGCGGACTGTCCCTCCTTCACAGCACCCGAGCTGGGCCTAGAATAGAGCTTGGAAATGTCAGCTTGTGGGAGGCAGTGCAGTGCAGTGGTTAGCTCCGGGGCTAGCCCAGCCCCCTGGGATCACATCTCAACACAGCCACTTCCTAACTGGATGACATTACCCACCTCTGTGGCTCAGCGTCAGTATCTTAAAATGATGACAATATTAGCAGCTACTTTACAGAATGGTTTTGAAGACTTGTTGAGTTAGCATGCATAAAGGGTTAGAAGAATGCCTGGCCCATGGTAACAACTCAGCGGACGTCAGCTGCTGGTACTGCTACTGTTATTACTATTAGATCTCATCAGCATCATCCAGCCACTCCAGCCATGGGTAGCTTCTGAGGACACCTGGGAAAGTAGTTGGGGGCAGGACAGCATGGCAGGTGGGAGCATTGGCTCTGGAGTCTGGCTGGGTTTGAACCCCAGAGTTGACCTCAAGCACGAGTTCTCCACCCTGGGCCTCATATTCTCTGTAAAACTGGGAACTTTAACCTGTAGCTGTGGAAGTATTGTGAGGACCTAAGGGAGAATTCCTGAGCACACTGGCTCCTATGCGGTGGGGTGCGGAGTGCGATTGGGAGAGGTCTGGGATGGGAGGTCATGCTCCCCCTTGTGGACACCAGGGGAACTGCTGAGGCTGAGGGCTGGTGGGCGCGGGTGGAAGGGCTCTGGCCCTGATAGGGTGGAGGCCAACCTAACGTCCTGCCTGCCCAGACGCTGAGTCCCCGAGAGCTCTGGCACCTGGTGCATCAGTGCTACGGCTCAGAGCTGGGCCTCACCAGCGAGGATGAAGACTACGTCTGCCCCTTGCAGCTGAATGGTCTAGGGTGAGTCGGTAGCTGGAGGCTGGTTCCGGGGGTCGGGAGGAGGCAGCAGGGGCTGCGTGCAGAGCTCCTGGAGTCCTGGGTGGACTGAGGTGGGGGTACAAAGTCTGGGAGACCAGGAGGGTGTGTGGGTGTCTCAAAGATGCAGCGGTCTTACTCCCTCTCTTTCTCTGTAGGAGCCCCAAGGAAGTGGGAGATGTAATCGCCCTGAGCGACATCACCTCCTCAGGGGCAGCTGACCACAGCCAGGAGCCAAGCCCGGCAGGTTCGCGCCGTGGCCGCATCACCCCCAGCCTTTCCCGGGCCAGCAGTGACGCAGACCATGGGGTGAGCGGGCGCGTGGAGAAGCGAGGAGGGTGCTGGGTGGTGCCGGGGAGAGAGAGGGACAGGCTGACAGATTGAGGGGGGACGGGGGGGACTGGACAGAGAAGAGGTAGATGGAGGGGTAAGTGAGGGGATGGATGGAGGGATGGGATGGAGCTGGGAAGATGGGCAAGGAGACTAGGCACAGGTAGGGAAAGAGAGAGACAGGCAAAGATGGGGCAGGTAGATAGATGGGAAGCGGGAGAGACAGAAGAGCCGATAGAGGGCTGGCTGGCTGGATGAGGTCGGATACAAACAGATAAGGCATGGACAGGACAGGCATAAGAAGGCTCATGGCCCAGGCATCCAGGACAGGCCTGGCTGAGAGGCTGAGAGGAGTCCTCGTCTGGGTGGCCCCAGGGCCCCCCCGTAGCTCAGCGAAGAGCTACACATGACCTCCCCGGCACTGGTTCTCCTAGAGTCTCGAAGCCTTCTGGTGGATGTGGGTACACAAGGGGCCCTTAGGCTGGGACAAGGCTGGATTAAGCTTTTCTCTGCAGGCAGAGGAAGACAAGGAGGAGCAGACAGCCAGCCAGCCAGACGCCGCCTCCAGCCAGACAGTGACCCCGGTGGCCGAACCCGCGAGCTCAGAGCCCGCCCCGCCTGACGGGCCCGCCTCCCTGGGCCCCTTGGATCTGCTGCCCAGTGAGGAGCTGCTGACAGACACGAGTAACTCCTCCTCATCCACGGGGGAGGAAGGTGAGGCAGGTTTGCTTTGGGTACAAACCTCACTCACAGGGGCTGCACCGAGGGATTCGCTGGCTCGTGGGACTGGAAAGTCCACAGAGTAGGCAGATAAGATAAGGCGTTTAAATGGTGTTAGAAATCTGTCTGTATTTAGCTCTGCTTGCAGGCAGCTTAGCAGGGTGGATAGGAGGATAGGCTCTGAAGCCAGATGGCTGGGGCTCACATCCTGGCCGCGCTGCTTCCTAGCTGTGTGACTTGGGCAAATTATTCAACCTCTCTGAGCCTCATTTTCCTCATCTAAAAATTTTCCTCACCTGGGGTTAGCAATAACACTACCCACTTCATAGTGTTGTCATTGAGAGAATTAAATGTCTTAATACAGGTAAAGTGTTTGGGCCAGTTAGTAAGTGTTGGCTGTTATCATATCATCATCATCATCATCATTTCCATTTTCTCTGTGCCAACTTTATTCTCAGATAGCTTCTACTCTTGTGGCAGAAAGAGCCCCAGCCCTGCCCCAGACAAGCCTAGCAGAGAGAAAGCATGGTTCTCCCAGTGGCTGCACCAAAAGCTCTAGGGTTGGCTCTGACTGGAGAGCAAGCCCACCCCTGAGCCCCTCACTGTGGCTGAAGGCCTGGTTTGGGACACACACACACCCCCATCCACCCACCCCTGAACCAATCACTGGGGCCGAAAGCTCAGGCTAACGGGCAGGCCCACCCCCGTCATCACTGGGACTGCAGGTGCATGAGCCTAGGTGTGTGCTCCGCCTTGAACCCATGGTGGTAGCTCTGATTGTCTGGGCTTGGGGCACACGCCCACCCTCAAGCTATCCTGTGGTGGAGGGGGCTGAGTAGCTCCGTGTCTGTGTCCGCTCTGGTCCAGGAGGACGGGGCTGCCCAGGCACCCCACAAGGCCTGGGAGTGGGGAGGAGCGGTCACTCAGAGGGAAACTGAGGAACGCAGGCAGCCTCATCCCCTGTCCTTCTCTGTCGCCCAGCCGACCTGGCGGCCCTCCTTCCCGACCTCTCCGGTCGTCTCCTCATCAACTCCGTCTTCCACGTGGGTGCCGAGCGGCTCCAGCAGATGCTCTTCTCAGACTCGCCCTTCCTGCAGGGCTTCTTGCAGCAGTGCAAGTTCACAGGTCAGGGGCCGAGGTGACCAAGGTACACGGGAGGGGGTGAGGAGGGGCAGACCAGGAGACGGGCAGGCACCGCTGTGCAGATCAGGTGTGGCAGGCTGGGGAGTTAAAAGCAGCGTCTGTGAGGCCAGAGGGGCTCCGCCTCTTACCAGCTGAGTGGCCTTGGGCCAGGTGCGGACACTCTCTGTGCCTCGGTTTCTTCTGTGTGATGCGGGTGTGATACTAGTTACCTGCCTTGTCAGGGTGTCAGGAGAACTAAATGAGTTAATACTAGACAAGTGCCTAGAACAGTAGCAGACAGTAAGCATTTAATAAATACGAGTTAATGAGCACTCTGCCAGGCCCGTGCAGAGACCAGGACAGATGAATTCCGGAATCTAGTGAGAACAGCAGTAAACAGATACTCAGGCAGATAAGTGTGTATGTCAGAGAGGTGGCTGTGGTCTGGGGGGTGTTAGGAAAGGCTGCTGGAAGGATGTGGCGTTGAAACTAAGGCCTGAAGGAGGAACTTCCTTAGGGAAAGTGGAGGAGGTGGGAGAGAGGAGTCCAGGAGACCAGCAGGGTACCTGCAAAGATCCTGAGGCTGGAGGCTGGCACTGGGAGAAGCCCCCTGAGGCTGGGCCCCTGTGGCCAGGTGTGGAGAGGGGAAGCCACAGCACCGGCAGAGGCAGAAGGGCTGACCAGGGGACTAGCAGGGAGCTCGGGAGGCTGCAAAAGAGATTCAAGTTGGGGAGGGCCTACTCAGATGGTAGTTTTCTCTGTTTCTTTTTTCTGTATTGATGAAAATGAACCACGTAGAATCCCCTGCAGAATGAGTAAGACTATGCCTTGTGTTGGGGGCACTCGAGTCCCCCAAAACTATGCTTATATCCTGGAGAGACTGGCACATCAGACTGAGGAGCTCAGACTCTGTCTGGCAGTACTGGGGAGCCATGGAGTGTTGTAGACAGATAAGGGACAGGGTCAGGCTTGGCTTTAAGAAGCTACCGCTGGACCAGGGGTAGAGATGGAGGCCAGGAGCTCAGGGGGAGGCTGAAGAGGGGCCCTGGACGGGCAAGGATGGGCTGAACTAGGACAGTGCTCAGGCGGTCAGTGAATAGACGGGGAGGGAGTGTCCAGGACGAGGCTCAGGGCTCTGCAGGAAGCCTGGAGGACAGTGGGGCGAGGAGGGATGTGTTTGAGGAGATGCGGAGGCCAGTGGGTGTGAGGGGCCCTGGGGACTTCCAGGGGAAGGTGTTCAAGAGGTGGCAGGACCCTAGGTCTGAGGCTCAGGGGAGAAGCCAGGACTGGTAAGGAGAGGAGACTGGGGCTGCAGGAGTAGAGGAGGTGGCCCAGGAGGGCTGAGAAGTGTAGGCACGAGAGAGGTCCCAGCTCTGAGGATCATCAACGTCTGAAGTTTTGGGCGTCCAGAGGGAAGATGGGGCAGACACCGGGGTGGGGGCAGGGAGGAGGCGCAGGTTTGGGGGCAAGTCCCCAGAGAACTGGAACCTTCCAGAAAGGCTGAGTCTCCTACAGCCTGTGGGCAAAGGACTGGAGAGTGGTGTCTTCATTCTGCCCCTCCATCCTCCAGACGTGACCTTGAGCCCCTGGAGCGGGGACAGCGAGTGCCGCCAGCGCCGAGTGCTGACCTACACCATTCCCATCAGCAACCCGCTGGGGCCCAAGAGCGCCTCTGTGGTGGAGACACAGGTGTGCCAGGCAGGGTGGCCAGCGGGTGGGGTGGCCGGGGGCCAGGGTGGGGGGCATGGCGCTGATGCCCTGTTCCTCCCCTGGCCCTGCAGACGCTCTTCCGGCACGGCCCGCAGGCAGGCGGGTGTGTGGTGGACTCAGAGGTGCTGACGCAGGGCATCCCTTACCAAGACTACTTCTACACTGCCCACCGCTACTGCATCCTGGGCCTTGCCCGGAACAAGGCCCGCCTCCGGTGAGCAGTGGCCCGGCCCCTCCACCTGACCCCTGATGGTCCCAGGGCCCCTGCCCCAGTCTCCCCACCCCGAGTCAGCTGCAGAATGTTGGTTGCCCCCGTGGCAGGCGAGCAGAAGTCAGGAACACCCCGAGGTGTTTGGCCTGAGCCACCAGAAGGATGGAGCCGCCATTGACTGGGAGGGGAAGGTGGGGAGGGGCAGGTTTGGGGGAAGATTGGAGCTCAGCTTGGGACTTGCTGGGATGTCTCTCAGAAGCCCGTGTGGAGTTGGACGCAGCAGCAAGATGAAAGGGGTTCGAGGGTGAGGTGCAGGCTAGGATGGCAGTCTGGGTGGGCAGTGCTGGGGCAGCGCCGAAGGCGGGAGACCTGCCCAGGTAGTGGGTGTGGACAGAGAAGGGGCTGCGGGCTGAGTGGGGTGGTGAGTGGGGATCACAGGGAACCCTCGGGGGGTGTCTGTTTTGTCTGTGGGTGACAAGGGGTCCTCTCTGAATCAGGGGAGGGAAGGCTGCCCCCGGGAATGGGACAGCAAGGCTGGAGTCAGAGCCTGACCCCCTCGCCCCTTTCCCGACCCCAGCGTGTCCTCCGAGATCCGCTATCGGAAGCAGCCCTGGAGCCTTGTGAAGTCGCTCATCGAGAAGAACTCGTGGAGCGGCATCGAAGAGTACTTCCACCACCTGGGTAGGGGGCCGGGGTCCGGCCAGGGCCACAGACGGGGTCGGGGCCGGGCCGGGTGCAGACGTGCAGGGTCCTCTCTCGTGTCTGCAGAGCGAGAGCTCGCCAAGGCCGAGAAGCTGTCTCTGGAGGAAGGCGGGAAGGATGCACGCGGGCTGCTGTCCGGCCTGCGCAGGCGGAAGCGGCCCCTGAGCTGGAGGGGCCACGGTGACGGGCCGCAGCACCCGGACCCTGACCCCTGCGCCCGGGTTGGCATGCACCCCTCAGGTGAGTTCCGTCAGGCCTGGGGTCGGGGGGGCGGGGGAGGAGCTGGGGGTCTGGGTGGGGTGAGCCCGTCCGTCTGGGTGGGGATGAGTCTGTCTGACTCCGAGTTGCTCCCCCGCAGGCTCCCTCAGCTCCCGCTTCGCAGAACCGTCCGTGGACCAGGGCCCCGGGGCAGGCATCCCCAGCGCCCTGTTTCTCATCAGCATTGTGTGAGTAAGGGGGCCAGGCTTGGGGGTCAGACAGGCCTGGATCTGCACCCTGGCTGTGTGAGCTTGGGCAAGTGCTTGGCCTCTCTGGGTCTCTGCTTACGTGAGAGCACGGGCTCCCCACCCCATAGCAAGGATTAAAGGAGGTGACGCTTGAGATGCGCCCAGCAGGGCTCCTCACGTGGTGTACTGCTCAGTCTTCATGGCGAGGTCATCCCTGCAGGGAGAGGGAAGCCGCGGGGGTCAGAGGGGCCTGACCGCGCCCCCAGGGCTGGAGGAGCAGGCCCCCGAGGGAGCCGGAATTGGGTGAACCAGGAGAGGTGCGCAAAAGGAGCAATGTCACACTTCATTCAGGTTTTCTGTGCCCAGCCCTGAGCTGTGTGATGCGAGGGACACAGTAGCGACCAGCAGCCCTGGGGGGAGACAGACCTGGCACCAGACCAGAGGGATGGGGTGGTGATGGAGGAAACGTGGGCGGAGGGGACAGGGAAGCCTTCGGAGGCCAGTGAAGGCTTCCTCCAGGCTGGACAGGTAGGCCGTCAGGGAAGGCTTCCCAGGAAAGCAGAGGACTCTGAGCTGAGACCCCACGGGGATTAGGCGGGGAGACCGACATGCACAGAGGCCGGGGCTAGGGGCACGGTGCTCTGAGGAAATGGAGATGAGATCCATGCTCCCCGCAGACCCTGGGCAGTGAGAGATCGGCCACACGTTCAGCCTCTCTGGGCCTCAGTTTGCCAATAACAGCGGTCCAGTGAGGTGCTGTGCGGTGCGCTCAGCTCAGGGCTGCCGGGGTCGGGGGTGGCCGGGACCGGCTGGGCGGCTCTCATCTCTTTGTCTCCCCCTCTGTGCCTCCTCAGGATCTGTGTGAGGTAGGGTCCTGCGTCCTGACCTCCCCTCACCTGTGTCTCACCCTCAGCTTCAGCCCCTTGTCCTCACTCCGTGCCCCCAGCTCCCCCAGCGAGGTGGCCTGGAGTAGCAGTTGAGGGCTCGGGCATCAGACAGGCCTGGGTTTGAACCCCGACTTTGCTGCTTATGGACTGTGTGACCCTAGGCGTGTCACTCACCCTGTCTGAGTCTTAGTTTCCTCCTCTGAAAAGAGGGCTAATCATGGCACCCCTTCAAGGTGTGGTCACGTGGGTGACCCCCCACTTGTGGGAACGTTGGTATCCTGACTCCTGACCTCTGACCCCTCCCCCCAGCCTCATCGTCCTCATTGCCCTCAACGTCCTCCTCTTTTACCGCCTCTGGTCCCTGGAGAGGACAGCCCACACTTTCGAGTCCTGGCACAGTCTGGCCCTGGCCAAGGGGTGAGTGGGTAGCCCCAGGGAGCTGGGAGCTTGGGGAGGTCGGGGGAGGCCCCAGATCCCACTCAGGCCCTGTATCCCCCACAGCAAGTTCCCCCAGACGGCCACGGAGTGGGCGGAGATCCTGGCCCTGCAGAAGCAGTTCCACAGCGTCGAGGTGCACAAGTGGAGGCAGATCCTGCGGGCTTCTGTGGAGCTCCTGGACGAGGTGCGGCTCTGGGCTGCGGGACCCTGCATTCAGATCCCAAGATGCGGCGTGTGCGTCTGGGCCTCACTTTCCTTCTCTGTTACATGAGAAAGCCATTCATAGTCCCTACCTCCCAGGGTTGCTGGAAAAATCAGTGGGATGGAAGAAAGAACTTATTGGTTCTCATCCTGGGAAAAAAGTCCAGGGATGTCTGACTTCAGGCATGGCTCGATCCAGCCACTCAATAGTAGTAAGAATCAGTCTCTCTTACCAGGTCTTGACTCTGCCCACCCCCAGGGTTACCTTTGTTTGGGGCATCCTAGGATGACCAATATGGTACCTACAGTTCCAGGGTAACATCCAAAGGTCACATTCCCATCCCTGAACCAGTCATAGTGGCCAGGGATAAGGCTTGGTCACTGAACCCCTCCCCGCCTATGAGGTGACTAAGGGGTCACGTGAGGGTGGGAAAGAGGTTCTCCGAAGGTTATTGGGATTTCATCTCCAGAAGGGGTTGCCCCAGACAACCACTGTAATTGGCTGGCAGCATCTGTTCAGACGGCCAGGTTCAAATTCTGACCTGTGACCTCGTGCAGGTGACTTCACCACTGGGGCCTTGGCTTCCTCCTCTGTAAACGGGATGATAATGGATGTTACCTCAAAGGCTGCTGTGAGGATTAAAGGAGTTAGCATCTGAGTAGGGCCCAGCTCATGCAAACACCTCACCTGCATTCACCGTTGTTAGTGAGATCCCGCAAAGCAAGTGCTCAGTAAATGTGGTGGGGGGAGGCGTCCGCACAGACGCCGGACGCTGGGGAGCATCTGGCGTTGGCTGGGTGCCAGTGATGGTGAAAATCATTCCTGGTCACTGTGGACTGGAATGCTGAGGCTCACCTTTAGGGGCCTCGTTGCACCCTGAAATCATGCTCAGAGGGAGATGCTCACGCAGGAAAGGGCTGTGCAGGACAGGGGAGAGGGATCATTGAGGCTGCGGTCCCGTCGCTCAGAGAGAGGGAGGTCAGGGCCTTCCCATCCTCAGTTCAATTCTGATGATTTTCCTCTCTCAAACTGCCAAGGGCATGGGATTGACTGCACAAATTAATACTAACAGCAGACACCAATTGAGCCGGGCTGTTCTAAGAGCTAAAATGACCAACTGATTTGTTTCTCATGGCCAGCCTCCGAGGGGGGTGCTCTTGTTACCCCCCATCTAGTAGACAGGAACGTTGAGGTAGAGGCATTCCCAAGGTCGCACGGCAGGGAGTAAGAATAGCTAACGTGTCCCCAGCACCTCCTGTGTGCCAGGTCCTAGGCGTCCACCCGTCAGATCCCTGAATTAATCCTGTGAAGCAGGTATGTTACTGACCCACGTTTCAGCTGAGGGACCTGGGACGGTTAAGGGACTTGCCCAAGGTTACCCAGTAAGTAGCAGGGCCAGGACTTGAACCCAGGCCACCTGGGCCCCTTCCACCTGCTGCCTATGAGAAGTAAAACTGGGTGCAGAATGGCTGGGGTGCAGAGGCACAGGCTGACCTTGGCCTCTCTGGACCTTCCCCAGTTCCTCAGCTGCGGCATGTTGGGGGATGCATCGCCCCTCCCAGCACTCATCCCCCACCCTGCCCACCTCTTCCCCCAGATGAAGTTCTCGCTGGAGAAGCTGCATCAAGGCATCACCATCTCAGACCCTCCCTTCGACTCCCAGCCACGGTCCGACGACAGCTTCTCCTGAGGATATCTGGCCACTCGGCCATCTCCCCAAATGGACAGATGGACACAGAGGCTCGGTGGCCACTGCTGGCTCGGTGTGAGCGCCGGGAACCTCCCGCCCACCCCTCCCAGTGGCCCGGCCAGGGGCCACGCAGACATGGGGACCACAGAACCGAGATGCACTTTAGACCAGCGTGTGAGTCCAGCTGCCATCGCCTGCCCCGCCAGGGCACTGGCCCGGCCTTCGGCAGGCCCCCCACTAACTTATTGTGCTCGGCTGGGGTTATGGGGGGCACCTCCCGGGGTGCACGATTCCCTCAGCTCTGGGTTTAATGTATTATATTTATTTGGGGCTGACAGAGCCCCAATAAAGGGTTGGAAATGGCTGTGGTTGTGTCTGCGGGGCCCTGGGAGTGGGTGGGGGCCTCCTGTTGCACTCAGATCCCGCGGTGGTAGGAGGGGCGTTACCATCCCTTTTCTGGGGCCACGGTCACTGACGCGACCTGGAATTCCTGAGCATCTTTCACAAGCTTTGCACCATCAGGCTCCAGTGCGGGGGCTGTGAGGACAGCCTGGTGGCTGGTGGCTTGGTTCAGTCCTACCTCTGATACTTAGTGGGCCTGTCACCTGGAGCAGGTCAACCTCTCTGAGCTTCGGCTTCTTCTTCTGTACAGTGAGCGTAAGAACAGTACCTGTTGGGGACTTCCCTGGCGGCCCAGTGGTCAGGACTCTGCGCTTCCACTGCAGGGGGTGTGGGTTTGATCCCTGGTCAGGGAACTGAGGTCCTGCATGCCGTGCTGCAAAAAAAAGAATAGCACCCGTCTCCCAGGGTTGTCAGAAGCGAGTCGTTCTCCCGGAGGGCTCTTTAAAAAGCAGAATGCCAGACCCCACCCTCAGTTTCCGACTCAGCACGTCTGGGGCGAGTCTGCTGAGCTCCTGCACTTCCGGCAAGTTCCCAGGTGACGCTGATGCGCCAGGGACCCCACTTTGAGAACCGCTTTATAAGGTTTCAAGGAGTTAATAAAGGTGGCTACTTATCACAGGATCTGCACAGAGTACGTATTCAATAAACGTTACTATATGGCAGAAAAATTGAGGGGAGAAAAAAGTGAGTCATGGAGTGGGGACCAAGTATGTACCAGGCTCTGTGCCATGGTCTGATGTTCATTTAATTCTCACAGTTACTCCAAGAGATGGAGACAAACAAACGGTTACATGCCTGGGAGGCATGGCCTAGCCCCTGGTGTCTCCACATTTAGATACAAGGGCCGCCCTTCAGGACCCCACACCAGCCTGTCCAGGTTGTGGCCATCTGGACCCCATCTTACCGATGTGGAAATGGGCCTAGAGGCAAGGTCTCGGTCCAGGTAGAACCTAGGTTTGTCTCACTCAAACCCTGTTCTGGTTCCAGAGTGAGTGAGTGGCGGGGGGGGGGGGGGGTAAAGAGAGACCTTTGACAAGTCACAGTCAGGCTGTAAGAATCTTAATTGATGGCTTGGGGCAGAGGACTGGAGGAGGGGCTGCATGGGGCAGGATGGACCACAGGTGACAAAGGGCAGAGCCAGCCTCCTCTAACCTCTAGCTATGTGATCATGGCAAGTTACCCATCCTGAGCCTCAGTTTCCCACACCTGTAAAATGGGCATAATGGTAACACCCATCTTGTAGGAAGAATTAAATGAGTTAATACTAGTAAAGCGCTTAGAACAGCCCCAAGCCCGTAGTAGGTGCGCAGCCAACATCAGTTTGTAGGGCTGTCACTAGGTGCCCCTGCCTGGTGCCTACGACCTGTCCTCACTGTGCTTCTGCCTGCCACCCCCGATCAGAGGGGAGGGATCAGAACAGCAAGAGAGTTATTTTTTGCAGGGGAATTTCACAGCCTAGGAGGTGCTGGCACAAAGGCCCAGATCACAAAGGTATCTGGTGTCCCTGGCTTGGTGTCCCTGGCTTCCTCTCCCTCTGCCCCGGGCCAGCCCCACCCTTGGTTCCTCTCACCTGGCAAGGCTGCAGGGGGGAGATTCTGGAACTTCACCCCACCCAGAACTGGAGGTTAGGACCTGAGGAGCAACCCTCAACCAAAAGTCTCCCACCCTGGTCTTGACGGAGCCTCGCCCCTCATCCTCTCCATTTAGCAGACAAGCCCCCTGCCGTCGCCCGGCAGGATTCCAGACCCACCTGAGACCAGCTGCGTGACCCTAGGCAAGGGAGTGGCCCTCTCTCAGCCTCAGCTTCCTTGTCTGTAAAATGCAGATTAATAATGGAAGTGCAGTAAATGTTTGGGGAGGTAGAAGTGAATCCAGCGTACCAGAAGGGCTCTGTGCTTGGCGGTTATTTATTCATTTGACGAATATTTATTGAGTACTTGCAATGTGACAGGCACGGTGGAAGGTGCTGGAGACGCAGTGGTGCACGGGACAGTGTCCTCGCCCTGCGGGAGCTTGTTTTCCAGGGTTGGAGGGACAAGCAGTGAATGGAGAAAAACTATATAAAGAAGAGTATAATGTCAGGTAGTGACAACTGCTGTAGAAAAGAAACAAAACAAAACTAGTAAAGGAGGTCAAGTAAGGGACTGCGGAGGCAGTTGGTCCTGAGTGGACTGAGGGCCTGATGAAGGTGACGTTAGAGCCGAGAGCTGCCGGAGGAGAGGAAGTGAGCCCCTTGGTCACCTAAGGGAAGAGTGGCCCAAGCAAAGGTGAGCAAGGGTGAAGGCTCTGAGGTGGGAATGAGCTTGGTGTACTGGGGACAGCAGGGACCTGGACAGCAGCGGGGAGTGGCCTGGAGAGGCGAGTAGAAGATGACGTCAGAGACAAAAGAGGGTAGCGGGGTCTTGAAGGGCCTTCCTCTAGAAACATGGCGCCTCAAATCCCCAGAGCCGACTTTCTGGTTTGGATCCAGGGTGCCCATCCTGCTTGAGAGGGGTCTGGAGTATTATGGGTAGCCCTAGCCTGACACCCCCCCATGCCCACTTGGGTTCCCACACAGTGACCTCCAGGCCGGAGTGCCAGGGGTCTGAGGGGGAGGTCACTTGGAGGTCCCAGCCAAGTTCCCCTCGAGATCCCATGGGGATGACCTCCATAATTTGAAGTCCGAAGCTCTGCCCTCAAACCGCTCTCCAAACCCTCTTGTAACTCTGAGGGTGACCTCTCCCAGACTCCAACACTGGGGCTCCCCGGAGTCTGGAGGGGTCGGACAACCAGACCACGCGCCCCACGCCCGAAGCCGCGGTCCCTGCGCCACCGGGAGAGGCCGGCGCAGCGGGCGACTCCCGGGCCGCTGCGGCAAAGGCTGGGCAGCCGCGCCCTCCCCCCCGCGGTGATTCATCCCGCCCCCTCCCTCTCCCTCTCCCTCTCCCTCCTCCCTTTCCCTCCTCCCTCTCCCTCTCCCTCCTCCCTCCTGTGGCCGCAGCCGCCGCCGCTGCAGTGCGCAGGAGACCGCGGCCCGCGCCCAGGCGCGCCGGAGCCGGAGCGGGGCCGGGGTCCGCGCACCTGGCGAATGTGTTCGGCTGCGCGCGCCAGCGCAACAGCCCGAGCAGCAGCCGCCGCCTGCGCGGCGGCGGGGATGCCCGGACACCGGGCTCCGGGGCTGGGCCCCCGGCGGTAACCGGAGCGGGGGGGCCGCGCCCCCCCTCCTCCCCCCCTCGCCGGTCCCAGAGCCGCAGCTGCTGCGCCCGCGCGCTCCCGGGGACATTCTGACCGCCGCCGGGTCCCGCCGCCTCTCGCCCCGCTGTTAATACCGGCGGCACGGGAGGGGGCGCAGCGCAACCATGGGGACGCTGCTGGCCTTCGTGGTCGGCGCGGCACTGGGTGAGTGCGCTGGGGGCGCGCGCGGCGGGGGGCACAGCTGGAGCACTGGCCGGGCGGCGGGATTCGCGCGTTGGACTCCCGGCCGCGGGCGGGGGCCGCCCTCACCCCGTCCCCCGGCCCGGCTAAGTCCTCTTCAGAAGTTGTGCGCGCGGGCAGCGGGGTTCTGGAGGGCGCGGAGGTGCGGGTGGGCGCGAGCGGGCGGGGGCCGGGCTGGCACAGGTTGGTGGCTGCGGGCGCCCAGCCGGGGGCGAGGAAACGCGGAGTCAGCTGCTCCCGGAGCCCCGCAGGCTGCAATGTGACACCCACAGCCGCGGGAGGTGGGGGTTGGGACGGGGGTGGAGGCGGCGCCCGGAGATTGGGACGGAGAGAAGGAGAGACTGGGAGAGATGGAGACGGAAGGAACGGGCAAGAGACACAGAAGAACTCCTGAGCGCTCCGCTGGGAGACTGGAGAGATGGAAGTAAGGGGGGAGCCAAGAGAGAGGGAAGCAGAGTGTGCCTGAGAGAGACTGAGGAGAGAGAGTTAAGAATCTGAGAGGTGGAGAGAGGAAAAACTTGAGCGAGGCAGAAGGAGATGGAGACACAGGTAGACACAGGAAGAGATGGAGTTTAAAAAGGACAGGGAGAGGTGGAGTGAGAGAGCGAGAGGCCGGGAGAGCGTGTCTGAGCCTGGGAAAAGGACACAAAGTGGTGGAACCTTTAGAGAGACCCCTAGAGAGAGAAAGAGGGGGAGACAAAGACAGAGGCGTTCAGGGAGATGGAAAGAGACAGCAGAGGAGGAGGGCAGAAAACCCCAAGATTAACAGCAGAAAGAATCAGGGACAAAGGAAAAGCCCCAGAGCTGGAGAGACAGAGCATTAGCTAGTGAGCAGGAAGGAGGTGGCAGGTAAGAATGTGGAGGGACTCGAGCGGACTGGAATCCGGTGAGGGTGCAAAGGCCCTGGGGCAGGAAAGCGCTCTGAGAGTTTTGAGAAGCTAATAGGAGGTGGGATTGGCTTTAGGAAGTGAGGAGCCTGGGAGCAGAGGGGGCTGAGGCAGAAGCTTGGGGTGGGGGTGGACGACAGGAACTTATGGGACTGGGGAGCAGGGCTGGAGTGTGGGTTTGCCCTGGTTCCCGTGCCCACCTCCTTCTCAGGCCTTGCCTTCTCCCAACCCATTTCTCTGGGGCTGGCTGGTCTTACAGAGCAATAATGGTAGAACTGACACCGCCACCTTGAACTTTTAGCACAGCTGGAAATCTGGTCCCACCACCTACACGCTGCAGTATTTTGGGCAAGTGGTCTTCTGAAGAAGGGGTACTTGGGTAGCAAAGACTCTGAGCTACTGACCACGGTAACAGCCCTGTTAATTGGGGGTGTCCTGTGTGCCAGACCCCTTGCGACCTTACCTACCCTAAAGAACCTGCCCAGCACCTCCAGAAGCAAAGACGATCGATTCCCTCACCATTCACAGAGGGAAACTGAAGCTCAGAGAGGATGAGGGACTTGCCAAGGGCACGTAGCAGGTGGCAGGGCCAGGCTCAGCATCTGCTTCTGGCCATTCCTGATCATTATTGAGGGGAAACAGATGGTTTCCGAGGGGCCCAAGAACTAACAGCCAGCGAGCCTGGCATTGCCAAGGGTGATGGGTGCCCTGGCTCGACCTGAGCCTGCTGTCCCCGCAGTGTCCTCAGCCTGGGGAGGCTGTGTGGAGGTGGACTCAGAGACCGAGGCCGTGTATGGGATGACCTTCAAAATTCTGTGCATCTCCTGCAAGCGCCGCAGCGAGACCACTGCCGAGACCTTCACGGAGTGGACCTTCCGCCAGAAGGGCACAGAGGAGTTCGTCAAGGTGTGTGGGAGCCTGGCAGGGTGGTGGAGGGTGGGCGTCTGTGTGGGAGTTGGCGGGGGCAGGGTTCCGGTAGGGGTTGGTTGGTTGTTTGCAATAATGTGCTATCACTGTTGACCTGGATCCAAATTCCAGCTCCACCATGACCGACTGGTGACCTTGGGCAAGTCACTGAGCCTCTCTGAACCTCCGTTTCTGCCTCTGAAAAGATGGGGGGCAGGTGGTCTCTAGCTCTGAGGTTTGCATGAGGATTGATTGAGTTCCTGCACCTGGCACCCAATCAATGTCATTGCCATTGTTCAGTGCGAGCAAAAATGTCTCAGATGGTCGTCACAGAAGGAAACAGAACTTTTTTGACCTCCTTTTTGTTCCGTGTAGTTTGAATTACATATGAGGGGGCGCCATAAACTCTGAGGGCCTGCTGGAGAATTGGGGTCTACAGCAGCCGGCATCAGGCTGCCTCTCTCCCCGCCTGGGGAGCGTGTCTGGGGGCCGGGGAAGAATGGTAGAGAATGAAGGCTAGGAATGCCGCGTGGGGGCTTGGGCGGATAACTGAGGAACGCATGTGTCAGCATGTGTGTGTGTCAGGGCTCGGGACAGAATAGAGGTCTTGGTGGGGGACGTGGCCCAGCGGTGACCCCGCTCCCCCTGCCCCCAGATCCTGCGCTATGAGAACGAGGTGCTGCAGCTGGAGGAGGATGAGCGCTTTGAGGGCCGTGTGGTGTGGAATGGCAGCCGGGGCACCAAGGACCTGCAGGACCTGTCCATCTTCATCACCAACGTCACCTACAACCACTCGGGCGACTACGAGTGCCACGTGTACCGCCTGCTCTTCTTCGACAACTACGAGCACAACACCAGCGTCGTCAAGAAGATCCACCTTGAGGTGGTGAACAAAGGTGAGTTGGGCCCACGGGCAGCCAGATGGAGGGACAGATGGCCAGTAGGGGACCGGTTGGCTCCGCGCCTGGGCAGCGGGGGCGGGGAGTAGCACCTCCTTCCTGGAGTCCAGCTCCGGCTTCCATTTCCCTTCAGCCACGGGGAGGTCACAGCGGGCCTGTCCCGTGGAAGTGCTGGGCGCATAACTCAGCTCTGCCACCTGCGCTGTGTGACCTCCAGGCGGGTGCCTCCCTGTCTCTGAGCCGAAGGATCGTCTTGTAGCGAACGGGATGATAATAGTATCTGCCTCTCCTGGTGTTGGTGGAGCCGTTCTTATGTCCCAGGGAGCTGGTGAGGATTGAGCGAGTTGCGGGGTGTCAGTGGCTGGTGTGTCTGTCACAGCAGGGCCTCGGCACACGGGGGCAATGGTGGTGGTGCGTCTGACTGTCAAGTAGCCTCAGCCCTGCCTCCCTCTGTCACGTGGCGCAGGAGATAGGAGAGCGTCTCCTAGAGCAGTGCTCGTCGTATTTGACTGTGTGCACGAACCACTTGGCAGTCTTGCTGATGTGTCAATCCTGACTTAGCAGATCTGGGTTGGGCCCAGGATTTCATCTCCAATAAGCCCTCAGGCGAGGCCAAGGCTGCAGGTCTGGGCCCACACCGAGCAGCAGAGATATAAGGTGTTGTTGAACCATTTCATCATTTTGGCTTCAGCTGCCTTGAACCCCTTTCCTGAACTAGCTTCTGATTGGGTGTAAATTGGAATTTTCCAGGGCCCTATGACCCATTGGCTTAGAGAGTCAGGGAGGTATCCCAGTCCTTGGGCCACCAAAGAGCAGGGCACGTGAGCCCCGAGGGGCCTGCAGTGCACACACATCATCACGGGCAACGTGCATTGGCCCACCCTTCCCTGAGAGGGGTGCTGGCTTTAGCGCCCTACATGGAGTCCATCATTGAATCCTCCCACCCACCCTGTGGGGTAGAGGCTCTTCCTATCCCCATTTTACAGATGGGGAAATAGAGGCTCAGGGAGATAAGATTACATGGCCAAGGTCACAGAGCTGGGACCTGGATTTGAACCCAGCCAAGCCCGTGTGACTGTTGTTTCTGTTCTTGGCATGATTCACTATACTCTGTCAGCCAGAGCCTGTGGGTTTCTTTTGATAGTTAGCATTTTTTTTTTTTTTTTGCGGCACGCGGGCCTCTCACTGTTGTGGCCTCTCCCATTGCGGAGCACAGGCTCCGGACGCGCAGGCTCAGTGGCCGGCCATGGCTCACGGGCCCAGCCGCTTTGCGGCACGCGGGATCCTCCCAGACCGGGTCACGAACCCGCGTCCCCTGCATCGGCAGGCGGACCCTCAACCACTGCGCCACCAGGGCAGCCCCGATAATTAGCATTTTTCAGTGTATTGTCAAAGTGATCCAGCAGAATTCAATTCAGGAGACACGTCTGAGCGACTCTTTGGCATAGGTCACTATGCTGGGTGGACAGTCGCCCATGGATGTAGAGGATGGAGCCCTGCCCTCATGAGTTGGGGGGACAGCTGTAACAAAGACACCCCAAATACTGTGGCTTAAAATCTCTGTCAGTCCTGTCTCTCAAATCTGTGTTGAGGTGAAGGGTCAGGCGGTGGGGAGGCTCCACGATGCCCTTCAGGCATCCAGGTTCTTTCCACCCTGTGGCTCAGCCCTTGCTCACAATGCTGTCCTCACCTGCATGGTGGAGGCTGGGCTCACGCACACCCGTGACCTAGTAGAGTCTCTGTTTTTTAATGTTATCTACCACATTATACTGCCTCCCAGAGCCTGTGTTCTTTTGAAAAATATTTATGTATTTATTTGGCTGCGCTGGGTCTTAGTTGTGGCACGTGGGATCTTCATTGCAGCATGTGGGTTCTTTTTTTTTTTAGTTGCGGCATGCAGGTTCTTAGTTGTGGCATGAGGGATCTAGTTCCCTGACCAGGGATGGAACCCGGGCCCCCTGCATTGGGAGCACAGAGTCTTAACTACTGGACCACCAGGGAAGTCCCCCAGAGCCTGTGTTCTTATATTTATGTAACGTAGAACTCCTTCTGTTATCTTCCCAGAGCCTGTATTTTCTGCATCCTCCACCATACCCCAGTATTTCTTATCCACCACATTACGGTACTGCTTTTTTAACATTACTCACTGTAGTGTAGTATTTTATATTATACTATATGCTATACTGTTTCACATTAGCAGACGTATAACTTTTTATCATAGTTCATCATACCAGAGTATTTTGAATGTTATCAACCATATTATCACATTTTTATCATTAGCCACCATGCTATAGTATTCTAAAATATTATCAATCATATTGTAGTATTTAAAATTTTTACTTGGTATATATTTATTATCACCAATCATACTGTAGTATTTTTTTTAAAGAAAATTTTATTTTATATATCACTAGCCATGAATTTGTCATTAGTTATTACGGCCGCCAAAAAATATGGAACACTTCATGAATTTGCGTGTCACCCTTGCACAGGGGCCATGCTAATCTTTTCTGTGTCATTCCAGTTTTAGTATATGTGCTGCCAAAGTGACAACATACTGTAGCATTGATATATTTTTTTAAGTTTATTTTATTTTATAAATTTATTTATTTATTTTTGACTGCGTTGGGTCTTCAGGGCCGTGTACGGGCTTCCTCTAGTGGTGGCGGGCAGGGGCTACTCTTTGTTGTGGTGTGCGGGCTTCTCATCCTGGTGGCTTCTCTTGCTGCAGAGCACGGGCTCTAGGTGCGCAGGTTTCAGTAGTTGTGGCACATGGGCTCAGTAGTTGTGGCTGGCAGGCTTAGTAGTTGTGGTGCATGGGCTTAGCTGCTTCGCAGCATGCGGGATCTTCTTGGACCAGGGCTCGAACCCGTGTCCCCTGCATTGGCAGGTGGATTCTTAACCACTGCGCCACCAGGAAAGTCCCAGCATTGCTTTTTTTTTTTTTTTTTTTTTGCGGTACGCGGGCCTCCCACTGTTATGGCCTCTCCCATTGCGGAGCACAGGCTCCGGACGCACAGGCTCAGCGGCCATGGCTCACGGGCCCAGCTGCTCCGTGGCGTGTGGGATCTTCCCGGACCGGGGCACGAACCCGTGTCCCCTGCATTGCAGGCGGACTCTCACCACTGCGCCACCACTAAAGTCCCAGCATTGCTATTTTTAACATTACATATCACTCTACAGTACTTTTTTCATTCCCCGTGATATTATTGTATTGTTAGCATCACTGACCATGCTATATTCTTTTTATATTGTAATCCACTGTCTTACTGCAGTTTCAACATTACCCATCAGTCTGTATTGCCTCCTGGTAATGACCCCTCAGCAATGAGCTGAGTCATTTCCAAATGAGGGGCAGTGGGCGCTGGTGGTGAGACCTTCACTGACCTGGCAGGGGTGCAGAAGATGGTAGGAAGCACCTGGGGGTCCCCCACCAGGGATGGGGCTGGCAGCTGGGGCCAAGCTGGCTAATTCTATTTGGACACACCCAGTATGAAGGGAGCAGGTGTTGAGGTGAAGCAGTCGCTGAGGCTGGCGAGACATCCGGCCTGCAAAGGTGCAGGCTGGGCTTCAGATCTGGTGGCTGCCTGTGTGGGGAGGCAGGTGAAGCTCTCAGAAGATTTGGGGTTTCTGAAGAAATCAGAGGTCTCCCTAGAGAAGGTGCCTCTGCCCCTCAGTGTGACCCCTCTGCCTCAGTTCCTCATCTGTAAAGTGGAGGAGTCCCACCTCCTGAGATGTCTGTGTGGGTCCATGGAGACTGTACTGGACATTTCCCAGCCATTTCCAAGTTTCTCTTTGGCTGGGGAAGCTTTCCAGAGCAGATAAGAGCTTGGACCCTACAGTCGGTTACACTTAGGGTTGAATCTTGACTCTGAGTGCAGTCCTGGCTGTGCATCCTTGCCCAGCACTTTGCCCTCTCTGGGCCTCAGTGACCTTGTCCTGCAAATGGGCTACAGAGCCCATACCTGTCACTGTCCTAATCCGATTGGGAGAGCAGGAGATACCAGATTACCTAAACCCGTTTGGGCATTGAGTTCCAGGAGCAGGGGTGAGAATTCCGATGATTGAGCTTTATCCAACATATATTCAACTCAGTGTGCTTCCGGAGGTCAGCTGACGTGGGAAGCCTGGACTGTCTCTATCCTTGGGGTTGTTTCAAAGAGTCAGAGAGATGCTCAGGTAAAGAATTTAGCACAGAGCCTGGCTGAGAGCATGCATTCACTGCATGGGACACATTCATGGTATCTTTGGAGTGAAAGAACGAACAAACAGTTGAGGTGTGGAACCCTGTCCCCAGCTCCTCCTGCAGGGAAGCAGGGGAGAAGCATCCAGCCCTGCACCCGCCCTTCCCTGTGGTCCAGAAAACATTGGTGCCATCTGCACCGGGTGTAGCAGCAGAAAGTGCCCACTCCCAGGGGAGGAAGACCACATGGGAACAGCGGGGAAAATGAGATCCTGACCATCCAGAAGGAGGGGACCAGGGATGAGGAGTGGACACTTGCGAAATCCGGCCGAGGACGCCACAGTGGCCTTCCGCTCTGGTCCCCTGGCTGAACGCGCTCCCTTTACAGTTTAAATTTAGGCTCAATGAAAGGAAGCTGGTGTTGGCAAGAGCCAGGGCTGCGGAAAGGATAGAGTGTTTCCAGAAAACGTCAGCGAATAGCCAACACTTAACGCGGTGCTGACTGTGGGCACATCCGCGCATGTTACAGATGTTAACTCGTTTTCTCTTCCCAGCAACCCTGTGAGAAGGCATGAGTATTATCATCCTTATTTTACAGAAGGAGAATAGAGGCCCAGAGAGGTGGAGTCATTTGCCTGAGGTCACACAACTAGTAAGAGGCAGAGATAAGATTTGAACCCTGACAGTCTGGTCTCAGAGCCCCTGCTCTTAACTACTGTGCTGTACTGCCCCAATAATAACAGTAATAATATTAATAATAGTAAACATGTATCAAATGCTATGTATATGTCAGGTACTGTTCTAAGGATTTTTAGAGCTTGTTTAATTCTCACAACACTCCCATGAAAGAGATATTGTGATTATGAACTTTTTAAAATCATTTTTTGTTGTTATTTTTATTTGGGGATTTTATTTTATTTATTTATTTTTGGCTGCGTGGGGTCTTCGTTGCTGCGCTCAGGCTCTCTCTAGTTGCGGCGAGTGGGGGCTACTCTTCGTTGCGGTGCGTGAGCTTCTCGTTGCAGTGGCTTCTCTCATTGTGGAGCACAGGCTCTAGGCGCACGGGCTTCAGTAGTTGTGGCTCGCGGGCTCTAGATTGCAGACTCAGTAGTTGTGGCACGTGGGCTTAGTTGCTCCGTGTCATGTGGGATCTTCCTGCACCAGGGATCGAACCCGTGTCCCCTGTATTGGCAGGTGGATTCTTAACGACTACACCACCAGGGAAGCCCTCCACTTTTTATAGTTGGTGAAACGGAGACCCAGAGAGGTTGAGTCACTTGCCCAAGGTCACACAGCTGGGAAGTGGTAGAGCCAGGATTTGAACCTGAGTCTTCTCCTTGTAGAGCTACAGCTCTTGGGCACCTACAACCACCTGAATGACACAGAGGACCCTCGAGTTACACAGGGAGGCAGGTTGAGGGTGATCCCGAAGCCCGTCCAAGGCTGGTTATTGAGAATCACAGTAACAACGATGGCTCTAGGGAAGCAGCCTGGCCTCGTTTGCAGACCAGGACCAGAGAGGTCAAGCCACTTGCCCAAGCTTGCACAGCAGGCTCAAGGCACACTCAGGCTGCCACCTGACCCTGCCCGGCCCCTGCAGCCAACAGAGACATGGCGTCCATCGTGTCTGAGATCATGATGTACTTGCTCATCGTGGTGTTGACCATATGGTTCGTGGCAGAGATGGTTTACTGCTACAAGAAGATCGCCGCTGCCACGGAGGCTGCTGCACAGGAGAACGCGTGAGTGGGGTCGCTGAGGAGGGGGAGAGGCGGCCCAGGACAGCCAGCGCTTCCCAGCGGGGAGCATGAGCTGAGTGGGGAGGTGGGCAGGGGAGCAGCCCAGGGCGCCATCTGCCGGTCCTCCCCAGAGGGGACCATTTGGTGTCAGAGATGGGATGAGGTCCCAGCCCCTCCCCCCTCAGACTCTCAGCCTCCACTTCTGTCAGGACCCAGGGTTCGGGCCCAGCATCCTCTGCCCCAAAGATACAGGACTCCAGGCCCTAGCCCTTGAACCTCCCAGTCCCTGCTCCCTCAGACTCAGACACCAGGCCCTCAACCCCTTTCCCCGCTAGAACCCAGGAGCCTAACCCCCCAGATACCTCCTCCCTCACATTCAGGACTGCAAGCCCCAGCCTGGGCTTCTTTAGGATCCCTGGGAGCCAGCCAGCCAGCCCCCTCTTCTCTCTGACTGGAGCCCTGTGCACCTGGGACAGAGACCGCAACCCTCCTTGGCCTCCGGGGGGTGGGCCAGACTGACGGTGGGGTTGCTGTACCCCTGACCTTTGCCCCCACAGCTCAGAATACCTGGCCATCACCTCAGAAAGCAAAGAGAACTGTACGGGCGTCCAGGTGGCCGAATAGCCCCGGTAAGGTGGGCTGGGCAGGCAGGGGCTGGAGGGCCTGGGAGGTGTCAGCCATTAGGTGCCTGATGCCCTGTGTCTCCCTCACCTTTAGGCCCTGGGCTCCGCCTCAAGGAAGAGCCAGCCCTAACGGGGAACATCCGGGCACAGCCTGCCCCCAATGGGGGTTGGCCATTCCTGGGCCTCCACAAGCCTCAAAGTCCTGCCAACGGAGCCTCCAGGGTGGGAGAGGGCAGGGGGCTTGGCTCACACCCCGAATCCAGCCTCTTCCTCCTGCCCCATCACCCGCCCGCGCCGTGCATGATGGGTAAAGCAATACTGCCGCTGCCCCCATGCCTGCTTCTGCTGCCTGTTTGGGAGGGGGCGGTGAGGTGGGGGCAGCGGCTCCGCACCCCTCTTTCTTGCTGATTTGCACACATTGGCCGCTTTGGACGCGCACTACTGGGGCCCAGCCCCTCCCCGCCCCCTCCCCGCCCGGTGAGGGTTATGATGGGCTGGAACAGCTCGGGACGGGGGGTTCTGGGACCCGCTCCGACCCGCAGCGACATTTCCCCTCCTGCTTCCTCTGGCTGGACCTGGGGTCTCCTCTCCCTGTGATGCACTCTCGCCCCAGCCCAACCCGCCGTCTCTCACCAGCCTTGGATTGTGGCCACTTCGAAAGGGGCCCATTCAGCCTCGTCTCTCTTTACACAAGTAGTTTTGTTCATGAAATAAAGATTCTTGGACTTGCTTCATAGTCTCTCTCGTGAGCCCAGTCACCTTCTACACCCCCTCCAGATCCAGGAGCCTCAGTTTTCCTGGGGACCGGGCCTCCAGGGCAGGCAGCAGGGCCTCTCCACACACGTTCGGGGATACGATGGTGGCAGTGTCTCAGGCTCAGCGCCTGCCTGAAGGCTCAGCGGGTACAGCCACTTGGTACTTGATGAATGTGTTGGGGTCTGCGGGGACCAAGAGTTTCGAGGGAGCCAGCAGGAGCCAGGGAAGCAGACTGGTAGCCGGTGTCAGCGGGGGTGATGAGGGGAGGAGAGAGAGGGCCATGAATGGAGAGAGAGGAGGAGAGGCTAGGGGCTGGGCAGTGCCAAGGCTGCCCCAGTGTGGCCCCCTGTGGGAGGCTGTGGCTGTGAGTACAGGGGGTGCGACGGGTGAGCGGGTGGGTCCAACTGTACAGGGACGGCCCATCTGGTGTGAGCAGCCGTGGTCTGACTGTGTTTGAGGGCATGGCTGTCCACAGGCAGGTGTCTGCTGGTGATCCTTGTGTGTCTGGGTGTTTATCTGGCCCTGGGGTGTGACGTGGATGACTCTTGGCTGCTGGCCAAGAGTGTCTGATGCGGGACAGTGTGTATCTGCCTCTGGACACTTCCGGCCACTTGGCCTGGGCCTCAGCACTCAGTGCTGCCTTTTCCGGGCCAGGTCCCCATCCCCCACCCCCGTCTAGGACTTCCCAGCTCCAGAGGTCATTGCTGCTGGCGGCAGAGAGGCTGCCAAAGCAAACCAGCCCCCGTGACTTGTAGGAAAGCAGCTGGGGGGAGGGGGTGGGGGGGGAGGGAGAGCAAGGGCGGGGGCAGGCGTCGGGACTGGGGCTGGGCTGGGGACACTGGAGGGGCAGAGGCTGGTGCAGGAGTTGGGGTGCGGGAGGGGTCTGGGGCACGGGCTGGGCTGAGGCCGGCCTGGAGCTGGGACCGCCTTGTTCGGGAGTTGGACAACAGTTGCAGGAAATGGCAGGGGCAGTGGTGGGCCTGGGGCTGGGCAGAGGGTGCCGGAAGGGGCAGGGGTGGACAGGGACGGGGTTCAGCCTGAGCTGGGGCAGGGCGGGGGCTGGGCAGGAGGCAGGCGAAGAAGCCGGGGCAGGGTGGGCTTGGGGCAGCTGGTGCCCTCCCTCTGTGTCCCTGCAGTTCGTAGCTCCTTCCGTTGGTCCTTGGAAGCACCCCCAGCCTGCCCTGTCTCCCCAGACCCCCGGCCCTCAGGCCAAGCCAGTCCCAGCTCCTCGTCCCCTCAGCCCCGCACACCTGAGCCCCCTCCAGGCCGGAGGCAGGTTGCTGGGCCGGCCTGGTCCATCCCCTGCAAACCCTGTCCCACCAGCCAGGTGGCCTCCAGCGCTGCCAATCCCTTTGCCCGGCCCCTCCCCGCCCCTTCCCCCGCCTCTCGCCCAGCCCCCTCCTCCTCAGGTGAGGCAGCCAGGCCTAGCAGGCCCCGCGCCACCGCCGCCGCTGCCTCTGGGGCCGCCGCTGCTGAGGGGCCACCATGCTCCTGCCCAGGCCTGGAGACTGACCCTAAACCGGCACCATCTCTCAGCTCCGCCCCCACCTGCCGGACCCCAGGGTAAGGACCAGGGTCCTCAGTTCCAGTCCCCAGGACGTGGGCCCCCTCACCCAAACCCGCCCTAATGCTCAGCTCCCAGTAGAAGGACTCCCAGGGACCCGGAGGGTGGGCTGTCAGGCTTCTCCCCAAGGACCTCAGAGTCCCAGCCCCCTGTTCTTCAGACTCCAAGATCGGCCCCGGTCTCCTCCTCCCTCAGACCCCGGAATCCAGGCCCCTGTGTCCCTCCTCCGAAGGAGGGCTGGCCCCCAAACCTCTTTCCCCAGGACCCAGGAGTTGAGGCCCCAGCTCTCCTCCTTCAGACCCAGGAGTTCAGAGCCCTAGTCTCCTCCTCACCCAGGCCCAGGCGTATGGGGTCCCCCAGGCCTGCAAATCCAGGCATCCCCCTGGCCGCTGGTCACACACTGACCCCATCCTTGAACCCAGCCCAGTCTGTGTCCGTGATCATGGCGTGCTCTGGCCGGGGCCCAGTCCCTCAGCCTCCCTGGATGGGCGCCTGGGACTGGGGGCACAGGGGCTGGCCTGGGCTCCCCCAGGCCCTGCCTCCCCCCGTTCATCTCCCCACAGGTCCCGCCCCGGCCCAGGAGGTCAGCCGGGGAATCATTAACTAGAGGCCGTGACATGGCGGAGAAGGAGGGTGAGTCCCCCTTTCCCTGAGCCCCAACTTTGGCTCTGCCTGGCGCCCTTCCTTCTGTGCTTCCTTCCCAGCCCTCCACCCCCTTGGAGCCCCCTCTCTCTGGCACCCCTCCTGGGGCCCATCCCCACCCGCTTCTGAAGTCTCCTCTACCTGATTAACTATTAACCAAATTTTCTGTGGGGCTGTGGCACCACCTGCCTCCCTGCCACCCCATATGACCTTCCTGGCTCCTTGCCTCAGTTTCCCCTCATCCCCCAGTGATCTCTCAGCTATCCCTGGACCTGTCCTCTACTTGGGGCCAAGGCAGGGAGACTAGCTATCACAGTTAAGGACACAGACTCCGGAGTCAAATACACAGGCTTGCATTCGAATTGGCTTCTGCCACTTTTTTGCTGTGCCACCTTGTGAAAGTGTCGTCGTCTCTCTGGGCTTCATTTCCCCCCTGGGTCAAGCACGGATTCTAATGCTACCCGCCTACCTACCTCCCTACCTCCCTACCCACCTACCTGCCTGCCTACGTGAGGTTGTTGGGAGCACGTAACACACACAAGGCACCCGCATGGGGCTCAGCGTGTAAGACAGATGCGGTGCACCAGAGCTGTCGTGGAAGAGGTCGGCCAACTTGGAGTCCTGGGACCCAAGACCCCCACCGATTCCAGACATTCCTGCCACCTCCTCACACTGTGGGCAAAACAGCAGAGGGAGGACTTTGGACTCGGTCCGGATGGATGGAAAGGGGAGAGACAACAGAGAAACTGCTCCAGGGATGGTGGGGAGAAACCACATCCTCAGAGTGGCGGGCACTCGAGGGCTCATGGAAGCCCCTGGCAGGGGCTCCAGACACCCTGGCTCCTTCTTACCCTGGTCCACACTTGGGAGCCAGCTGGAAGGGCCCAGTTAGGGGTGGCCTTTCCTTTCCACGCTCCCCAGCTGGGGCCGACTCCCTCTCTTCTTCCTGGAACCAGGCTAGCTGGGTTTGGTCCCAGGCAGTATCACTTTCTAGCTGTGAGGCCCTGGGCAGGTGACTTACCCTCTCTGGGCCTCGTTTCTTCCTCTGTAAAATGGAGACAGTACTAGTGCCCACCTCAGAGGATGGTGTGAGGATTTACATGCCGTGATAGGCAGGAAGCCCTGAATGTGCTGGCGGAAATGATGGGTGTAGATTACTGGCCTCTTTGGGTCTCAGCACAGCTAGCAAATCAGAGCCCAAATCATTCAGCTGTGGCCCGGAGTAAATCCAGGCTCCCAGTGGCTCAGGAGAAGGTGCTTGTGCCCTTGCGGAGCAGGTGGGCAGCAGAGCCCTGCACCTTTGGAACCATTCCTTCCTGGAGCCCGCCGAAGGGATCTCACCAGGCCTGGGGCCTACGGGTGAATGAACCAGGGATGAAAAGCAGAGCATGTGCTGAAGGATGGCCAGAGACTGGCCTGGGGACAGAGAGAACCGAGGCACAGTGGGCTTCAGTGCATCCCCAGGCAGCTCGGGCCTGGCCCTGGAGGGGAGTCCTGCTGTCGTTTCAAACCTAGACACGAATGCTGAAAAGTTCTGGCGTTGTGGTTACTTGCTGGGTGACCCCGGGTGGGTGGCTGCACCTCTCTGGGCCTCCTTTCCTCATCTGTAAATTGGGGATGGTGATAATGACACCTTCCTCATTAACAGTTGCAAGGATTTTAGGAAACTGCAGGATGGGGTTAGGACAGGGCTAAGGTCGGTGTAGCTTCTGAGAACCATTGTGGCTGCAGTTGTGCTAATGTTTGTGTTACCATTCTGCTGGGTTTTTAACAAATAAATAAATAAATCTATTTATTTATTTATTTTGGGCTGCGTTGGGTCTTTGTTGCTGCGCGCGGGATTTCTCCAGTTGCAGCGAGTGGGGGCTACACTTTGTTGCGGTGCTCGGGCTTCTCTTGTTGCGGAGCGTGGTCTGTAAGCGTGCGGGCTTCAGTAGTTGTGGCACACGGGCTCAGTAGTTTTGGCTCGTGGGCTCTTGAGCTCAGGCTCAGTAGTTGTGGTGCATGGACTTAGTTACTCCGCGGCACATGGGATCTTCCCGGACCAGGGATGGAACCTGTGTCCCCTGCATTGGCAGGCGGATTCTTAACCGTTGCACCACCAGGGAAGCCCCATTCTGCTGTTGAAGTACACCTAAGGCGAGGTTTGGTGCTTCCTGGAGACTTAGAATCAGAGGAGGTGATATCTGAGTTGACATTCAGGATGAGGAGGGAGTAGGTAGGTGTGCCAGGCAGAGGGAAGAGCAAGGCTAACAGCCGGGGTGACAATCTGCCCGGTGTGCAGTGGCACGTAGCTAATTTCGTATTTCTGTCGGTAAAGTTGGAAATGTAGCTGGGAGGGTGATTGAGATCCGTTAGGACTCTTTTTGGTGAGAAGCTGGCCCATGACTGGGCAGTGCCGGGTCTCTCCACAAGGTGGCGCTGGTGGGTATTCTTTGTTTTATAAGTCCTGTCGTTTTGGTTGCTTTTTGGACCGGCTTATCAGTTGTCTGATAAGGACCCATATGGCTGTGTGGGAATTTAGGAAAGCATGTTCAACCCCCAAATCTCTAATAGCCATGCTGACATCCCAGAGGGGCTGGTACCACGGGCTGAGGGCTTTAGACTCTGTCCTGGGGAGCATTGGGGAGTCATGGAGGGTAGGGACAGGTTGGATTTGGTGTTTAGGAAGATTCCCTGGGGTTCTATGTGGAGGCTGGGCCAGAAGGAGAGACTGAGCCCAGGGGTTGGATGGGGTGGGAGCAGGGAAGGAGAGAGTGGGCGGGAGACACTTAGGAGGCCTGTAGCTGAGGTGGGAGGGAGGCGTCCTGCAGATGAGGGACATTCCTGAGGATGAGGGCCTCTGAGACGGGACCTGGGGATTTGGGGAGATGTTGAGGCCAGTATGGGACCTGGGAGGTGTGAAGGACCTTGGGGATTCAAGTGGGAGGCATCTAAGAGACTGCAGGACCCCCGATCTAGGACAAAGGAGAGTCCAGGGCTGGGGACAGAAAAGGGACACAGGCTGTGGAGGTGTGTAAGACAGACGGGAGTGGGGAGGCATGAGGGGGAGGAGGCCATGGCCGCCCTGGGGACCCCAGATTTCAGGGAGTGTGTGGAGGAGATGGAGAAGTAGGGGGAGAATCAGAATCGGGCACGGGCGGTGTCCCAGAAATCAGACGGGGAGAGACTTCTGTTCAGGAAGCTGGAGTTGTGTACAATGAAGACAGACACGGAGCTGTAGATTGAATGGAGTTTCAGAGACAAGGAGCCAAAGATGTCACTTGGGAGGGTTTTGCAGCCAAATGGTGGGGACAGAAGCACTGTCCTGTGACAAGACAAGGGCAGCCTAGCACCCTTGGAGGAACAGAGAGCAGAGCCTCAGGGGGAAGCTCGGGGGTCCTGGCTTACCCAGCCCTTTCGCCCCTGAGGAATCACGCAAGGATGCTGCTGCCTCTCGCACAGTGAGGACGCTTTCCTGCCTCAGCAAAGATATGCAGTGAGAATGCCTCTCACACCAGGGACCCAGAGCGAGGATGCTTCCTGTCCCACCAGAGGCACCTGTTTGGGGGTTGCCCGAAGTCCCCTGAACCAGAAGGCATGAAAGCAAGTTTTGCCTCTCACCTTAAGAGACACAGGGTGGCAGTGCTTCCTGCCCCAGCAGACGTGCCAAAGCCTCTGGGCTGGGCTGTGAGTGGCCCAAAGCTCTGCAGGCACATCTGAACAGAAAGGAACCAGGACAAGCCTGACGGCTAGCAGAGCCAAGACCTCCCACTGGAACCAGGAAGATGGTTGGGGGTGGAGGTGGGGACCTCTCTCCTCAGGGAGACAGGAAGGGGTCAGCCAGCCAGGGCTGGGCTGGCCCGGTCCACTGGGGCCTCTTTGGAGGGAGGAGCACGTTGCCGGGAATGGCTGGGCTCTCAAATTCTTAAGACACTCAGACAATAGGCATCCCAGGAAGGTGCTGGACTGCTCCCTGCTCCATTCCGGGTGCTGGCCTGGCCCTGTGCCCATCAGCCGTACTGCCACGACACAGATGGCAAAGCTGGGAGGTCCTGCAGCCCTGGGAGGGCCTTGCAGATGCCAAGGGCAGTCGGGTGCATGCCAGGCCCAGCAAAAGCTTTCAGCTGCCTTTTCCCTTTGGTTCTCCTGATCTCCAGCAAAAGGGTTGGCTTTTCAGCCCCAGGGCCCCTGTTGCACTGGGAATAAAATCCCTCTTGTCTGGGGGCTGCCAGCCCTCCCCAGCTGGCCCCAGCCTTGGTCCCACTGCCTTCCCCAAGCTCATGCCATTCTGGCCACATCAGTGGCCTCTCTTGCCCTCTAACCCACCATGCTTATTCTTGCCTCAAGGACTTTGCCTGTGCTGTTCCCTCTGCCTACTGTGCCCTTCCATGAGAGGTCTTTGCTTGGCTGGTCTCACCCCTCAGGTCTCCGCTCAAAAGTCACTTCTTGGGGAGGCCCTTCCTGAACACCCCACAGAACACTGCCACCCCCAACCCACATCATTTTCTTCATAGACTTTGCCACGATCTGGAGATTATCAAGTTCATTTACTTGTTTACTTGTTTTGGTTTTCCCCTCACTTTACACACATGGGAATGTGAGCTCCATGAGAACCAACATCTCATCCGTCTTGTTTTGGGATGTGTCTCCAGAGCCTAGAATAGTGCCAGGTGCACAGTGGATGTTCAATAGGACAATGAATGAATAAAGTCTCCTTTTACTGATGAGAAAACTGAGGCCCAGAGAGGTGAAGGGAGTTGCCCAGGACCACACAGCTCTAATGATTTAAAGGCATTTATTGACCAATAAAAAATGAAAAATAAATAAATAAATAAAAGCATTTATTGAGAACTTGCTATATGCCAGCCACTATAGCACAGGGAGGGGTAGCATGGCTTAGTGGTTATACACTTGGACCCCAGGGTTCAGGACTCAGCACTGCCTCTTCCTGGCTGAGTCACCTTGGGCAGGTGACTCCACTTCTCTGAGCCTCAGTTTTCCCTGTCTGAAAAATGGGAATCATAACTTAGATGAGGACTGAATAAGTTAATGCGTTCAGAGCAGTGCTTGGCACATAAAGCATGTGATAAGAGTATGGTTTTTATTATTATTATTTAAAAGCACTTTAAAACATTATACTTAGAGGTGTGTGCTAGGTGGATGCCCATTAAATAGATGAGGAAGCTGAGGCTCAAAGAGGTGACACCACCTGCCCAAGGTCCCACATAGGAATGGGTAAGGTCAATATATATATATATATTTTTTGGCCACGCCACGCGGCATTGCAGGATCTTAGTTCCCAGACCAGGGATCGAACCTGTTGCCCCCTGCAGTGGAAGTGCGGAGTCTTAACCACTGGACCGCCAGGGAAGTCCAAGGCCAATATCTTTAAGTGAGGCTGGCAAATTTCCAAATGTAGGTTCTCAACCTCCAGGGGCAAATTTGACCTTGGAGCTGGGTCCTCTGGGAGAGTTCTGGTTTTGGGGGGTTCCCAGGGGCAGAGGGTCTGGTATAGCAGAGAGAAGTGAGGCAGTGAGGAAATGCCAAACAGCAGGGAAGAGAGTTGCCAAGAGGGCAAAGGTCAGGGGTCACAGCCCCCAAGAGGCTCCAAGAACCTCTGGGAAAGTTAGCAGAAGTGAGACGTTCAAGAAAAGACGGCACAACGTGATGAAGGAAATACAGAAGCGCAGCGTCATAGGGGAGGAGAAATCCCTTAAGTGCCAGGAATATAGGCAGGGAGGGCGGAAGCTGTCCCAGCCACGGCTCTTCCCAGCTGGAACCCTTGGGGGGCTGGACACCTGGTTGTCCTCGCCGCAGGGGAGGGACGGCCCTGCCAACTGTTCACCCCAGGAAACTGGGCCCAGGGCAGGGCAGGCTCAGGCGTGCGAAGTTGGCCTGGGGGCAGGCCAGAGCTGGCCCCGTGTTCAGATCCTGCCACAATGAGGACAGACCTGGCTGTGGCCCCAGCATGGTGTCTATTGCAGGTGGCCGGACTGTGCCATGCTGCTCTGGACCCAAGGTGGCAGCTCTCACTGTGGGGACCGTGCTGTTCCTGACAGGCATCGGGGCAGCGTCCTGGGCCATTGGTGAGAGTGGACGGACCCCTGCGCCTCTACCCTCCCCTGCCCCCTGCAGTTCCCAGCCTACCTGCCCTCACCTCTGCCTTCTCTGCAGTGACCGTTCTACTCAGGAGTGATCAAGAGCCGCTGTATCCAGGTGAGTAGAGCGTGCTGAGACCCTCTGGGGAGCCCTGGAGGAAGCCCGTACCTGGTGGGAACTCAATGAAAGGATTTTTTTGAATGAACTCGTACTGTTGCTCTAAACACTTCACTTGTCTAACCCAGTGTTTTTCAGACTCTAAATGTGTTACCCGTTAGTGCATCATGAAATTAGTGAGCTGAAAACCACACTTTAAAAAGTATGAAATAGATTAAAAAAATCAGAGTGCATCTCTCTCAGTAAGAAGAAGTTCTGTTAAGCTTTTCTTTGGGTTTTATGAGGGTGGGACCGTTATTCTCTCCATATTACAGATGGGGAAACTGAGGCTTAGAGCAATGCCACAGTTCACCCCAGAAAACAGACGTTCAAGGCTACATCATAATGGAAAAATGTGTTTCTTATTGCGGAACGTGGTCAAAACCTGTTTGAGAGGTACTGTATGAATTCAGCCAACCTTTTTCTAGCTCTCCTTGGAGGTAGCTGCTGTTAGCATCCCCATTTACAGATGTGCAAAGTGAGGACCAGAGAGGACATGCAGCTGGTAAATGATGGGGCCACGAATAGCTCTTTGACTGGACTGGTAGGGAGGTATCTGCATGCAGGTGGCCACACAAATAGATGCGGAAACGCACTGTGGAATGAATGAATCTTCCCAGATGCCAACTCCAAGCTGCCGTTCTGTGGCTCAGGGCAGCAGGAAGAATGGGGAAGTCGGGTGATGGGATGCATTTTTCACTCCCACAAGCCTCATGTAGTTCCGTAAAGGACTCAGCTCACATTAAGAGCAGAAACGAGCATCTAGACAAGGAAAGCCACCATCAAGGTCAACCACCACAGTTGACACTTAGAGAGCGTTTACGCGTGCCAGGCACAGGCCTCAGGGCTTTGCAGGTACTGATTCATTAAATCCTCCCCACAGCCCATTTTAATATGGGGAAATAAGGCTTGGAAAGACCAAGTGACTTGCCTCAGGTCACTGGGATGGGAACCAGGCAGCCTGGATCCAGCTCTTGGGTAGAACTACTATACTCTATTGTTTCTCAGGAAATGGCCAAGTGAGTTGCCATAGTGACGGCTAACACACGCCAGGCCCTGGCTGCAGCCTTTGCACAAGAGCCCTGTGAAGTCGGGGCCATTATCATCATCCCCATTTTGCAGATGGGGAAACTGAGGCCCAGTGAAGTGAACTGACTTGTCCAAGTCCGCACATTGAACAAATGGCAGGGCAGAGGGTCATGCACTTGCCGGAAGCTCGCTACTGCCACTGGGCTAAAAGGAGCCAGGCTCCGAGGCTCCTAGGGTGTGGGCCCCTCTCCATCCTCACCTGATGCTTGCTTCCGGTGCCCTTCATGCTCCAACGCACTGGCAGCTCTCACGCCCTCGAAGGACCCTCCCCGCAGCACCTTCTTTCCCGCTCACACCCCGAGGCAGGTTTCAGGATCTTGCACCATCCCTGCTGGGCTGAGGCTCGCACCTGTCCTGCCCTCTCTGGTTCTCAGAGTCCTCATTTGGAAACTGGGAGTGAGAATTTGAGGAGTTAATGATCCGTGCAACACTTGACTCTCAGCCAACTTGGTTAACATGGGCTTTTGTGTCTCAGGCTTCAGGCTGTAACATTCCTGAGCAGGGCCTTTCTGCCCCCAGGCTCCACACTGCCCCCCCACCCCCCACCCCGCTCCCCACAGCCATCCTGCTGCCCCTGGTAAAACCCTCCTCACACTTGAAGTTCATGCTTTACTCCTGGTGAATTTCAGGAGGGCAGGGGCATTTTGTTTACTGCCCCAGACAGTGTCCAGCACGTAGTAGGTGCTCAGGAAACCTTTGCTTAATGAATAAGCATGAGGACAGATCGCCGACATGAGCCAACTTGTCCTGGGCCTCCAGCTGGAAAGTAATTAGGCCACGATTCAGACCTGGCTCTGGCCAACGCCAGCACCGTGCCCTTCCATTATACTCGGGTTTTTCAAAAACGTTGGGAAATTACAAAATGAACAAACAAAAACAACCCAGAAATGATATCCCCACCTCACTTTTCTGGGATTTTCACACCTCTAAGTATATCAGACAATTTTTTGAGCAAACCAGGTGACCCAGAACATACTTTTTGCATTGCTTAAAATAATACAAACAAGAATAAAGAGTTTAGAAGTGAGAAACAGTGGCACAGAATATAGTTTTAAAAATACTTGGAGGGGGCATTTGACATTCCCTCCTCCCTCCCTCCCCCTCCCTCCAAATCCATCCATAACGTGATAATTTTTTCCTAAAACCTCACACTTTCTGGAAATCACATTCCTAGAGCACTGAGAAGTCATTTAAAAATAAGAATTCACTCCCACCCACAGTTGGTGTTTCAGACCCGAAGTCTTGGTCTGGGGACTCAGCGGGTGGTGGGCACCCCCCAGCAGAGGTACCAGGCATCCCTGGGCCCCCACCTGGAGGCCGTGACTAAGGCGAGCCAGCCAGGAAGCTCCTAGTTCAGGCTGTGGGTGAGTATATTTAGGGTGGGGACAGGTAAGGGTCCATGTGAGAGCCACAGAAGGAGCAGGGAGTATGCAGATAGGCAGGCCTGGGTTCAAATCCTGGCTTTGCAGGTTCTTAGCTATATTCCCCCGGGCAAGTATAGCCTCTCCAAGGTTCAGTTTCCCCATCTGCAAGATGGGCATAGAAATGGTCTCTACCTTCCAGGATGGTGGTGGGATTCAAAGAACCCCCCAGATATGACACATAGCATGGGGTCAGCCCACTGACATCCCCAGGAAACATAGACAAGTGTTATTATTACTGTGCCATTATTGTTTAACCCTCAGGAGGGAAGCCCCTTGAGAGGCTGTCTAGGGCAACGTTAAAAGCTTGGGGTTTGGAGTCCCTCGGGCCTGAATGCACATCCTCTGTTTGCCTTTCTCTGTCCTCAGCAGGATAGGGTTTTCCCTGGAAGTCCTGCCTCCCCTCGTCCAGATCTGTGGGGCTGTGGGAAGACTGCTCAGCTTGGGTGTGGCCTCACCAAGTTCTTCCTACGAGGATGCAAAATTGAGTTTGCACCAGATTCACATTCCCAGAATGTGCTCTCAGAACACCAGCCATGCAGGAGGCTCAGGAGAAAAGGGGTGCACAGCCGATCTTTCCCCAGGCTTACTCCTCCCCACCTTCCCCATCTCAGTCAGTGGCAGCTCCATCCTTCTGGCGGCTCAGGCCAAACACCCTGGAATTGCCCTCAGACCCTCTTTCCCTCACACCCACATCCAACCTCAGCAGACCCTGTGGGCTCCACCCACAGAATCTATCCTAAATCTAAACTCTGTTCCCCCCCACCCCTCACTGCCCCGACCCTGGCCCAGCCTCCATCCTCTCCCTCCTAGACCATCACACAGCCTCCTCCCTGGTCTCCCTGCTCCCATCCCGCCCCTACAGTCTGCTCCCCACACACAACCAGAGGGAGCCTGTGAACCCCTGAGTCAGATCAGGGCCCTCCTGGCTCAGAGCCCTCCTCTGGCTGCATCTCACTCCTGGTAAAAGCCAAAGTCCTAGTGTCAATCCAGTCTTGTCTCCCATCTCCCCTCCCCTAGCTCACTCTGCTCCAGCCTCCTTGCTGTTCCTTAAACATCCCCCGTGTCTCCCCGCCCCCCATTCCACCACCTTGGGATCTTTGCACTTGGCAGTTCCTTTGGCCTGGTTCTCTGTTCCCTCCCCCGGCCTCTTACCTCCTTCGCATCTTTTGCAGCTTTCCCTCCCACCTGTTGGAAAGTGCAACCTCCCCTCCCCTCAATGCCGGCACTCCCCTGCCTCGGTCAAGCTCGATTTACCTCCCTGGCGCCTTCTTTTGTGACACACCGTCTATTTAACCTCTCTGTCCTGTTGGTTATGCATCTCACCTATTGGCCTTTGAGCTCCTCAGAGCTGGGGGTTTTGTCTGATCTGTTCATTGCCCAAAATAGAGCCTGGCACATACTGAGTGTTTGCTAAATGTAAATAAATACGGCTAAGGGCTGTGACCTGGCTTAGGTGTGGACAAGGGTCCTCTGACCATGTGAGGAGCAGCCTATGAGGGGCTGAGGGGAGCATCACTTCTCAACACAGTAAAGCCCCAGGCAGGAGGAATCCCCCATAAGCTCTCTCCAGTCTTCCTGTGTATCTCCGCCCTACCTCTTCTCAGAGTTTGTGATGCTGTGTTTGGTTGGGTGATTTTTTTACAGCTGTCTGTCTCCCCCATTGGTGGACTTTGGTTGGTGAGGGCACAGCCCAGGGCTGTCTTGGTCATCTTTATGTCCCCCGGCATCACCCCACACAGGACTGGGCATGGAGTATGTGTCTAGTTAACACTTGTTGAATGAATGAATGAATACTGCATCCTCTGCTTGGAGAATTATCATGCAATTTAGTGTGTATTCAAGGCTCTGACAAGTCCTGCAGAAAAAGATAGCTATTCTCTCTCTTTTTTTTTAAGATTATAGGAAATCTATTTAAATATTTTGGCACTGTGATGTATTAGTCAAGGGTCTTCAGGCTGCAAAAGACGAAAGGAAAATCTAAGAAACTGGCTAAATAAAAAGGGAAATTACTGACTCACTTAAGCAACAGTTCTGGGGGTTCTTCAAGCCTGACTCCATCAGGGGCTTTAAAAGTGTTATCAGAAATCTGTTGACTCTCCTCCACATTGGCTCATTTTTCCCCTCCTTGGGGCGAAGATGGGCCCAGGCAGACCCAGCCTCACGTGCCATTCTCCTGGGAGCTTGGTTAAAACAGTTTCCCTCGTCCCAAATCTCCTGGCAGAATTCCAGATTTGCAGCTCATGGGCAACCAGCTTAGGAACCCCAGTGGTAGGAGGAAGCCCCCTGGTTCCCCCTGGCGGGGCAGCCAGAGTCCCAGAGACCCCGATCTTTGGTTCAACTTGAGTCATGGGCCCTTCCAGACGCAGTCGCAAATGTGGGGGGCCCGGGGTGCTGCCATCGGGCCTGCCAGGACTCAGGACTAGATCCACGGGGTCGGAGAAGAGGCCGGGAGGGCTCGGGCAGGAAGGCGACCAGGCGGCGGTCCTGTCACCCTGCAGTGCAGGCCGGCCCGGCCGACGCTCGGCTCACGGTGTTTGACCAGACGGAGGGCACGTGGCGCCTGCTGTGCTCCTCGCGCTCCAACGCCAGGGTGGCGGGGCTCAGCTGCGAGGAGATGGGCTTCCTCAGGTACCGGGGTGCCCCTGGGGGTGGGGGGCTGGGGGGCGGGGCTGCAGGCCTGACCCCTGCCCCGCCCAGGGCGCTGGCCCACTCGGAGCTGGATGTGCGGACAGCGGGCGCCAACGGCACGTCGGGCTTCTTCTGCGTGGACGAGGGGAGGCTGCCGCATGCCCGGAGGCTGCTCGAGGTCCTTTCCGTGTGGTGAGGAGGGCGGCGGGCAGGCAGGGCGCGCACCGCCCCCGGCACGCACACCCCTGCTCCCCCAGTGTGCCTTTCTTGCCTCTTAATTGGCCTCTCTTTTTGTCTCCCCCTGTGTCCCCATCCCTGTCTCTCCCACAGCGACTGTCCCAGGGGTCGTTTCCTAGCTACCATCTGCCAAGGTGAGACCCTGAAACTCAGAGTCTTCTTCTGAGACCCCCCCGAGGGCAGGGCCACGTCCCATTAGACACCCCCAGGCAGGCCTTATCCTCTTAGATCCTGCAAGGATGGGGCTGTGTCTTCTCAGATCTCCCTCCCCTCCTGGTGGAGCCATGTCCCTCTAGGTCCCCAAGGAGGGGGCTGTGTCTCCTCAGACACCCTCCCCCAGGGTGGAGCCACGTCCCTCAGACCCCTCAGGTTAGGATCGTGTCCACTCACTCTTCTCAGAGTGGCGCATGACCTCTCAGACCCCCTAAGGCAGGGGGTCCAGGCCTCCCACTGCCCCTGACTGCCCCCTCTCCCACAGACTGTGGCCATAGGAAGCTGCCCGTCGATCGCATCGTGGGTGGCCAGGACACCAGCTTGGGCAGGTGGCCGTGGCAAGTCAGTCTTCGCTACGATGGAGCACACCTCTGTGGGGGGTCCCTGCTCTCCAGAGACTGGGTGCTGACAGCCGCCCACTGCTTCCCTGAGTGAGTGTCTCCCATGGCGCTGAGGGGGGAGGCTGGGGAGCGGCGGGGTCGGGGAGGCTGTGCCCAAGCAGGCTGCCACCCTCCCCTCCTGCCCCTGGTAGGCGGAACCGGGTCCTGTCCCGATGGCGAGTGTTTGCTGGTGCCGTGGCCCAGACCTCACCCCATGGCGTGCAGCTGGGGGTGCAGGCAGTAATCTACCACGGGGGCTATCTCCCCTTTCGAGACCCCAACAGCGAGGAGAACAGCAATGACATTGCCCTGGTCCACCTGTCCAGCTCCCTGCCCCTCACAGGTAAGTCTGGGGCTGTTCCTTGGCCTGGGGACACCAGGGGCCAGGAGGACAGAGGAGGGGGCTAGGGCATAGGAATCCATGGTGATGAGGGAAACGATCTTGAAGGGCACAAACTAGGCATTCATTAGATGGGGACAACGGGTACAGCCACTTTGGAAAGCCATATGGCGATTCCTCAAGCAGTTTAACACAGAGTTACGATTTGGCCCGGCAATTCCACTCCTAGGTACGTACCCCAAAGAAATGAAAACACATAGCTACACCAAAACTGGGGCACGAGTGTTCAGACCAGCATTATCCCAAAAGATGGAAACAACCCAGACGTCTACCATCTGACACATGGGTAAACCAAACATGCTAGATCCATACAATGGAACGATACTAGGCCGTAAAAAGGGATGAAGTCCTGATTCATGGTACACAGTGGATGACCCTGGACAACACTGTGCTAAGAAAGAAGTCAGGGCCCAAGAGCTACGTACTGTATGATTCCATTCTTATGAAATATCCAGAACTGGCAAACCTGTAGAGATAGAAAGTAGCTTAGTGGTTCCCCAGGAGGTGGGGGGGGGGGCGGGCATGGGGATGTCGGGAGGTCTCAGGTAAAAGGGGTGATGAAAATGTCCTAAAATCAACTGTGACGGTGGTTGCACCTTCCTATTGCCAGGCAGGCTAGTACCTATATCTAAAACCTCTCTAAAAACCATTGACTTGGCACTTTAAGTGGGTGAATTGTGTGGTATGTGACTTATATCTCAGAAGAGCCGTTACTGCCCCTCCCCCAAAAAAATGAAATGAAAAAATTTTAAGTACATGAATGAATCAGAAAGTCAGGCGTTATCCGTGTTACAGTTCTCTGGAGCATTTCCTTTGCTCTCAGTGAGATTCACTTGGGTGCCAGGGTGTCTTTAATACCTCATCTACACATGCCTTTTAGATTAAGGGCAGGCCGTGGGCTTCAGATTTCAGAAGGCCACTCTGTAGCAGGAATAGTAGTAATAATGATAAAAATTTAAAAAAATAGTAATGGTGATGATAACGAAGTTAAAATAGCGATGATGGTGCCTTCAGCAGGCAACAGTATGATGACAATAATAATAATGAAAGAATACAATAATAATGATGATAGGATGCACTTCAACACCTGCACGTTCCTCCTGTGTGTGGCCACTGCCCTCAGCATGTCCCAGGCATGCACTCATTTCATTGTCCCAACAGCCCGGGGAGAGTTGGTTCTCTTATGATCCTGTTTTTTCACAAGGGGAAAGGTCCCAACACAGAGAAGGTACATAAGGCCCCCAATTCCCACAACTGGCAAATGGCAAAGATTTGAGCCCAGGCTGCCCGGCGCTGGAATCAGTGCCTGTGAGCCCCTGGCTGTGCTGCCAGGGAAGTCAGTACTATTCGGTTTGCATTTTTCTTATTTTTATGGTTGTTTTTCTTCTGAATGGTCCATGATGCTGGTTTTCCATTTAAGGGAACGATACATGTTTTTCTTTTCTTGTTTCTAAATTAATTTTTTTTTTGGAGTATAGTTGCTTTACAATGTTGTGTTAGTTTCTGCCGTGCAGCAAAGTGAGTCAGTTATACCTACACATATATCCACTCTTTTTTAGATTCTATTCCCATATAAGTCATTACAGAGTATTGAATAATACATGTTTCTCTTTTTTTTAATTTTTTACATCTTTACTGGAGTATAATTGCTTTACAATGGTGTGCATGTTTCTCTTTAAAATAAACCCTTCTCTTTAGTGAATGGAGTGAGAGGGTTAAAAAGATTGAAGTGGGGAGGTATCCACGGGGCACAGGTGGATGGGGTGGGAGGGGCCTGGGTTTGAGACACGTGGTTGAGGGGTAACGGTACGGGCTTTGGGGTCAGGTACTTGCCAGCTCTGCGATCTTGAGCACGTGGCTTCACCTCTCCATGCCTCAGTTTCCCTCATCTGTTAAATGACTTCTGAGGGTTATTGAAATGATGAAAAGGGTTAATCTGAGTCAAGAGCCTACAGCAATGTCAGCACTCAGTTAATATTAACAATCATTGCCATTGTCGCTGTGTTTTACTATTGCTAGTTACGTGAGCATTTCCTATTAGCCAGGCATGCTATTCAACGCGTCACCGATGTCTCACTATACACCTCTGGGGGGAAATGATTATTCTTTCCACTTTGCACCTGAGAGCTCTGAGCTCAGGGAGGTGAAGTCACCAGCAGGCAGCAGGTAGGGCTGCCAGGACCACTGGTGTGGGTTGTGCACTGCACAAGGAAGTCATGTGTCAGGGATGCCATTCTTACTGTGGACAGGGTGGACTGGTGTGTGTATTATGATGATTTTTTCGACAGGTGGAAGTCCAGCATCTCAAGATAGTACCTTGTAAAGTTTCTCACAGAGGCACCCTCTAGGCAGGGGCAGCCCCATGGGCCATGGTTAAGAATACAGGCTTGGAAATTGGGCCAAGCTGGGTTCAAATTCTGGCTCTGCTATCGACTCACGGACTCATTCTGAGGCTTTGGACAAATGACATGGCCTTATTTTCCCCTCTTTAAATGGGGTACTAATGGCTCCTACCTCCCTGGGCTGATGGGATATTAAAGGAACTCACCCAGGAAGGTGCCTGGTACCTAGTGAGCTCTCAGTAGAAGGCAACTTCTGCTGTTGTTGTTGTAAAAGAACAGAGGGAAGGGTGGGCCGGGGGCACCAGGGGCAGCTGGGCTGAGGTCTGTACCAGGCGGGGCAGGCCGGCAGGGGTGGGACCAGCGTGGTCTGTCTCACAGAGTACATCCAGCCCGTGTGCCTCCCGGCTGCCGGGCAGGCTCTAGTGGACGGCAAGATCTGCACCGTGACTGGCTGGGGCAACACGCAGTACTACGGTGAGTTCCGTCCTCTGCCTGTGAAGTCACTGTTAAGGGAGACTCTGATCCGGGCTGGGGAAGGGCCGTTGGCCTGCTTGAAGGCCTCATGGCCCAGGGGTGTAGGGACACTGAGGAGCCTGGGTGGGCACCAGGAAGGAAGGGGGGTGTGCATGCCCCCCAGCTTCGTCCAGCCCTGCCTGCACACCCCCAGGCCAACAGGCGGGGGTACTCCAGGAGGCCCGAGTCCCCATAATCAGCAGTGATGTCTGCAACGGCCCCGACTTCTATGGGAACCAGATCAAACCCAAGATGTTCTGTGCCGGCTATCCTGAGGGTGGCATTGATGCCTGCCAGGTGAGGGACGGTGAGGGGCAGCCCGGGCCCCCGCCTCTCCAGGGGTGGAGACACATGGCAGTGGGTGGTCAGGCTCGCTACCTCGGGGCCAGAGCGCTCTGTGACCACAGCCCACGGTCATCCGAGGAGGGCCTCTCGGCTAGCCATCTTGGCTTCCAGCCAGGCCTTCCGTCCCCCACCAGGGCGACAGCGGTGGCCCCTTCGTGTGTGAGGACAGCATCTCTCGGACGCCACGTTGGCGGCTGTGTGGCATCGTGAGCTGGGGCACCGGCTGTGCCCTGGCCCAGAAGCCAGGCGTCTACACCAAAGTCAGTGACTTCCGGGAGTGGATCTTCCAGGCCATAAAGGTGAAATTTGGGCCCAGATGGGAGCCAGAGGGTGGGAGGGTTTGGGACTCTGAGGGGGAAAGGGAGCCAGGGTTTTCCAGAAACCAGCGCTCAGGCTTAGAAGAGGGTGCCCTAGGGAACGGATAGCCTTCAAAGGGCTCCTGGGGAGGGGAGTTCAGCTGTGGGACTTTGGGGGAAGCCTCTCAGACCTTGGAAGCCCCTAGTTGTCTTTCCCCAGACTCACTCCGAAGCCAGCGGCATGGTGACCCAGCTCTGACCTGTGGCTTCTCCTCGCTGTGCACGCCTGCAGGGCCCAAGCTGCTCTAGGTGGCTCCAGCCCACATGATGGGGTTCACCCTGGGATGGAACATTTTTCTTCTTGGGCCCAGCCCACAGGTCCAAGGATACCCTCCCTCCAAGGTCCTCCACAGTGGCGGGCCCACTCAGCCCTGGGACCACCCGAGCCTCACCCTTCTGACCCCCATGTAAATATTGTTCTGCCGTCTGGGGAGTCCCATCTAGCGCCCCTGATGACAGGATGCTCTTTAAATAATAAAGATGGTTTTGATTAATGTGGTCTCTGAGTTTGCAAATGTAAGCAGCAAATGAGGACATTTTGGGGGGTTGGAAGAGAGCAGTTGGGCCTGGCAAACATCAGACAGGGAGTGTGATCCTCCAGTTCTCGCTGGCTTAAGAGAAAATATCTTAATTGGTTCACCTAACTGGAAATGCTCTGGAGCGTCTGGCTTCAGGTACTGCTGGATCCAGCTGCTGAATATTTTTCATCAGGGCTGTGCCTCACTTCCTCTCTCACATCTGCTTTTCTGTGTCAGCTTCATTTCCAAGCAGGCTCCCCTACAGTCAGAGACAGAGATGTCCCCCCAACCCACCGAAACTCTTATATGCCATGGATGACTTAACAGCCACAGTGGGAAAAGAATCCTTCTTTCCCATCAGCTACAGCAAAAAAGTCCCAGGCCTGGCTCTCCCTGGACGGATTTGGGTCACATGCTCATCCCTTATCAAATCACTGTGCACCTGTGCATGGGGTGGGGAGGAGGTTTGACCCTCAGGAACTGCATGACTTGAGTGTGAGGGGTTCTCCAAAGGAAAGTGGGTTGCTCTTTCCAGAAAAAATGGTTGTAGATGCCCAGTGAAAACAAGACATCCACTGTAGATCATCATGGGAAGCAGGGCCCTGTAGGGAGGAGGCAGAAGCACCAGGCCCTGTGAGCACAGCCTGAGACCCTCATCTTGTCATCTGGGCTGGAGGTGGTTCTCAGTTTCCCCTGGGACCCACTCTGTTCCCTAGAACATCTGCAGACCTTGCTGGGACACCAATGGCCACCAGGGGGCACTACTGCCCCCTAAAATACGGGAAGTTAAGGAGTAGTCTTGTCCAGGTGTTGCTGGACACCAGATGCTCTGCAGGAAAACACCCAGCAGGTGCCTGTTTCCCATGACTTTCTTTTCTTTCTTTCTTTCTTTTTATTTTTTGGCTGCGCCGTGGGGCATGTGGGACCTTAGTTCCCCAATCAGGGATTGAACCCACGCCCCCTGCATTGGAAGCGCAGAGTCTTGACCACTGGGCTGCCAGGGGGTCCCTCCCATGACTTTCAATGATAAAAATTAAATGTGTCGCTCATCAGCTACAAGCCCCCAAGCAATTTCCTAAAACATAAAAAGACACAGGAAAGCCCCTTTGAATAACATACAGATACCCATTTAGAAAATGCTGCAAGCATCCCTCCCTGGACCGAACTCTTAGGATTTGGTGATCCCCACCATTACTTTGTCCATCAGGAACGCCCCAGCCCTACATCTCCATGTGCTTTTCCAAACGTCTGCATGCTGCTGCACCGTTCTACCCATCATATCGGAGATATAATTCGAGACTTGACCCACACGTTGCTTTGTTAGAAACGTATTGAGTTACGGGGATGGGGCTGTACATTCCCTTTGTTGCTGTTAGCTGAAAAATGTACTGTATGTGCGTTTTACGAAGTCTGGGGACTCTGAAAGAACATGGTCCACCTGGGGGATTCTGGGCAGATATGACCATGTCCTGGGGGTTCCGAGGGGACACAGCTCACCCTGGCAGGGAGGGGGCCAGTCTGAGCAGACATGACCTTGCTCTGGGTGGGACTGAAGAGGGCATGGCCCCGCCCTGGGAGACCTGAGGGGCTGCAGCCTGATTCTAGGAGACATGGTGGAAGTTTGGACAGTAAAAACCAACGGGTTGTCCGCTGGGAAGATGTCGACCAGGGGACCACTCTGGACTCTGCGCACAGCATTGCTCTTGGAGGGGGGAGGGGGTTGGGAGATTGCGATCCACTCAACAGCCACTCATCAGTCAGTCTCCTTTGTTGGCCAGGGGTCGGTGAGCCTGTTTCTCTTCCTGCTGCCACTAACCTTGTCACCCACCCCAAGGAGCCACGCAGATATTAGAAAAATAATAATAACAATCACAGGATTGCTTTGAAGCTCTGCTAGGACCTTGATCTTCAGAAAGATCAAATATCAAATCTCTCTCTTCCATGTCATTGCTGTGTATCTCCGACCCAGAAGTATTTGGCCCATCTGATCTAATTTATGTAACCACCTCAAGGATACAAGCAAGGCTTTGCGTTCATGGTGAGTGTTTATATCTGAATATTCACTTTCAAATATAGAAAGCCTGCTGGATGTAACTTGGAATGGAAAGCTCCATGTGTGGTTTATAAGTTGGCATTCTCCCCGTCAAGTTGAAGGAGAAATGTACAGTTATTTTTCCACCATGGTTATTCTGCAAGTAAATTACCGCCATAATTAACAATGATTGTGATGGCCACGAAATCTGTATTCAGAAATAATTATTCTGAATGTTCAAATAGTGCTGTAAGTGGAGAATGGATTTTAGTTTCTGCAGAAAAAGTAATACTATTTAAATCCTGCAGTTATTTTGTGAGCAGCTGTCCCAGTTCTACTGCTGCATAGCAAACCGTCCCAAACTTTGTGGTATAAAATAGCAACAAGCCAGGAGGGCTGTGAATCTACTCAAGGTGGCACATGTGAGGGGGGAAAGCTAAGACTGGGACCACGACCGGGACATCTCAGGAGACGGTACTGAGCCTCCCACTCCCCCTCGAGTGACCACCCTCTCGGGTGACCGGGCTTGGACACTGCCCCCCAGGATTTCCCTGGCCCCCAGGGAAACCTGTTGTTTCCAGATGCTGGGGGTCTTCTGGGGATGAAGGTGGGAAGCCTTAACCAAAGATTGCTCAGAGTGGGGAGAAGGTGACGGGGCCACTCCTTCATGCTGGGTGGGAGGGAGCCTGCAAAGCAGGGCCTCTGTCCCACTGGGTTTGACCATGTGAAGTACTAGTTTGGGTTTGGGGAGCCAGAGCAGTGGCTTGGGGATCCCCACTTTGAAGATGGAGTCCCCACTTTCTAATTCTGAGCCTCCTCTGTCAGGACAGCCCCCAGCGATTTCCACACGTGCACAGTCTGAGCCCCCTGTCGCCTGCCCTTCGTACGTCTTTCCAGGTGGATCTCTCCTTCTGACGGTCCATCCCCCAGTCATGTTCCCAAATGCCCAACTATGAGTTTCTACCACAGACTCTCCCATTATTCTCTGCAGATGTCCCCCTGGGCCCCTTCATCTCCCCAGGTGCACATCTCAACCACGCCCCCTGCACATGCTCCCTTAGGATCGGGGAGGCTCTGAGTTCATCTTTAACCTGCTGGGGAGAGAACTGGCAGGGCCCCGGAAGGAGCGGCGCTCTGCACCGTCAGCCCTCCAGCCTCAGCAGAGCTCCAGTGTGCTCACCTGCGGCTTGCTTGACCCGGGCTCTGGCCTGCTGATGGGGTGGGGAGCTCCTCCAGGGCCTGGATGCCTGTGACACAACCCTGCCCCCTGGGAAAGCCCTGGGGCCACCTCCTCTCTCCTTCCTTGCCCCACCCCCACCTGCAGGCCTGGCCCAGCCTCAGCCAGACCGGATGAGACCCAGCATCCCTGGGTGCTTCCCAGGCCCCCTGGATCCATGAACAATGGGTTGGTGGAGCTGAGTTACAGGTCCCTACCTGGCCCCCACCTCCGCTCCAGGCATAAGCCAGAGCGGCCAGCCAATCCATGGGGCTACCTTGGGGCTGCTCTGACTGCTGCTGGTGGGTCAGTGGGATTGGGGGCTCTGGAAAAGGGTCAGCTGTGTTGGGTGGACCCCGGCCCTTAGCAGACACCCCGTCCCCTTAGTCCTGCAGAGCCAAGTGACCTGGAGCGAGGAGCTCAGAGGTGAGGCTGGACATGCTTCCCAGCTTGGTGAGGGGACAGGACTGGGGGCCAGGTAGGGAGGGTCCTAGGGGTCTGAGAGGACATGGCCCTGCCTGGAGACCTGTGGGGACCTGACCCTGACCTTGGAGACTGAAGGGACATGGCCCAGTCCGGGGGGGTGCGCGGTGCTGGAGGGACATGGCCCCGCCCTGGTGGGCCTGGGGGAGCCTCAGGTCTTGGTGTCCCCAGCCTCTCTCCTGTACCCCTACGGGCTGGAGCACGGGGACGAAGCCCTTCCTGCTGAGGATGATGGCTTCTTGGAGGAGCTGCAGCGGCAGGAGCCCTTTACACTCTGAGTTCACACACAGGATGGCCTGTGTGAGTGCCCTGACCCTGACCAGAGGTCCCTGGGCCCCATCTTCACGCTGACCCCACCCCTGCCTCATCCTGTCTGTATCTGCTCCTTGCTCCTTCTGGGTCCTGGGTCCTGTCCCCCGTCTGATCCCTGACCTGATGACACCCTTCTGCCTGTCTCTTCCTTCCCCACTTCCCCCAGGTCTGCTCCAGTGGGCTGGTGTCCTTCAGGGAGCCTGTGGCCCTGTTCACGCCTGAGGCATTTCCCCTGGAGATGGGCCAGGCCTTTGCAGCCCCGTTCCGGGTGGGTGGGTCCACATCGAGCAGGGGCCACGTGTGGTACAGGCAGAGCCACCGGCCTGAACTACTGCAGCGGGCGGCCCAAGACCTGGCCTATGCCTCCCCCGCAGCCCTCCCACCCCACGCGCCCTGCTCGTGGCCACCTGGGACCAAGTTCTCTTTTGGGGGACCCTTGGCCCCCAGGTGAGGAAGGGGATGGGAGAGAAGGACCCAGGCTGGGGTTCTCTGGCCCAGGCCCAGGGAGGAAGGGTCTGCTTCTTGGGCAAGTGGGAGACACCATGAGGGAGAGAGTCAGAGACAGAGGAAAAGAGCGAGAGATAAAAACAGGAGGGAGATGGGAGAAATGGAGAGACAGAGGGGAAACTGCAGGGAGGGAGAGAAAATGGGTGACAGAGAGGGAAAGACACAGACTGGGAGAGAGATGGAGAAGGAAAGACAGAGAGATAGCAAGGGGAGTGAGACCATCAGTTAGAGAGAGACAGAGCAAAAGAGGAAGAAAAGGATAGATGGGGGGCGGGCGGGGAGTGGGAGGGTGGAGGCAGAAAAGGAGAAATAGGAAATAGAGACCGAGGGAAAGCGGGAGGGAGGCTGACACCCCTCCACCCCCTTTCTTTGTTACACAACCCAGACTCTGGCTCCCATGCCCTGGTTCCCGGACTCTAGCCACTGGCTGACCTCACTGGCCATCCAACCTACTAACCCACTGACCCTGCTGCCTCCCTCTCATCCCTTTCCTCCTCAGATTTCACGTTCCCTCCTGTGCCCTCCCTCCCACACACCAAGCAAACCCCGCGTCAGAAGGCTCCCCTCTCCTCTTGCAGTCACCCCTAGGCAGCTGAACACCTCTGGGCCACCTCCTTTCCTGGAATCATGAACTTGAAGAGCCATTTCACCAGGCCCCCAGTACCTTCACTGGTCCCCTCTCCCCTCAGACCAAATCACCTCACCCTCAGCTGCGATGATCTCGCTTCCTATTTCACTGGGAAACCTGGGCAGAAACCCTCTGTGAGCCCCTCTGCCCGAGCCCCTCTGCCTTCCAGGCTGCGGTGATGGAAGACGGCCTGTGCTCCTGGCTAAGCCCCACTCTGTGACTGTTCCCGAACCTCACCCGGAGATGCCTCCTTCTCTCTCTCTTCTGCATCCGTGGTTCTCAAAGGGGGCCTAGACCGGCAGCATCAGCGTCACCTGGAAACTTGTTTGAAGTGGAAATTCTTGGGTCACACCCTAGACCACCACTCTGGGTGGGCCCAGCAGTCTGTTTTAACCAGCCCCTTGGGGACTCTGACGCTTGGCCCCACTGATTTAATCCCACCATATCAGTTTGCCTCTTTTTACGGGCTCCTCACCACATTCCAACAGGCTTCGACGTGTCGCATCTTAGGAAACCTCCCTCGGTCCCTCCTCCCCGCCAGCTCTTGCCGCCTTTCTTAGACACCCTTTATAGCAAAGGCCCACCAGAGTTGTCTGTGCTCACTGCCTCCAGGCCCTGTCTTTCCATTCTCTTGAAACTCCTCTGGTCGGGCTTTTGTCCCCCTTCAACTTCATGCCTCCCAAACCACTCTTTCTCTTTTTTTTTGATTAATTAATTAATTTAAAATTATTTTATTTTTGGCTGCATTGGGTCTTCGTTGCTGCTCACGGGCTTTTCTCTGGTTGAGGCGAGCGGGGGCCACTCTTCGTTGCGGTGCACAGGCTTCTCATTGCTGTGGCTTCTCTTGTTGCGGAGCACGGGCTCTAGGCGCGGGGGCTTCAGTAGTTGTGGCGTGAGGGCCCTAGAGCGCAGGCTCAGTAGTTGCTGTGCACGGGCTTAGCTGCTCCACGGCATGTGGGATCTTCCCGGACCTGGGCTCGAACCGGTGTCCCCTGCATTGGCAGGCAGATTCTTAACCACTGTGCCACCAGGGAAGCCCCCAAACCACTCTTTTTAAAAAATCTGTCTATCTATCAATCTATCTATCTATCTCTCCACCTATCTATTTTCTGGCCTTGTAGAGAGGCTTGCGGGATCCTAGTTCCCTGACCAGGGATCGAACCCAGGCCCCTGCAGTGGAAGCACTGAGTCCTAACCACTGGACCACCAGGGAACTCCCTCTCCCAAACCACCCTTGATGAGCACGGCCCCCCGCCTCCCGTCGAGCCGTCAATCCTCCGTCCATGTCCTGCTTGACCATCAGCGGGCTTTAGACACCGCCCGATACCTCTCTCCTCCCTGAAGCACTTTTTTCCCCGCTTCTAAGACCCCAGGCTTCTAGTTTTCCTCCCATCTCTCCAGCTGGGCCACCTCATCAGCTGTCACCCTAAACGCTGAGTGCCCCTGGGCTCAGTCCACCGTGTTCTCACCCCCATCTTCACCCACTCCCTTGGGCATCTCTTCCACATTTTCTGCTGTAAATACCCCCATCTACATCCCCTTCCCCCTTCAGGAGTGTCACCATAACCTGAACCTCACCTGACACAAGCATTTCTATCTCAAATGTCTCCCACCGAGAGCCTCCCCCATAGTCTAACCGTGCCAAGGCCCCTGAGCCCAGTGCTGTATCCTTTCCCCACAGGTGAATGGGCGTTTGCTTCCTCTGCCCCTCTACATCCCCGAGGCTGGGCTTGCTGTCCATGCACGGGACTCAGCCACCCGTCTGGCCATGGACACCAGCCTCGAACTTTGGATCCAGCGTGAGCATTCGGAGCTTGTGGAACAAGAAGCTGAGGCCCTGACCCCTCTGGGAACACCCCAGTTGGAGCCTGGGTCATTCCAGGCCAGCTGGCAGGAGGCGGGGTCCTGCAGCTCAGAATGGCCCAGCTGCCCAGCCCACCTGAGGGCCAGGTATGCAGGTCCCAAGGCCTGTGGGCAGCTCTCAGAGCTGACGGGCCCCTTTGCAGCCTGTGCCTGGACCCTCCCTGTAGGCCCATTCATGCACAGCTGTGTGGAGGAGCTATGTTCAGACAACGGGAGCCTGGCTGTCTTCTGTCAGGCCCTGGTTGCCGTCACCCGGGCCTGTCAAACTATTGACATCCCCGTGGGCACCTGGCGTGGTCCTGACTTCTGTGGTGAGCTGGAGAGAGATAGTAAAGAGAAGGGTGGGAGCTGGGCCCAAGAACATTGTGTACAGTTGCACAGGCTGTGAACTGCACAAAAACATCTGGCCCTGTTCTGAGGTCTGAGAGGATACAGCCCTACCGCGCGTGTGTGTGTGTGTGTGTGTGTGTGTGTGTGTGTGTGTGTCTGAGATTGTCTTGAACTCAAAGCTTGATACTGATCTCTTTCGTTCTCTCTCTCTGCTTGCTCCAGAACAATTCTGCCCTGAAAGCAGCCACTGGGAGACATGTGCCGGTATCTGCGGGGCCAGCTGCCCACACGAGGAGGTGCCTCTGACCTGCCACAGCCCGTGCCGCGAGGGCTGCGTGTGCAACGCTGGCTATGTGTTCACCGGTGGGGCTTGCGTGCACCTGGCCCCCTGGGGCTGCCCTGGCAGGTCATATCCTGTCCCTGGGGGCTCGAGAGCTGAGTCCCCACTGCCGTGAGCCGTGCAAGGGTAAAAGCCTGGGGGGCCCCCTCGCTGTAGCCCCCAGGCTTGCGGAGTTGGGGCCGCATGTCTCCTGCGTGCTGGGGCCTGGCGCTGTGGAGTCCCGAGAGGCAGCACCTGGGTGTCAGGTGACCCCCATTACCGCACCTCTGATGGGGTCACCTTCGCAGCCCAGGGGGTCTGCCACTATGTGCTGAGCTGTACCTGTCCAGTTGGCCGGGGGCACCGGCGTTCACAGCATGGGTCGACAATGACTACCTAAGCCCCACAGCCAGCATGACAGGGGCACGGCGGATTGAGGTGGACGCCCACAGGGTGAAGGTGATGACGGAGGCTCAGACTCCCGGGAGGGTCCAGGTAAGCTGGGGCAGGGTCTAGGGCCAGAAGTCCATGGGGGGCAGCAACCCCCCTGGGGAGCCCATCCCAAGGGTCCTGAGGGAGTCAGGGCCCACCCGGCGGTGTCTGATATGGACACGGCCCCATCTGTGTTTCCAGGTTAATGGGACCCAGGCCCACTTGCCCTTGCCACTGGCCGGAGACCCTGTGCATGTGTACTTCAGTGGTTCCGGGGCAGTGCTGCAGACCGAGACTGGCCTCCTAGTCGCCTATGACTGGTGCAACCACCTATGTGTCATGGCGCCCGAGACCTATGCTGGTGCCCTCTGGGTGGGGACTTCAATGGGGAACCCCAAGGTGACTACTGTGGCCCCGATGACTCCCTGCTGCCCGACACAGAGGTCTTTTTGCACTCAGCTGGAAGGGCCGGGGCTCCGCAGCCGGCTGCTCCGTGCCCCTCTGTGCCCGCACGACAGGGAGGGCCAGTACCAGTCCCTGGCCTTCTGTGGGCTGCTGAGGGCCACAACGGGCCCTTCCAGGCCTGCGATGAGCCAACCAAGGCCCAAGTCTCCATGGAGAACCATGTCCACGACCTCTGTGCCACCGGGGGTTTGAGGGAGATCTTGTGTACCGTGCTGGGGAGTTATGCCCAGCGGTACCAGCAGCATGGCGTTCCCATGCAGCCCTGGAGACACCTGGTAGTCTGTGGTGAGTGACCACTGTACTGGATTTCAGGGCATGGGTACTGCCTTCCTCCCCATGCCAGCCGGGAGTCTTCTGCTTGCTAGCTACAGAAAACCAATCAGCTCATTTTGTTGGCTGATTGTAATTGATGATCTAAGAGTAGCTACTTCAGGCCTGCCTCAGTCTGGAGTTCAAACAGCGTCATCAGCCCTGGTTTCCTGCTTCCTGCCACGTTGGCCCTTGTCCGGACAGGCTCACCCAGAGAAGAGTAGTTCCAGACCCGCAGGCACTCAGGTTTCAGCCCAGCAGGAAAGAGAAAGCCTCAGGTGGGAAGCCCCAGCATAATTTCGATGTGTCTCAGTGGCTGTGACTGGCTCCTTCTTGAACCAATCACTGGCCAGACTCAGGGATGTGGGGTGGTATGATTCCCCAATTGGCTTCTGCCTGACTCCAGGCTCTGCCCCTGGGGAGGTTGCCTGGGCAGAAGCTGGGGTGATGTTAGCAGTGGACAGTGGGTGCTGGCTGGTGCCCCAAGGACAAACATACACTCTTCTCCCCATCCTTGCCCTGCTGCCGAGCCACCTTTGTCAGGATCATTAAGCAGTCTTTCAAATATTTTTGATGAAGACTCACAGTACAAAATGCAATTAGTTTGGGGACCCAATTGTGTTCGTTTTCTATTGCTGCTGTAGCAAATTTCCACAAACCCTGTAGCTTAAAACAACAAAAAGTTATGACAGTACAATTCCATAGGTCAGAAATCTGACACAGTTCTCATCAGGCTAAAATCAAGGTGTCTGCAGGGCTGTGGGCCTTTCTGGAGGCTCTAGGGGAGTCATTTTCTCGCTCATTCAGATTATTGCTGAATTTAATTCCTGGTGGTTGTAGGACTGAGGTTTCCATTTCTGTGCTGGCTGTAAGCTGAGGTCTGTTCTCAGCTTCTAGAGGCCTCCCACATCCCTTGGCTTGTGGCCCCTTCCTCTGTCTTCAAAGCCACTAACAGCAGGCCCAGTCCCTCTCATGCTTCAAATCTCTCCTGCCTCTTTCTAACACTTCTGCCTCCATCTTCCACTGTCAAGAACTCATGTGATTACATTGGGCCCATCTGAATAATCCAGGATAACCTCCCTCATCTCAAGGTCCATAACTTAATCATATCTGCAAAGTTCCTTTTGCCATGTGATGTAACAGGTTCACAAGATCCAAAGATTAGGCCAATATTTGGTCACACCAATATGTACATACACATAATAGAAAGTGTCACCAAATAGTTGACACTCAAATACTTTCTTTCTTTTTTTTAATGAATTTATTTATTCATTTATTTATTTTTGGCTGTGTTGGGTCTTCATTTTTACGCGTGGGCTTTCTCTAGTTGTGGCAAGTGGGGCTACTTTTCATTGCGGTGCACGGGCTTCTCATTGCGGTGGCTTCTCTTGTTGCGGAGCACAGGCTCTAGGCACATGGGCTCAGTATCTGTGGCTCTCAGGCTCTAGAGCGCTGGCTCAGTAGTTGTGGCGCATGGGCTTACTTGCTCCATGGCATGTGGGATCTTCCCGGACCAGGGATCGCACCTGTGTCCCTGCACTGGCAGGTGGATTCTTAACCACTGCACCACCAGGGAAGTCTTCAAATACTTTCAATTCCCTTTTTTTCTATTTTATTTTTTAAAAGCAGGGATTGCCCAATATACCTGTACAGCCTTTAGGTTGAGAACACAGATCCCAAAGTCAGCCGGCCCTGGTTAGAATTCGATCAGCACCGCTTCCTAGCTGGGTGCTCTTGGGAAAGTCACTTAACCTCTCTCTGTGCTTCAGTTTCCCCTTTAACAAAAACAAATGATGCCAATAGTACCTTGCTTGTGGGGTTGTTGTGAGAATCCAACAGATTAATAATTCCTGGCAATACAGCGAATGCTGTCAAGTATTAGCTGTCATTATTCGATTGATTTATACTCTTCACCTTAGGGAAAGACGCTGCACTGATGTCACTCTGCCCTCAGGGCTCTGCACCCCGGGGCCCTGTTGGTGACAGATGTTGTTCCAGAGCCCTGAGTCACCCCGTCCTGGGGGGGAGTAAGAGTCAGCCTTGCCCAGACCCTCCCCAGTTCAGCAGGCAGCTGAGGGGTGGCCTGAGCCACCTTCTTACCCCTTTCACAGATGAGACACTGAGGCACAGATGTGAGGGGTCTGGCCCAAGGCCACACAGCTAGAGAGTGGGTTGGAGGCACTCTGGACCAGACCTTGCCCTGGGCGATGCTGGGGACACAGCAGTGACTGACAATGTCCCTGTCTCTGTCCAGTGGAGCCCCCACTCCACTGGCGTAGACAGCTGTGCTCAGACAGCAATAACCCAGGGCGGTCGGGGCTGTGATGGGGGGAAGCGCAGGCAGAGTCACTGGGGCTCAATGAGGGACATTCTGGTTCTGTGGGAGCCCTTGGGAGGGCTCCAGGCCAGCCTGGGGGGTAAGGGGAAGTTTCCAGAGGAGGGGACCTCTGAACTGAGGTCTGAATGACCTCGGTCATCCCTGGAGAGAGATGAGGCTGCACATGGGCCAGGGCTGGGCCCACAGGGCATTGAATGACAGACGCGGAGTGAGGGCTTTATCCTGACGGCCTGGGACCCGCTAATTCATGGGACCCAGGGACTCCCCTCGCCCACCCCAGTCCCATGCACCTCTCAGGAGTGAGTTCAGTGTCCCTCAGACAAAACCCCTTTTTGTCTAAAGGAAGTAGCCCATTGCATGTTCCAAAGGCCAGCAGAAGGATCTGGTGGGGGGCCGGGGGGAAGCTGGGGGTTCTGCCCTCCCTGGCCTGCCCCTCTGTACCAGGGTTCTTGACCTTCCCCAATCAATAGAAATTGACTAGAGGCCAGACAAGAAATTCAGGCAACGCTTTATTGGGGCCCCTGCTGCAGCAGCGGGAACAAGAACAAACAACAGGTTCCCTTGCTTTCTCGCTCCCTGAGCAGGGGGGCAAGCTTGTTCCTTATACGGGGTGAGGGTAGGGGTGTGTCCAGGGGTCGGGTGGGAGGGCTGGCTTAGGTGTTTTGCCCACCCCTTAGGTGGTGTTGAGTGCAGGAGGCAGGCACAGTACCCTGCTTTTGCTCCTGACACCCTGTTTTTGCTCCAGGCTCTTCAAAAGTGGCAGTTGGGGTTTTTGGTCTCCTTGTATCTTTTGGGTCCGGAATTTGCCCCAACTCTGCATGCACGCAGTTATTTCAGTCCCATACGATTTCTTTGTATTTTATTGCTCAAGCAGAGGTGTGTCCAGGTGCAGGCATTGCAGCGCTGCAGCTCAGGGTCCTAGGTCCCAGTCTGTCTTACGTCCTCCCAAAGCCAGAGACAAGCCCTGAAGTCATTACTCACTTCACAGTAACCAAACCTAATGTTAATTGAACAACTACTAAGTGCCAAGCAGTGTTTTTGGCTAGGGACTCAGTAGTGAGCAAAACAGACAAAACCCTGCCCTAAAGGGGCTGACATTCCAGTGGAGAAGACAGGAGAGGGCAGATAGATACACAGATGAGAGAGGGAGCCAGCAAAATGAGGCAGGGTGGGGCTGGGGAATGCTGGGGAAGGGGCATGCAGTATGAAGTATTGGGGTCAAGGATGGCCAGCGTGTGAGGAACTGCCACGGGAGTGAAGGGAGGGAGCCACATTGATTGAGGGAGAACATTACAAGTATTGGGAACCCAGGGAAACGGCCCAGGGAGGGTGCAGGCAATTCCCCCGCCCCAGGGCTCTGGGCACCCAAAAAGATGAACTTTTAGCTGAAAAACTCCCCTGTCCCACTCCAGAGTATTTCTCTTTTCTTGACTTCCTTTATTAAATTCTGAGACTAGAAGACACTCCCCCCAGTACACACACACACACACACACACACACACACACACACACACACACCCTTCCTCAGCAATCTCTGTCTCTCCCCTGATTTTTGAAACCCCCAAAGACAGGGGTCTGTCTTTAGGGACGGGGTGTGTCTTGGTCACCCTTGTGTCACCAGCAACCTGGCATGATGCCTTTAAAATATAAATCTGATCTCATCAGATTTCTGATAAAACCATCCATGGTTCTGGGGCTTCCCTGGTGGCACAGTGGTTAAGAATCTGCCTGCCAATGCAGGGGACATGGGTTCAATGCCTGGTCCGGGAAGATCCCACATGCTGCGGAGCAACTAAGCCAGTGAGCCACAACTACTGAGCCCGTGTGCCACAACTACTGAGGCCCGAGCACCTAGAGTCTGTGCTCAGCAACAAGAGGGGCCACCGCAATGAGAAGCCCGCGCAACCCCAACGAACAGTAACCCCCGCTTGCCGCAGCTAGAGAAAGCCCGCGCGCAGCAACGAAGACCCAATGCAGCCCCCCCAAAAATAATAAATAAAAAAAATAAACCCCATCCATGGTTCTGCATTGCTCTTGGAATGAAATTTAACCTTCACACATCCTTCTAAGAGACCCTCACGTGCTGCCTCTCCTTGCTCACCCCCTCCCCCAACACTTCACCTCCTACACTCCCTTTCCCTCTAGCTCACTCGGCTCCAGCCCCACTGGCTTCTCTGCTGTTCCTGCAACATGTCCGTCTCCTCCCCACCTCAGGGCCTTTGCATCACCCAGGAGGCTGTGCTGGCTCCTGCAGGACCCCCAGGGGCCCTTTGCCTCTTGTCCCAGCGAAACCAACCCAGATGCATACATATTCAGTGGTATCTGCGATCTGTGTCTTGCTGGGGGCATTGACCGCATCCTCTGCTGGGCCCTGAAGGAGTACACCGCAGTCTGCTAGGGTGCAAATGTCACCATTGGACCCTGGAGGAATTCTTCCTTCTGTGGTGAGTCATGGTTGAGTAGGGCAGGAACTCATCACAAGTTCTAGATGGCCACGCCCACTGTTAACAGACCGAAACACTTCTGTACTCCTGAGGGCCCCCAACTTCTTCCCACATTCCAAAGCCTGGTATAGCAAGGGCTTCCAGACTCTTCCCAGGTTCCAGCTGGATGCATGCTAATTGGTTTGGAGCAATTCTATTTGACTGCTGTATATTTTAATACCACCCCTGGGCTGACTCTGTGATTCCTTGTGCTATTCCCTGCCTCCCTGTCAAGTGGACTAGAGATCCTTTTCTACCCTCGGAGAGCCTGACCTGAGAGGTCCACCCTTCTAATTCCCAGAGATGCCAGTAATCCCCCAAACTGCTAACACTTCCTGAGCATCTATACTGTCCCAGGCACGGGGCTGAGGGCTTCATGTACTTCTTGCTGTCCCCTCCTCGGAAACACCACATGAGTGACAGACAATGACTTTTTAAACCCACATTTTACAGCTGGAAAAACTGAGGCTCACAGAGTTAAAGTCACTTGTCCACAGCTGATAAAGGACATTGTTAGACTGGAACCCAAGACTTTCTTTCTCCAGGGATGGAAGAAGTTTTATTATAGCAACATCCTGCAATTCTTTCTTTCTTAATTCTTTAGCATAGAAAATTTCAAACACAAACGAAAGTAGAGAGAATAGTATCGTGGAGGTTCTTGTACCCATCAGGCAGCATAACAATGGCTAAGTTGTGGACAACTTTGTTTGACCCACCACACTCCTCACCTTATTATTCACTTTTTGTGAAGCAAGTCCCAGACATCATGGAAGCCTATAGATCAGCATGATTCTCTAACAGATAGGGCTTAAAAAAAAAAGGCATGATTTGCTCACACCTAACAAAATGAACAAGAATTCCCTGATATGAAAAACTGAGTCCATATTCATATCTTTCTGATTGTCCCCAAAATAGCCTGCCCTCCTCCCCTGCACCACAATTTTTCCTGACTCCCTAATGCTTGGATATCAGAGGTTCGAACATTAGGGATGCAATAGGGACAAGGCATGTTCTCTGGGGGGGGCACCACTCCCTCGCCCAACCCAAAGGCACCAAAAGTTCTCATGGGACCATTAGGGGATCAGAACGTCCCTAAAACCGTGCCCTGCCCCCAGGATGTTAGATCCAGATGTGACTCTCTGGTACCATGCACTAGGGAGCCCTCCAAGCCTTGGGGGTCGGGGAGAGAGGGGTGGGATTGTTCCTGGAGAGGGAAGGATAGGCTAGGGGCTGTTTCTAGAATAACAATAGGTCACGTTTATCATGGGCTCATGATATGCCAGGTGCTGTCCCAAACCCATAGTTTATTTTAACTTGCTTAGTCCTCAAAACAAGTCTGAGGTCGGTACTAAAGAGTCCATTTAATTAATTAATTTATTATTATTATTTTTAAAGAGTATAGTTGATTTTTAAAAATATTTATTTACTTATTTGGTTGTTCCAGGTCTTAGCTGCAGCAGGCGGGCTCCATAGTTGCAGCCCCAGGGCTCCTTAGCTGCAGATCGCTGGCTCCTTAGTTGTGGAACGTGGGCTCCTTAGTTGCGGCACGTGGGCTCCTTAGTTGCGGCATGCAAACTCTTAGTTGTGGCACGCATGTGGGATCTAGTTCCCTGGCCAGGGATGGAACCCGGGCCCCTGGCATTGGGAGCACAGTTTTATCCACGGCCCAGCCAGGGAAGTCCTAGGGATCCATTTTAGAGATGGGGAGGCTGAGCCCCGCTAGAGAGGTAAGCAACAATGTCCTGGTCGGGGACAGAGCCGGGATTTGACGCACAGAGGCAGGGAGCCGGGGCGGCAGGGAGCCGGGGCACCAGGGTGCAGATTCTAGTCGCTGCGCTTGTTTTCTCCGCCCTGTCAGCTGCGACGGGCCCCAAGCACAGCCGCTACCAGCTCTGCCTGGACTCCTGCTGTGCAGGGCACCTCGGCGTCCCTGCCCGGCTGCACCCGCCCAGCGGCGACCGTGCCTGTGCTGAGGGCTGTGCCTGCCACGACGATGCGCACCTGTGGGCGCCGGGCCAGACCCAAACTTCTGCCGGCCCCAAGCCTCCACCATGCCCTGTTTGGGTCAGCTGGGCTGGGCCGGGATGCTTATCTGGCCTCCCTCCCTAGGTCTAGCTGAACTGATGCACCCGCTGCTGCAGCTGCGACAGACCAGGATGTTTCCGCGGCAGCTCCATGCCCTATTGGGGAGGTCTGTGGTCTGCGGGGTGGCCCGCTGGACTGCCCGAGCCCTCTAGGCACCTGTGTGGCCACCGGAGACCCTCATTACTTCACCTTCGATGGGGCTGTGGCCCACTTCCAAGGCACCTGCACCTACCACCTGGCCCGTTCCTGCGAGCCAGATCCCATCCACGGGGGCTTCTCCTTCAGCGTAGAGGCTTCCAACAGGAACTTTTGCAGCCTGCACGTGTCCTTCCTGTACCGCAAGGAGGAAGAGCTCAGCAGCTGGGGGCTGAAGACCCGTGTGATCCTGGAATGGGGCCAGCAAGTTCAGGTGACAGGGCAGAAGGGTAAGGCCCACTCAGTCCTGTCCAGGCCAATCCCTCATCCCACCTTCATGCCTTTAAGTCCACACCGTCATCCATCCATCAATCCTTATAACCATTCTTCCGTACAACCATCCTCAATCCATCCATCCCCTACCCTTCCATCCTTCCACTCCTCAATTGATCTGCCCCTCTATCAACGCCTCCCTTCACTGAAATTCCCCTGCATCAAACCATCTCTAACAGTATAGCACACCATCGATCCCTCCATCCCTCCATACTTCGGTTCATTGCTCCCTCTATCTGCCCATCCTTCCATCCATCCATTCAACAAAACTGTACACTGACTTTGTGTCAGACCCTGTTCTAGGCTCTGGGAGCACAGCACAGAACAAAACAGACAGGGCCCTCCTCTGCTTGACTTTACATTGTAACAGTGGGAGACACACAGTAAAACATAAATATGTAATGTATCAGATGGTAATAAGTCCTAGAAAAGTAAAACACCAAAGAAAGATTGGGAGTGCATGTGTGTATGGGGTGGGGGTTATAATTTTAAATCAGGTGAGGTTCCCTCTGGCTTCATGTGGGGAACAGACTATTGAGGGCATCTGGGGAGCAGGTGGACCATAGAGGAGGCTAATGGGATAGGCCAGGCGGGAAGGGGCAGGGGTTGGAATCAGGGAGAGGGTAGTAGGGGATGGGGAGAAGTGGGTTTCTGAAATATTTTGAAAGGATCGGATGTGGGGTGAGAGAGAGGGCGAGTTCCAGGATGTCTTGGTTTTTGGCCCCTGCATCCTGAAGGATGGAGCTGTCCCTGCCTGAGATGCAGAAGGTGCGGGGCAGGGCTTGGGGTATGATGGGAGCTCAGATTTGGACACGTGGAGTTGGAGATGCCCCTTAATGCTCCCTCCCTTCCCCCATACCTGCGGCATTGGGCAGGGGCAGGAGGTGGCATGAGGAGTCAGACCCTGAGCGTCCCCCATGCCCAGGTGGATGGCGAGGTGGTGGGCCTCCCGGTGCAGCTGGGCCCCGAGGCCCACCCGTGGCGGGCACCCAGCTCCAGCTACGGTTCAAAGGCTGCCACACGCTATTCCTGCAGGTGGGACCTGAGTACCAGGGCCGCCTCTGCAGCCTCTGTGGCAACTTCAGCGGTGACCCTGGTGATGACAAGGTGCTCCCCAGCAGGGTGCCCGGCTCCAGCGATGCTGAATTTGGCAACACCTGGCAGAGCTGGGACAGCTGGCCTGGGTGAGTGGCCATACTGGACCAGGGAGGCCTGGGCTGGGGGAAGTGCGGGGCTGGGGGCAAACAGCAGGTGGTGCCTCAAGGACAGACAGGCTGAAACAGAGGCCGCTAATAGCAAACATGGGGTCCCCCTTATTACCAGGAACTATTATACCCATTGATAGATGGGGAAACTGAGGCACAGAAGATAAGTATTTGCCCAAGTTCTCACAGTAACAAATGATGGAACAGGGATTAGAACCCAGGCAGCCTGGCTCCAGAGTCCTTGATCTTAAATACTCCGCTCAACCACCTTTGCCAAAAGGAGACAGCAAATCCTCCCCGTCACCAAACCTTTAGTCCTGAGATGTCCCATGCAGCAGCCACGAACCTCATGTGCCACTGAAAATCAAATGTGAATGAATTTTAATTAAATTAAACCTCTCGCTCCAGTCACACTAGTCGTATCGCAAGTGCTCAGTAGCACAGGCGGCTGGGGACTGCTGTACTGGATGGCACAGGGGTAGAGAGCCGTCCAAAGGCAGAGCTGGGATTTGAAGCCAGCAGAGCTGACTCCATGCTCTACTGGCTACTCTGGGCTGAGCGGCAGTAGGAACATCATTTTACCATGGGTTGGGGTTTTATAAACTTTATAAAACTGTGCCAGGGGCTGTCAGGGCCTGAAGGGAGAGGCTGGCAGGGGCTGGTCCGGCAGGGGGCAGGACGTGAGGCTTGGAGGTGTTCGTGCTGAGTCCCCGGGACCCCCCAGCTGTCAGCAGGACGTGGGGGGTGCTCCGAGCCCTGCCAGGACAGGTCCCGCGGGGGAGCAGCTCTACAGAGTTCCGGCGAAACGTGCCGGGCCCTTCGCCGAGTGCCACTGGTACGAGGACCCCGTGTCCTCTATGCAGGCCCGCGTCTTTAACCTCTGCCAGTACGGCCCTGGCAACCGCATGCTGTGTGCCGCCGGAGGCCTACGCCGAGCTCTGCACCCTGCGTGGCCTCCGCCTGCCTGAGTGGCGACCCAGCCTGGGATGCAGTAGGTGCCTCTTCCCTTCTGACCAGGACCTCACCCTTCGGGCAGTTAGGATGTCCCCTTGCTCGGCTGACTGGAAACCCCTCACCCCCAGGGAGACCCCAAACCCTGCTCTCTGGGGTGGCGACCCAAACCTCAAACCGGAATCAGGGCCCCTCTCAGCCCCTGTCTAATCCCCCCTCCTACCTCTCCGTACTTGATCCTGAGTAGTCCTCATTGTTTATCATGTGCCATGATTTTTAAGTGGCCCGTGGATGTGATATTAATAGACCGCATGGAGGGAAAGCATTAACCAGGACCAACGGCGATTTCCGAAGTATCCCGAGGTCCATCCCTGCCCCCTCCCGCTCTGCCCCGCCCTGCAACCATCCTAGGTTTTTCTCCCTCTGATTGAGGGATCCAGGCTTTCAGGGTGGTGCCCCTCCCCCAGGTATGGTGTGTCCTGCCACCAGCTACTATGACTTCTGTGGGCCACCCTGCCCAGCCACCTGTGCCAGCCTTAACCCCTCCGCTCCCCGCGCTTGCCAGAGCACAGCGGGCTGCTTCTTCTGCCAGGGCTTTGCCCTGAAAGCGGGCATCTGCGTGCCGCACACTCGCCGTGGCTGCTGCCCGCAGGGCTGCTACATATCCTTCTGGGTGCTGGGGTGCTGCCCACGGCCACCTGTGACCAGAGGTGCGTGAGCCACAGGCCTGGACACCCACTCGAGTACCACCCTCATGCCTGCGGGCCCCACGAACTGTGCCACCGGCGCAGGGGTGTTCGGGGCTGCTGCCCCATGCGTTACAGGACATTCTGGCTCTACGGAGACCCTCACCTGCACACACTCAGTGGGACTCGCCACCAGTGTTGAGGGCTTGGCCAGGAGACACTGACCAGAACGTGCTGCCACACCACACGCCCCCTCACCCTCTGAGTGGAGCCCTGGGGTGCCACGTGGGCCCAGCAGGTGGATGGGGACGTGGCAGGATGGCGGCTGTCACTGCTGATGGGACAATTTTGGGGGGTCCAGGTAGGCATCGGCCAACTCATAATGAACATGAATAAGAACAGGCTGAAAAAATGGCAGCCCAAGGGCATTCCCTTTGGAGACAGAGATACTGGGGTTCTGACGCCCTTAAAACTGCGCAGAGCGTCCCTGCCCCAGCCCTGCAATTCAGAGGTCCCGCTCTGGACACCTCTGACTGCATCCCTCCCCACGGGTGGCAGAGTCCAAGGCCCTTTGAAAAGTGCCCCCAGGATCCTGCTGTCCCTCCCAACCCCTTCTAGACCTTGCTCCAGAGAATGGACCAGGCAGCGGCAATGAGCACACGCCAAGGCCCCCCTGCAGCCCCCCTGCAGGGGAGGGTGGAACCAAACTGGGCTGAGGAGAGCAGGCTCGGTCTTATGAATACGCAGGACCTCTGCCAGGGCTGGAAGGTAGGAGGTGGGCCTGGGGCAGCCCGTCCTTGGGCACCATTTCCTGTCCAGGAACGCTGAGGAGTCACACCTGGCCTCTGGGCATTAGGAAGGTCCTGGTGTCAAGGCAGGAGGATAGAACGTATTTCCTTTAGCAGTTTGGCAGCTTGAAGACATATGAGATGTGGGCCTCCATTTATACTCTTGTTCTGGGCCCACAATTCAGGGACAAATGGACACCGGGCCCACCCGGTATTAGTCTAGGCTCTAGCCAGCAATGGGGTGAAGTGGTGAAGCGCGTGGTGCCGGACCTGGAGGCCTGGGTTTGAATCCCACTGTGCATTTGCTAGTGACCTTGGCTTTACATTTCTGTGGTTTGGTTGCCTCATCTGTAAAATGGGGGATCATGGTACTGTGAACACTTCTGTGGCCAGACGTGTGGGTTTTCCACTCCAGGCAGTTCTCTACAATTTAGTTCCATTCTGACCCTCTCTACCCGGGTCAGCATCAGACCCCACAGGCTAAAAGGTTCAATCTCCCAAGACCATCTCCACTTCGGATGCCAAGCCCAAGTAGTGGGTCCCCATGTTACCCACACTTCTGTCTGATTTGGCTACAAATCAGGGGTTCCCACGACCCTCTCCTCTGTTTCGATAATTTGCTATAATGACCTGCAGAACTCAGGGAAACACTTACATTTACTGGTTTATTATAAAGGTTCTTACAAAGGATACAGATGGAGAGGTGGAGAGGTACATAGGGTGGGGTCTGTGAAAGGGTCCCGAACATGGGAGCTTCCGTCCCCGTGGAATTGGGATGTGTCATCCTGCCAGCATGTGGTTGTGTTCACCAATCTGAAGCTTCCCAAACCCCATAGTTGAAGTTTTTTTTTTTTTTTTTTTTGCAGTACGCGGGCCTCTCACTGCTGTGGCCTCTCCTGTTGCGGAGCACAGGCTCCGGACGCGCAGGCTCAACAGCCATGGCCCACGGGCCCAACCGCTCCGCGGCATGTGGGATCTTCCCGGACCGGGGCACGAACCCGTGTCCCCTGCATCGGCAGGTGGACTCTCAACCACTGCGCCACCAGGGAAGCCCTGAAGTATTTTTATGGAGGCTTCATCACATAGGCGTGATCAATCATTGACTCAATCCCTACCCCGCTCTCCTCTCCCCAGAGGAAGCGGGGGTGGGACAGAAAGTTCCAGGCTTCTAATCATAGCAACAAGCTTCTAATCTTGGCTTGATTTTTCGAGGGACCGGCCCCCATCCAGAAGCCCACCAAGCATTGCCTCATTAGAACAAAAGACACTCCTATCACCCAGGAAATTCCAAGGGATTTAGGAGCTCTGTGTACCAGGAACAAGGGTCAAGGACCAAATAGCAAAACAAAAGATGCTCCCTGCACCCCTATCGCTCAGGAAGTATAAGGGTTTTAGGAGCTGTGTGCCAGAAACTGGGGGCAGAGACAACATATATATTTCTTAATATGTCACAGGGGCCTACCTGTATGTGAAGATGAAAAGGTATAAATTGCCTAGGACAAGGCATTTAGTAAGGGCATAAAGTGTTTGATAAATAAATCAAACATATAACTGCAAAGGCAAACCAGCTTCCTGGCCGTGCTCCGCTCCCCACCACAGAGTAAATATACAATCTTGAAAAATCTTAAGTCAGGTCACAAGGGTCCTATCTCAAAGCCTTCCCACGGCTCTGTCTTACTCGGAGTAAAACTGTGGCCCATGTGACCCCACAAAACTGGCCTCTGTGACCTCTCTGCCCTCATCTCCTCTAACTCGCCCCCTTCATCACTCTGCTCCAGCCATACCAACCTCTCTGCTTCTCCTCCAACAGCCAGGCAGGCTCCCGCCTCAGGGCCTTTGCACTGGCTCTTCCCTTGGCCTGAAACACTCTTCCTGGAGAGGCTCACATATAGCTGATGCACTCTCATTCTCTCAAATGTCACCTCCTCTGAGAAGCCCTCCCTGACCACCCCCACGAAAGGAGCCATCCCTCCCAGTCTCTCTCTATTATAATCTCCCATTTTCTTTCCTTCAAAGTAATGTATCAGTATCTTAAATCCTCTTTTCTTTTTTAAAAAAATATATTTATTTATTTTATTTTTGGATGCGTTGGGTTTCAGTTGCGGCATGCGGGATCTTTCATTGAGGCGCGTGGGCTCTTTGTGGTGGCGTGTGGGCTTCTCTCTGGTTGTGGTGCCTGGGCTCCAGAGTGCATGAGTTCAGTAGTTGCGTCACGTGGGCTTTGTTGCCCCGAGGCATGTGGGATCTTAGTTTCCCGACCAGGGATCAAACCTTCGTTCCCTGCATTGGAAGGCAGATGCTTAACCACTGAACCACCAGGGAAGTCCTTCAATCATCTTTTCTATTGATCACTTCTTTGTTTCCTGTCTGTCTTCCTCTTGACAGAATAAGAGCTCTCCAAGGGCAGGGACTTAGTTTATTTTGTTGAAAACTAGACAAAACTCCCTGGGAGAAAGATAATAAACCAGTACATAAGTAAACTTCTAGTATGTCAGAAGGTAATACAGTTTGTTCTGTAGAAAAATTAAGCAGGAGAGGAGACAAGAGCATGCATTGGGGTGTTACGCTTTAAGACAGAGGGCAGGGAAGCATTGGGGCAGAGACCTGAAGGAGATGAGGGAGGGAGTCAGGTAGACACAGGAGGGAAGGGTAACCAGGCAGAGGGAACAGCCAGTGTAAAGGTCCAGAGGTTGGAATGGTGCCTGGTGTGTAGCTAGAGCAGGGTGAGCAAGGGGGTGAGTGAGAGGAGATGAGGACAGAGGAGAGAGAGGCTGGTTCTGTAGGGTGGCACAGGCCACAGGTGGGAGTTTAGATTTTATCTGAGTGTACTAGGCAGCCATGGGAGGGGTTGGGGCAAGGGAGGGACAGGATCTGATTTGTGATTTTAAAGGATTCAATGGATGCCGCATGGAGAGTGGATCACGGGGCGGGGGGCAGGAGCAGGGGGTCCCCAGAGGGACTGGTATCTGGGCAGGTCTGCCTGACACAGCCTGGGTGCCTGTGTTCCAGGTGAACGGGTCCCGACCCTAGCTGGGGGCACTCTCCGGGCATTCTCCATGTACTCCACCATCACAGTCAGGCGGCCCCTGGCCTCTCTGTGGCCTTTCACGTGCTCTCTGGGTGACAGCGCCTGAGAACTACACTGGCAACCTCTGTGGCCTGGCTGGGGACTTTCACACGGATACTCAGGGTGGCTTCCGTGGCTCCAACAGCACGTGGCTCTCTGATGCCCACGGCTCAGCCACAGGCCTGCCACCCTCTGTTCCCGCAAGACACAGACCTGACAAGGCAGCCCTATTCCAGGCCTTCTGCAGATGGCTGGGGCCCGGACAGGCCCTATAGGGCCTGCAGTAAGGACACGGAGCCTCGGATCCACTTGGAGAACTGCCACAGGGGCATCGCGGGAGACTTTGTGTGCCGTTCTGGGGAGCTATGGCCAGGAATGCCAGCCACGAGGCCTCCCCGTGCAGCCCTGGAGGCACCTGATGGCCTGTGATGAGTGGGTGTTGCCAGGGGACGGTCCTTCTCAGCCTGTTCTCACCAGCTGGCCCAATACCACCTCCAGGAAATCCTCCTAGGTCAGTGCCACCCAAGTAAAGTCGCTGCACACCCTGCTGGATAACTGCCCCCGTGAGGACTCTCCCTCTTTAAAATGCTTCATTAAAAATGATAGCTGGGGGACTTCCCCGGCGGTCCAGTGGTTAAGACTCCACGTTCCCAATGCAGGGGGCATGGGTTTGATCCCTGGTCGGGGAACTAAGATCCCGCAAGCGGTGCAGCACAGCCAACGATAACAACAAAAAAATGACAGCCGACGCTGAGTGACATCGCATCAGCCAGGATAGCCTAGGTTCCGCAGCAGTAACCAACCAACCCGACATTTCCATTCCCAACCATGACCAAGGGTTAGTCTCTCTCTTACAAATTCCACAGTATTGTCCAGGACATGATTCAAATTCATTTCCAGCCCGTGACGCCACGCCGGTAACACGTGCACCCCCTGCTCTTCGATCCTCACCTCGGAAGTCACAGCACGTTGGCCAGAACTCGTCGTGGTCCCACTCACCTGCCAGGGCGGAGCTGGGACGGGGAAGCACGTGGGCATTCAGTGGCCATAAGCGGCACTACCATATGCATTAGCTCATTCGGTCCCCATAACAGCCTGCCGAGGGAAGGGCTGTTATTACCTCTGTTTTATGGATGAGGAAACTGAGGCACAGGGAGGTTCCATAACTTGGGCAAGGTCACTCAGAGAGTCAGCAAGATGCAGCGGCTTTGATTCCAGCTGCCCTTAGGAGGAAGCGCACGCCTCTGGCTGAGCACCTGAGCCCTCACGTGGACTGACCTGCCCACTCTTCTGACCCCTGTCTGCGGCCCTTCACCTCTCTTTACATTTCCTGATGTGTGTCTACACCCCCCAGGTGGTTTCTTGCTGCTTCCTCGGGGCTCAGAAACCCAAACGCCAGTGGAGCCCGGCAGGCAAATGTCTGATGCAGATGTAATAATGAGGGGAGACTGCTGTATAGCACAGGGAACTCTACTCAGTGCTCTGTGGTGACCTAAATGGGAAGAAAATCCAAAAAAGAGGGGATATAGGTATACATATCGCTGATTCGCTTCTCTATACAGCAGAAACTAACACAACCCTGTAAAGCAACTATACCCCAATTAAAAACACATCATGACGGAGGCCAGGCAAATGTGGGAGTATGTCCTTCCTACGGGGTTGGCGCTGCTCTCCCCAGATGATTCTTGCTAAGTGGGACTCCAGGCTCAGTGGAACCCAATAGCCTTCAAATCCCAGCTCTGACACTCAGTAGTTGTATGACCTTGGGCAAGTCACTTAACCCCTCTTGGCCTCAGTTTCCTTATCTATGAAACGGGGTGATGAAAGTCCCTGTCTCCTGGGGTTGCTGTGAGGTGTAAACAAGATGCTATATGAAAAGCAAGCTCCTGGTATCTGCTCAATTATGGGTAGTTCTTTTCATCAGTGAGATGATAATGACGTTGTGTGGTTTGTGGCTAACTCAGTTTTCTTCAGTGAATTCAGGAAGAAGATATTAATAAGTATAAAATATAATACCCTGAGGAAGCATAGAGCAGAGCCCGGTGTAGAGTAATTGTTCAGGAAATGTTATCTCAGACCATCCTCATCACTGTCATCATCTCCAGCATCACATCACCATGGTCACCCCCATCATCATCATTACCACCACCATCCTCCTCTCCATCGCCATGATCACCAGCATCACCATCACTCTCACGTTACCTCCTGATGATACCCCCACCTTCCCCCTGCTCTTATGACCTGCCCTTGGCCCCCTCAACCCTCCCTCTGCTCCCTCGGTCCTCTTCCGGTTGGATACTTTCCAGAAGAGCAATGCTTGGCTCGTTATTAACTCTCATCTGTCTTCCTCCAGAGCCGGTGTGCCCTCCCCACAGCCACTACAAGCTCTGCGGCTCCTCGTGTCCCAGCTCCTGCGCTGAGCCCACCCTGCCCGACATCTGCCCAGCAGGAGGGCTGCCGGGGTGACACAGGCTTTGTGCTCAGCGGCACTGACTGCGTGCTGGGCAGATGTGCCCCCCCCCCCCCCCCCCCCGTCCAGCGTGGCTTCTCCATGGGGGGCAGGTACCACCTGGGGAGCAGTGAGAGCGGTACTGACACTGCGCATCTTCCACCAACGCCGTGCACCGCTCCCCCTCCTCCTGCGGGTCTGGGCAGGAGTGTGGGACCCTGAGGGGCATTTTGGGGTGCCGCCCACCCTCCCCAGGCACCTGCCAGGCCTCTGGGCACTCACACCTTCAACGGGAGGACCGCTGAGTTCCCAGTCATTTGTGCTTCCATCTTTGCAAAGTCTTGTGGCTTCTCCAGCTTGTTGTACTTTTCCAAGGTGGAGGCTGGGAGGGGGGACAGGTCCATTTCAAAGCCGTCTCTCCAAGCGAATGGGACCCAGGTTTGTTCACAGAGAGACAGAGAGCATTGATCTGGCCAAGGTAAGCACTCGTTGACCCCTGGAGATGCCTGAGCTGACTGAAGCTAAAAGAAATGATTTGGCTGAAACGAAGTAAAAATCATGTGACACATCCTAGTGAAAGTGTAGTAATTCTGGGTCCACGGAATTTTTCTGTATACCGGCTTGGTTGTTCTTGTTTACAAATAACAGGAAACCTTATTAAAACTAACTCAAGTCAAAATTTTAGAGTGTATAACTGAAAATTCCAGAAGGACAGCTGGCATGACTTGATCAGGGAGCAGACTGTATCTATCAGCATTTCCCTTGGTTTGTGGTCCTCCATGGTGTCAGCTTTGCCCTCAGGCAGGCTTTTCTGGTGGTGGCAAAATGACCTCCCCTTCCAGGCCTCCAATGTGCTTTCTCCGCTGTCCGAAGCAAAACCCAAATCTTTTCTTCCCTCAACTACTAAACCAAAATGCCTGTGTTTCACTTTGATTGGACCCCACTGAGCCAATCGCTGTGGCCCAGGGATTCTCTTAAGCCTATCTGGTCCTAGGCTCAGGAGCTGTACATAGGAGAGACCCCTCCAACCCTCACAGCTGCTCATTGTAGGGAGAAGGATACAATGGGAGCCCACTCCAGTGGGATCGTATTCCCAAACCAGTATTTCTTGTTGCAACAATCTTCAAGGAATGTAAATGCCCTGGAAAACATCCCTTCTGAGACCTGAGACTTTTGTCTGAAACCCACAGGGGTGGATGTGTTTTCCACGCCTGAGGGCCCCTCCTACAGGAGTTCCATTGTTGGCTGTTGGAAAACACACAGCTGTGCCCCTCCCACCCCACCCCCTTCCAGGAAGGGAACCAGCTTTCAGAATTAGTCATGCTGTCAGCATCCCACACAACAGCCCCATTGAATCCAAAGGGCAGCCCTACAGGGTGGGTATTATTCTTATCCCCATTGTATAAATGGGGAAACTGAGGCCCAGGGAAGAAGACTTGGCAGCCCGAGGTCCCACAGTGAGAAAGAGGTGGAGCTAGGATTTGAACCTAGGATTTCTGCCTCTGAGATCCTTCCCAGTCCGCTTGTGGGTTTGGGTGCCCCCAAAGTGTGACCCACTTAAGGAAAGGGGAGGGGGGTAACTGATTCTTCTGTTATGGGGCCTGGGACATAGTAACTCGCAAGAATGGTTTTCATTCATTCACACAACACATATTTCCTGAGCACCTACTATGTGCCAGACTTTGTGCTGGGGACACAGAGGACTGTGTTCCATTGAACAGCCAAGGAAGGTCCCTCCCTCCCAAAGCTGACATTACAGGACATGGGAGGGAGAATAAATATAACCAATAAGCATAGGATTACACAGCATGTCAGGAGGTGATATATGCCAGCGCTACAGAGAAAAGTAGAGAACAGGGTGGGGCGAGGTGGTTCCAGACTGAAGATGTGGTTTTTTGTTTTTTTTTTTAAATTTAATTTGTTTTATTCTTAGCCGCATTGGGTCTTTGCTGCTGCACGCAGGCTTCTCGCTAGTTGCGGCGAGCGGGGGCCATCCCCCCTCCGTTGCCGTGTGTGGGCTTCTCACTGCGGTGGCCTCTCCTGTTGCAGAGCATGGGCTCTAGGCACACAGGCTCAGTAGTTGCAGCTCACGGGCTTAGTCGCTCTGCAGCACGCGGTATCCTCCCAGACCAGGACTTGAACCCGTGTCCCCTGCATTGGCAGGCGGATTCCCAACCACTGCGCCACCAGGGAAGCCCCTGAAGATGTGGTTTTAAATCAAGTAGCCAAGGAAAGCCTCATCAAGAAGGTGCTATTTGAGCAAAGCCCTGAAAAAAGAAGATGAGGGAGGGACCCATGTGACATCTGTGAGAAGAGTGAACTCGGTAGAGGGAACGGCAAGTGCAAAGGTCCTGGGGCTGGAAAGGCACCTAGTGGGTTGGAGGAATAGCAGGGGGGCCAGTGTGTCTACAGCTGAGTAAGTGAGTGAGTGAGGGGTTGATGGGGAGGAGAAGTGATGGGTGACCAGGTAGGGGAGTGATTTACAGGTTGCCGGTCATGGTGAGGACCTTGGCTTTTACCAGGAGTGAGATGCAGCCAGAGGAGGGCCCTGATCTGACTCAGGGGTTCACAGGCTCCCTCTGGCTGTGTGTGGGAAGCTGACTGTAAGGGGTGGGATGGGAGCAGAGAGACCAGGGAGGAGGCTGTGTGATGGTCCAGGAGGGAGAGGATGGAGGCTGGGCCAGGGTGGGGGCAGCGGCAGGGGAGGAGTGGTTGGTTCTGGCAATATTCTCTGGTATTTCATTCCCTCTTCTGACCAGCTGTCTGTTCTTGGGACCCACAAAATTATGCGGGGCCCTTGATCCTACACACTCACAGGGTGTGGAGCCAGACAACCTGCCTTGGAATCCCAACTTTAACCCTTAAATAACTGTGTGTCTTGTGGGGAGGTGACTGAGCTCCTCTGTGCCACCGTTTCCTCCACTGGGAGAACAATGCCTGCCTAGCCAGTGGTAAGTCCCACAGCCCCACATGCCGCAGGACTGTTAGTTGACAATAGAGAGAGGCAGTTAGCAATAGCAGGTCATGACTCAGGGATGTACAGGGGTGTGCAGTTGGCTCTCAGCAATGCTTTCTTGGATGCCAAGGTGCAGGGGGAAGGGAGCTGGGAGACTGAGATGTCAGGGGCCCTGGCTGCCTGAGGGCTGCCTGGTCAGTGCCTCTGCACGGCAGCGGCTGCCAGCCGAGCTCTTAGAACTGCAGACTCATCTCCCTGCCTCTGCAGCCAAGCAGGAGCCTGCCAGCCCTAGCATCAGCCTCAGAGCCTCAGGGTGCCCCCACCAGGCCAGGGCTAGGCAGCCAGGCGTGGGTAAGGCACCCACGGCTAGCGGGAGGGGCAGAGTGGGTACCGAGGGGTCAGGGACTGATCCGAGAGAAGGAAAAGGAAGACTGTGTGTGTGTGTGGAGGAACACAGGCTTTTATCTAAAAGGGAAAAAAATGAATGTATATATTTATTTATAAATAATATTTAATTATTGTATAGTATAAACATAAATACATGAGATCCAAAGTTCAATTAAATTCTGTTTATTTAACATTTAGGTTACCCAATTCTGAATTTATTTTTCCTCTGTTGTTTTTGATCTTGTGTTTTATTATTTTTGTGTAAATGTTAATTTAAAAAATGTTATTGATTCGCCCCAACTTTTATTTTGATTTTTTTTTTAACTACAGAAAAGTTACATAAACAGTACGTTGAACCCAAATACCCTTCACAGAGATTCACCGATTCTTAATAGTTTGCCTCATTTGCTTTACCTCTCTATGTCTCTACCTATATTCATAATTTTTTCTGAGTTCTTGCATCTCAGAAGTGTTCTCCTGCCCCTTCTATGTGCAGGGATTTTACAAGGCTTGGTCTTTTCTGATGCTAGTTGCCAAAGACTTTCAGGAGGGAGTCTCAAAATATCACCAGGTTTTTCTGTAATCATGCCTTTTCCCCTGACCTCGGGCAGACTCGGGATGACAGTCCTGGGGATTTTTCCTGCCTGAACCGCGCCATGATACATCCCCCAGGGATGAGTCCCTCAGGATGTGTGTGTCCAGGGTCTGTGCTGTAATGGTGGCCACATAGGCAGAGGGTGGGTCTCGGATGGGAGGTGACAGGAGCAGGCCTGGGGCCAGAGCAACTGTGGGTCTCCCTCTGCCTCCCTCCCTCCCTTGAAGCTTCCTATCAGGGGAAGATGGGGCCTGGGTCACCCCGGGGAGACAGACCTGCCTCTCCAACAACTAATGCCAAGGGGGAATGTGGCCCAGTTAGGCCAGATCTTCCACGAGAAGCTGAACATGCAGCTTGTTATGTTGAAATATCCCGAGTTTAAATGTTGGCAACTGTGAATTTTTGCAACACTCTCTGAACTCAAGCAAACATATACAATCGTTGGGTTGGCCCGGGGGCCGCCAGTTTGAGATCCTTGTCTCAGGGACTGAGACAGGCTGGGAGGAGGCTACAGGGCTCCCCATCCTACCCCCAAATCCTCTCTCTTGCTTCCCTATAATTCCAACTCACACTCAGGACTCCTAGCCATCAGCCCAAGCCCCCATCCCCAGTGATGAGGAAACTGGTCCAGGACTGTCAGCAAATGTGGTCCCCCTTGCCCACCTGCCCCCATTAGCAGCTCTGCCCTCACCACCCCCACCTCACTCCAGCAAGGCCTCTGTGATGGTGAGCGGGGGCATAAGAGCTCCTTTCTCTTATTATTTAAGAAATACTTCAGGAGCACCATTACATTACTGCCAGGTGTTGTTCTCTATATAATTCAGATGAAAATTTGGGGGAGGACCTGACATGATAATCAAAAAAGCAAAGAGGAGTTTCCTGGAATATGCTTTGAAGATAGATAAGTCAGTACTGACATGTGGGAGAAGAATCCCAGACAGAGGGAACAGCTGTTGCAAAGGCCCTGAGGCAGAAACATGCCTGGAGGGGAGGAGGGGTAGCGGGGGGTGGGGGGTGGGGGGGGGGTGGGGGGGGTGGGGGGGTGGGTGGGGTGGGGGGGTGGGGGGTGGGGGTGTGGGTGTGGGTGGGGAATGGTGGTACCTGAACCTCCCCCCTGCCCCACCCCTAGCTTTCCTAGTCCCTAAGATGGAGACTCACACAGGTGGCCATAGGGCCAGATCCAACCTTGGACACATTCATCTGGTCCACAAAGTGTTAGGGAAATTAAAAGTCAGTTACCAACATTTAAAAATCAGGAGATTTCATCATAAAAATCAACCTTTCCAGCTTCTCTTGGTGGGTGATGACATTGAGCGGCACAGAGTGCAGATCTCAAGGGTCCTGTTAACCTTAAGTCGCCTCGTGTGGCACCTCATGTGGCACCTGGAAGCCAGGCAGACAGCGACATGCCCACAGCCACACCCCCAAAGTGTCAAGACAGGACCTGCCAGCTCCCTCTTTTTTCCCACAGGTGCTGAATTCTGAGGCCACAGGGAGCGGCCCCACAGAGCCGCAGGTGGCCTCATTTGTCTGCCCACGGGTATCTCTGTCCCCGTCTTGCCCAGGAAGCAGGAGCTTGGAGCGTCAACTGTGATCACACCTTCCCAGCCCCCCAGCCCAGCCTCTCAGCCTCTACCTGGGAAGGTGAGGCCCCAGCCCCACCAGGACCCCTCTCATGGGTCGGGGTGCTTCCAGCTCCCACACCCCAGGCTGCCCCATTTAGGGCCTATGAATTTGCCAGAATCCCGAAGAAATGCAGCCTTAAGAGAAGAGCAATAAAATGACTGAGTCCTGACTAGCAAAAGCCCGATTAATAAAACTTTGAACTGGTGACTACAAAACACCCCACAGCCTTGATTTTGTACTTGAATTCGGCGTTCCTGAAAACTTGGTGATGTTCAGAAACCATCTGTAGGTTTGGTTTTTCTCATTTCGCAAGAATTCCCAGGATACTGAGAAATCACAGCTAATCTCTGCTTCAGCAAATGATTTCGGGCTTCCCTGGTGGCGCAGTGATTAAGAATCCGCCTGCCAGTGCAGGGAACACGGGTTCGAGCCCTAGTCCGGGAAGATCCCACATGCTGCGGAGCAGCTAAGGCCGTGCGCCACAACTACTGAGGCTGTGTTCTAGAGTCCGCAAGCACAACTACTGAGCCCGTGAGCCACAACTACTGAAGCCTGCGCGCCTAGAGCCCGTGCTCTGCCACAAGAGAAGCCACCATAATGAGAAGCCTGTGCCCCGCAACGAAAAGTAGCCCCCGCTTGCTGCAACTAGAGAAAGCCTGCGTGCAGCAACAAAGACTCAACGCAGCCATAAATAAATAAATTAATTAATTAATTAAAAAAAACCCCAAAACAAAAAACAGACAAAAAACTCCAAATGATTTCAAAAGCAAAATGAAGGGAAAATATTCCAAATGGCTTTATTATCTATATAACATGATAATATAATATTAACACATATATTTGTATATAAACATAAACACACAACACATATACATATATAAATAAGCGGACACATGTTGAATATGACTGAAGTCAAGAGGGCCTAGAAAACTCATCCCAAAAGAGATTCAACCCCCAATAGGATGCAAGCGGCTGCATGCACTCCATTCCCTGCAGACCTTCCCCAGGGTCTCAGTGTTCACACCTGTCCCCATCCACACGGGAGTCTCAAGTCCTGCCCTAAGCCCCAGCCCCTGCCCAACCCCACTTGGATGGGGCACATTCTGTTCCACCCTGGGTTAGGTATAGGCTTATAAACCTCCAAACGCAAGACCATATGATTAAAACTTCAGGGAATGAAGTTTGCAGAAGGCTCTAATTGGTGGTCCCCCCCAGGCTGAAACCAGCCCTTAGATTTGTTTCGTTTGACCTGCATAATTTTTTAAAACTCTGAGCCTTTTTTTGTTTTTTGGTCGCACCACGCGGCTTATGGGATCTTAGTTCCCAGCCAGGTATTGAACCTCGGCCACAGCAGTAAAAGTGCCGAGTCCTAAACACTGGACCGCCAGGGTATTATTCCCTGAGCCAACTTTTAATATTGGGAACTCTACATAAAGGTTCAGGTTCCTGACATCTTTTGAAAGTATAGAAGCAATTGGCTAGAACTGTGTAGAGGTTATCCTTGAAATTCTTTTAATTAAACTTTTTTTCAAAGTAGTACACTTGCAGGATTTAAAATTCAGAAGGTAGAAAAAGGTGCATGAGCTTAAGTGAGTCTCCCTTCCCAGCCATCTCCCAGCCTCTCGGTCTTCCTCTTCAGAAGCAGCCATGGGTACCAATCTCCAAAGATATTTCATTCATTTATAAGTATATGAATATACATTATTTTTCCCCTTACAAATGGTAGCATGTGTCTCTAAATCTTCCTTTTTTTCCCATAGCAAGATGTCTGGGAGGTACTTCTGTATCTGTCCACATGAGCTTGAGCCAGTGATTTTTGTGGCTGCCCTTTATTCATTTAAATTTATTTTATTTTATTTTTATTTTTGGCTGCACTGGGTCTTCGTTGCTGTGCACGGGCTTTCTCTAGTTGCAGAGAGCCGGGCCTCCTTTTCGTTGCGGTGCGTGGGCTTCTTATTGTGGTGGCTTCTCTTGTTGCAGAGCACAGGATCTAGGTGCACGGGCTTCAGTAGTTGTGGCATGTGGGCTCAGTAGTTGTGGCTCGCGGGCTCTAGAGCTGAGGCTCAGTAGTTGTGGCGTATGGGCTTAGTTGCTCGGCGGCATGTGAGATCTTCCTGGACCAGGGCTCGAACCCGAGTCCCCTGCATTGGCAGGCGGATTCTTAACCACTGTGCCACCAGGGAAGTCCCGGTGGCTGCCCTATAGACAGGACAATAGTTCTGTTTGCCCAGCTGCCACCGTACCTTATAGTCTCATGCCTGGCCTGCTTCACTCATTCATGATTCTTGCCTGGCCCCATTGACATCTGAGAGTGCAGACTCCGGCACAGGTGAGGGATGGAGCATCCCTCCTAGCCACCCAGCACTCGCCCCTTCTCTGTCTCGGACGCACGCAGTTCCTGGACTTCCCAGCAGAGGGAGACACCACCCCACCCCCAAGACCACCAGAAGGGTCTTCAAAGGAACACTGCAATCTTGAAATGTCTGGGCAAGAGATGTTATCTGACCGGACACAAAGACCCCCTTAGCTGGACTGGGATCTGCCCCCACCATGCCTCCCCTTCTCTGTTTCTATCTCCCTCTGAACCTCCTGCTTTGTCTGAGTCCCACCCTGACTGAACCCCACTCTTTGCAGGGACTGGCCCCTCCTTGGTGGGAGTTGTAGGGAGACCCTGTCCTAGTCTAGGGCCTGGGATTGAGAAATTGCCCAAGGGGCCCACATAAAGAAAGCGTGTAGCTGGGCGGGCGTTCCTTGCCCCACCCTTCCCCCTCCCTGCTGAGAAGTGGGGAGGGGTCCTTTCTCCCTGCCCCCAGCAGAGCCTTGACCTCAAAACCCCCTCTCCTTGTCCAGCACCCCACACTCCCCATGGTACCCTCTCCCTGGCCTGGCTCCTGCACCCTCCTCCCCACCCCCGCAATGGTGTTGGGGGTCGCCTGGAGTCCAGCTGGTGGCCAGTGCAGAGCCACCCTAGGAAGGCCCTGCCCCTCCCCGTGACCCCAATCCTCCGCCAGCCACTCAAAGGCGCCTTGTTCTCCATCCAGCCCCCAGACAAAAGTCCCTCTGTCTAAAAAGGCGGAATTGGGGGGAGGGGGCACCCCAACGGGGAACAAGTGGGGACCTGCACAGACCCCAGCTGGAAGGAATGCCATGAGGAGGAGGGACAAGAGAGGGAGGAGGGAGGGGAAGGGAGCCTTGCACAGTGCAATGCCCTTATCCGGGGTGAGAGGCAGCCCCCGTCCCAACACCCACTGCGGAGACATCTGGCTCCCAGCACCCTTGGGAAGAACCCAGGCTGGGAAGGTCTGCCTGGTGCTGGGAACCAGATCCCAGCCTCCCTAGGCCATGATGGGCACGATGGGGGAGAGGTCATGGTCTACGGCCCAACAGCTCACCGCCCCCTCACACACCCCCTCCCCCCACCCCGTGTATCCCGTCCCTACCTCATGACCTTGGTCCTATCAGCATCTTCTGCTGACCCTCAAACTGTGTCAACGGCAGCAAGTAGCCCGGAGGAGGACTTTAGATCTCCCGCAATGGCCACCCATCCCCCCTCCAAGGACAACACACAATCTAAGTAAAAGAGATTAGGTTATTACAAACAAAACATGGCCTTCCCCCCACCGCCCCGCCAGGCAGAAGCTCTGCCGTTAAAGACCTGAGCCCCTCCTCCTTCCAGGTCCTTTTCTGAGGGGCAGGTGGCTGGAGAAAGCCACCTCTCTGGATGTGAGGGGCAAAGTTCCAGCCCTCATCGTATTCTCCTTCTGCCTCGCCTAAGGCTGCTGTGACCCTAGAGACCCCAGGGAGCTCCCTGCCACTAGTGGTTGGGGATTGGAACTGTCTCTTTAAGAGCAGGTGTGAGGTGAGAGAGCCCCTGAGCTTTAGGGAGTCAGACTAGTTCTCTACCTGCCCAGGTTTGCTTAGGGCGTGGAGGCTGCGGATAAAGGCAGGACCCAGGCTAAGCAGCCCCGCTCTCTCCCGGAACCTGAACCTCCGCGCAGCCTGGGGAGCACGCAGGTGAGGGGCTGGGGCCCCCTCCCTCCAACCCCTTCTTGGCTTTGCCCCTCCCTCCACCGCTCTCTGCTAAAGACCCCTAGAACCTTCCCCCTTCAAGGTCCTTTGCTGGGGGAGCAGATTAGAGCAAGCCCCCCTCCCCATCATTCACCACACAGGAGGCCAGGTGAGCCAGCTGGGGCGAGGGTAAGGCCCACAGATGGGACTGGGGTGTCTGTTAGACTGGTGGGTCTGGGTAGGTCGGGGGTTCTGAGTAGCACAGAAGTATCTGGATCGGGAGGATCAGACTGGCTGGATGGGTAGATGACTAGGTGGGCTCAGGGTGTCCGCATATTGGGAATGTGTGGGTCCTGGAGACCTCTAGGGGAAGGGGCTGGTGGCTTCCCGGGGAAGCTGTAACATGGGGAGGTGGCGCGGAGACTTCAGGGACACGAGGGAGTCATTTTGCTCAGGCCTGAAGGGCCTGGCCACCATCATGGAGAAACAGAACGATAGTAGGGGGTGAACGGCGGAAAGTCCTCACACCAGCACTGGGATCTCTGGGGCCAGGAAAGAGCAGAGAGGGGTGGGCGCAGCCTCCGTCTGCAGGCTGCCTTTCTCTCCAAGGCTTCACACCGACTGCAGTCGGTTCTGGAGCTGCCCTGGGGCCTCTTCCAATAACAGCCCGAACAGGGCAGGAGAGGGCAGATGCCCGGATGCCAGCTCCCAGCAGCCCACACCATGGGACAGTAGGGTGGAAATGTCGTGCAGGGGCTGGGGTACGGCTGAGACCACCCATCAGTGCCCCTTGTGCTGGGGATGCTGGGAGGTGCCTGGGGAGGGGCTGTATGGGGGTGAATGGAGCCCTCACCGGCCAGGGAGGCTTGGAGGCTCCCATGGAAAGAGGCTTAAGCGCTGAGACTCTGAGTCCCGGGTGACAGTATAGAGCGTTAAGCTGAATTCGCAGGGGTGACAGGGTTGCAACAGCAACGTGCGCTAATCATAGTGCCAACTTCATCAAGCTGTGAAGATTACATGTATGAACCAGCGCAAAGAGCTGAGAACAGTGTCTGGTGTGGGGTCAACATTCAACCAGCACCTGCTCTTATTACTAGTATTAGTGTGATCGTGGGGTGACAAAGCCTACGTGTTCGCTTTAGACTACAGGTGGTCCTTCTGCAGACCTGTGCTGGGAGCCACTAGGCTGTCCCGCTCACATACACATTCCAACTCTCCCCGCACCACCCCAAATTTGAAGGGGGGCGGTCTTAAACGCCTTAGTAATGTTCCCCAAAGCTACAGGCCCTTTTCCTGCCTGAATGCTCAAAGAAATGAATGCTCAAATTAAAACTGTGAGTCTGGTATATGGGATGAACTGGGAAGCTAAGAAGGTTCTCAGGAAAGAAATTCAGGGAGGGGGTTACATAGAGGCCAGAGAGAGAGAGACACGGGACGTGCTCTCCAGCTGCCGACAAGGAGACAGAGCAGGCAATGTCAATGGGCTTTTTACCAGGCTTAGGGAGGGTATGTGTTTTGCCGTCTGTGAAATGGGGCGTATAACCAATGGCCTCCGGGATTCTTGGGGGATTACATGAGTGAAAACCCAGCAAGGTCATTTGGCGGTGCCCAGCACAGGGTGGATCTAAGTGTTAGCTCTTGCTATCAAGATTGGGACAACGTATGCTGTGGCAGTGGGGCAGGGGCGGGAGAGGGGACAGGGGGACGCACAGGGGGACTGATACCGGACCAAGAAGGGAGTGTTCTTTGTGCTGCACAGGCCTACCTGGGGAAAGAGGAATTGTCTGCTGCCAGAGGAGCTTGGTAGGGGTAGAGGCAGGACCGAGGACTGGGGTGGGATGGGCAGGGGTGGGGCAGAAGCAGGACGGTGGGGTGCGCTGGGGCTGCCCTCTCCCTCCCCCTCCCCCTCCCCCATCCTCTCTGAGTTCTCTCCTCCCCACATCCTGCCCAGAGCAACAAGAGGAGCCAGCTCAGTCCCCAGCCCTGGCCCAGCCCAAGGTCTGCGAAGTCTGGGCAGGGCGGGCAGGCTCCGAGCTGTCTATGGGAGACACTCCCAGGAACAAGGCCTCCTGCCACCTGGCTCCCAACACCCCATTTCCCAAAACACCCCAAGGCCCTGAGAGAGTCCTGAGTTAGGAACAGCCTCCGCAGAGCCAGGTCTGGTTTAAATCCCGCTTCCTGGCAAGGTGACCTTGAGCACCCACTTTCACCTCTGGAGCCTCAGTTTCCACATCTGTAAGATGGGGATAACAGCTGGCGGCACCTTCCTCATTTGGTTGCCAGGGCAATTCACTTAAAGCCTCAAGTCCACGTCCAGTGAGTTATTATTGCTGCTCCCCCGTAGGCCTTCGTTCTCACCCAGCCCCCACTGCACTTTCCGGCTCCTTCTTATCTCTCAGCCCAGCAGAGTTTCAAGGCCAGGCTTTCTGCCCTGGGGTGAGCTGTGTACCCTGGATAAGGAGCACAGCAGCAGGGGATTGGGAACCACAGGCATCCCGGTGGCCCTGCTAAAGCTGGACCTCCCCCCTAGATCCCTCCAGGCCAGCTCTCCGACATGCAAGAGGTGGCCCTGAGCCTGCTCGTCCTCCTGGCAGGTGAGTGCCCGTTCCTGGACTGCCTTTCCCCTGACCCCCTCAGCTGGGTGGTGACCACGCTTGTGTGTGGCTCTCTCGTGCTTTCTGCCTGCGCTGTGGGGTGGTGAGTCTCAGGACAGCATCTCCTGGAAGGTGGGAAGTACCACACTGGTGATTTCAAGGAACACATAAAGGAGGACCTCTTACAGCAGAGGCTCACACAGCTCGTCATGCGTGGTCTTGATGTTTCCTTGGTGACATCAAGAAGGCTCAGCTCTGGGCTACTGTGTCTTTAACACTTCTTAACACTTGATTACGAGAGGTAAGGGTTTCAAGGTTATGTGGCAAGTTACCAAAGCCCCTTGTGCCTCAGTTTCCCCATATGGACAATAGTAGCACCTACTTATAGAGTCACTGTGAGGATTAAACGAGTTACTATTTGCAGAGCAGTTAGAAGAGTGCCTGGGACAGAGTAAGCACCATGTGTTTGTGCTTTAAATATAATTTAAAAATATGAACCTCCCTTTAACAAAGAAAGAACAGAGCTTAGGCCCAGAGCTAAGGCAGCCCACTGCTTCTAGCCAGAATTCAAACCTAGTCCTTTGCTTTCATTGTACCTGTTTTTTTTTTTTTTTTGCGGTACGCGGGCCTCTCACTGTTGTGGCCTCTCCCATTGCGGAGCACAGGCTCCGGACGCGCAGGCTTGGCGGCCATGGCTCACGGGCTCAGCCGCTCCGCGGCATGTGGGATCTTCCCAGACCGGGGCACGAACCCGTGTCCCCTGCATCGGCAGGCGGACTCTCAACCACTGCGCCACCAGGGAAGCCCTCGTTGTATCTGTTTTTATCAGTTACATTGGGCAAGACTGCCATTCCATTCAGGGTAGTGATGCAAAGTTGCCTTTTTAAATAAAGCATATTAAGTTTATAATTAGTAAGTCACTGTAAGGGGGGTGGTGAGGGATGGGTGGGATGTGGACGTGGCAGAACCAGGAGATGAGGGCTGAGAACGCCTGGGAGCTGAAGCCACCTGTCATCTTGACAAGACCATCGCTCGTTTCTGCAGGGGGTGTGGATTAGCCAGGTGTCTGGAAACATCAGGCCAAAGGCTGGCTAGGTGGCCCAAAGCCACCCAGGTGAAAACCTATTGCAGGTGTGGGGCTGAGTCGGGGGAAACCCTCATTTCCGAGGTGGAACGTGCAGAGGAGCTAGTTTGGGGTTGGACCCCTGTGCCCATGGGAGGTGGGGAACTGTCCATCAGGGGACCCTACGCTGAGGCCTGGAGCTCCAACGGCCCTGGCCCCAGCTTTGCCGAGGCCAGCACCCCCATCTCTCTCCTACCCCGCTTCTCCCCGCCAGGCCTGCCTGCCTTGGATGCCAACGACCCGGAAGGTGAGTCAGACCGACTCTTCTACCAGTCCCGCCCCCAAAGTCTCCCCCAGGACCCCTGCAACCCCACTCTTATCCTGGATTCATGTCCTATTTTTCTTTCCTTGCAGATAAAAACAGTCCTTTCTACTACGGTGAGAGCCTGTGCCCCTCCCTTTGCAGCCCCACTCACCCCTCAGACCGATTTTGTGCCAACGGTCCCACACAGGGTTGAGTGAGGGTCTGATGGGGGTGACCCAGGGGTGAGGATTGGGGCATTGAACCGTAAACACAGGGGATTAAGGCAACCAGGCATGCCAGCCTGGTCCTTAAAACCACCCCCACGTTTTCTTCCACGTTGCCCCATGCTCCCTCCCTCCCCTCCTCAGGCCTCTGCTCAAATGTGCCCCTTCAGCTGGGTCTCCCCTGGCCACTCTCCCTAAAAGAGCTGTCTTCTGACTCTCCGTCCCCTGGCCCTGCTTATATGTCTTCAGACAGCTTCTCTCTACCTAACTCCACGTTAGATCTCTGTCGCTTGCTGTGTAGAGACTGGAAAGTGAGTGCGGGGGCTGGAGGGCTGTCTGTTCTCTCCACTGCTGTATCCCACATCAGGGGTGCCTAATGCATATCGTCAAGCGGTTGGGGGCTTGGATGAGGAGGGCACGGGCTGGCACCGAGGGCCCCCTCTGGGTTTCTCCTAGACTGGTTCAGCCTCCGTGTCGGCGGGCTCATCTTCGCAGCGGTCCTGTGCGCCATTGGCATCATCGTCCTCATGAGTGAGTGGAGCAACTGGCGGGGGAGGGGGCAGCGCAGGGCAGTGGGTGTCCTCCCCTGACGTTCCCCTTTCTCCTAACAGGTGGGAAATGCAAATGCAAGTTCAGCCGGAAGCCCCGGTAAGATGGGCTCCAGGCAGTGTGCCTGCCTCATACTGGACAGACACCTTTCAGGGGGAAAGAGCTAAATTTCGCAAAAAAAAAAAAAAAAAAGGCCGGGTTTCTGGGTCTTGCCCTGGAGAATTCCTGTTACTGAGATCTTCCAGGTTTATTCTTCAGAGCCATGAATCCTCAGAGGGCCTCCAATCATGAAATGCTTTGGTCCCTGGGATGGTACAACTTTGTGGGAAAATAGCTAGGCAGATAGGTCGGGGCAAGCTGAGAATCCTCTAGCCTTGAGGGAGCGGATGAACGGGGGTGAACAGAGATCTCATCACTTTTCTTTCCCTAGTCACTATCCAGGCGATGCCCCACCTCTCATCACTTCAGGTAAGACAGGGACAGAATGGAGCTGACTGGGACATAGGGCATGAGGTGTGTGTGTGTGTGTGTGTGTGTGTGTGTGTGCGCGTGTGCGTGTGTGTGTGTGTGTGTGCACCCTGGGGAGATATAACCTGATCCACTCTCACAAGCTGACCCTGTCACCTCTCCCAGGCTCTGAGCATAACTGTTGAGGATGGATCAGCGGAAAGAGCACCGAGGGCCACTCTTTCCCCAAGTCCTGGCTCTGCACAGGATCCTAAACTCCAGGATGGAATTCTCAGACCACCTGGCCAGGGCTCCATCTCATCTCTCACTGGAGGGGGTCTTTGTTCAATTTTCACTCTTAAATGATCTTGCCTCATGCCCAAGCAGCCTCGAAACTCCCTATGTGCGCGTTGGGGTTTTGGGGGGCCAGGAGAAGGTGGATGTGCATGGGGGCCAGCATGGAAGCTGGCAGCTGAATCTCTCCACTGGGACAAGCCCACAGGCCTGCTTCCTCATGGCCTGGTGGACGGCATGGGGCCTGACCTCTGCCTCCGTGGCCATGGGAGCCACATCTGCCATTTAAAATGCTCTAGTAGCCACATGGGGGACATTCTGAGAGTGAAAGGGAGCTCTAGCCAGATGGAATGCTGGGACACTCAGGTGGACAGTGGGACCTTCCCAGGAAAACTAGGATGTGGGATCATCCTGTCACAACAGGAGTAGCCAGATAGCTTATGATTATAATAGTGACCCTCCGACTCACCTCAGACCCCATTTTATTATAAAAGACCCTTCCTAACACTCAAATGTTCCTGTAAGACCTTTAAATGATTCCCCATGATACTCCTAATAATATATAATGACCACACGGTGTGAGAACTCCAACAAGCCCTGAACTCCCTTGAGACAGTCTCCAATAGCCAATAAGACTTCCAAAAGTCCCCAAGAGCCATAAAAATGCCTAAAATCCTCCAAAACACCCCACAGTATCTCCTACAATACATAAGACACGAGACCAACAATAAACCCGTGACCTGTCCCCTAATAATGCCCTTATATCCCTTGGACATCCCACTAGGCCCCCCATAATCATGAGCACACACTCCTTAGAAACCTCACGAAAGCTCAACAAGGGCAGCCAAAATGTACCCTGGGACACCGCCCCCCCATAATACCGTTCCTGGGACACGAATGCTCCTCCCTCACCCCACCCCCATGCCACAGCAGACACCCTCTCCCAAAGACCCCACAACAACCGGTGAGGCGGGTGCACAGCGCGTTTATTGAGCTCGTCCACTTTCTGTCCTCGCCCCTTTCACTGACCGAGGACGGGTACCTCGGACTCCCGGCAACAATTCTCAATTTCCCGCCTATTCCCTGCGCACGCGCAACAGGGAAGACACGCTGGGCTTCCGCCTCGGCAGCAGGCATGCGCACAAGCAGCAGAGGAAGTTAGCAAGCCCGGCAAGGAAAACTGCCCAGCTACTGATGACGTCACGGAGGCGGGCACTAAAAGCAATTGGCTGGATTGAGTTTAGAAGGAAAAGGAAAGCTATCCTCTCCGTAGTACTTTTACAGGGAATAGGAGGGTTGAGAGCGGGTTGAGCGGGGTGCTTCCAGACCTCATGGAGCTCTGCACATTACCCCCCGCCCCCCATGATTTCTGTACTGTCTCCGTGTGGCGGTGCCCCAGCCTGAGCCCCCAAGTCATTCTTGGAGGGGGAGGGGTCATCTGCCCCCAGCCAAGATGTTGCTTAAGACTGGACGAGCAGCTCTTGCCTGGAACTTGGCCTGTGGTCAGTATCTCACAGGACCAGCAGTCACCTCTGAGTAGGACCAGGAGTCTAGGCAATGGGGCATCCAGAGGCCCAGGACTCCCCATGCCGGCCCTCTGCCAGCCATGTCCAGGGGCCCTTCCAGTCTCAGGCACTGAGGTCTAACTCGTGATGCTGGTAGATCTGTGTGGGGCCCTTGAAGCAAGCAGCGAAGAGGAAGCGTCTGCCGGCCATGGTGATATGGGCAAAGGCCCGGGGGGCCACCAAGGCTGGGGGCCCCAGCTCCTGCAGTGGCTCCAGGAGCCCCCTGTCAGGCTCAAGGCGGAAGACCTGGCTGAAGGCGAAGTCGCTGCCCAGGATAGCCAGCTGGTCCCTGGCGATGAGCAGTGGCTGGAAGACGTGGGCGCCACGAGAGGGAAGCTGCTGCAGCAGGCGAAACATGGAACCATCCCAGCGCATGACCTGCGGAGGGTGGCCGCTTATTAGGGCTGGGGTCCAAGAGGGCCAGGCCTGCCCGTCAGTGGTCCTCTAGGCTTTGGAGGACCTGGGACAGCTTGGGAACAGAGGCCTGCAGGTCCCCAAACTCCCACAGCTTTCTTATCTTCATAAATGTCACCACCCAGCTGCTCAGGCCACCGACTTGGAGTCATTCTGAGCCCTTCTCTCTCCCTCACACCCCACATAGAATCAGTCAGCCTTGGAATCTGTCAGTTTCACCTACCATGGTATTTATGTCTCTCATTTATTCTGGCTGCCCTCCAGCCCAGCCACAGTCACCTCCCTCCTGGACCATCACACAGCCTCCTTCCCGGTCTTCCTGATCTCCCTGCTCCTGTCCCTGTGCCCACAGTCTGCTCCCCATGCAGACACCCTGTGAACACCTGCGTCAGATCAGTGCCTTTTAGGCCCAGAGCCCTCCCCCTGGCTGTACCTCACTCCAGAGAGAGAGTGCTGGAGGGGGTGGGCCGTCAGCCCTGGGGCTTCAGGGTGTGATTAAATGTAGTTTCTGGGGTGTGTTGGAGTTTGGCGGTAGAATCTCCGGGCCAGTGTCAGTGTTGGGGGATGGGGAGTGGTTTAGGGTCAGCCAGCCTCCAGGGCTCACAGTCTTGGAGTCAGTGTTGGGGTGGGGTCAGAGCTCAAAGGTCAGCACATTAGGAAGCTCAGCGCGTGAGGCGGGTCAGAGTTCAGAGGCCAGTGCGCAAGGTGGGGTCAGTGCTGGAAGGTCAGCCCTGAGTGGGAGTCTGCCGATGCAGGTCAGGCCCGGCCTGTGCCTGCCCCACGGGACTGGGCTCAGCCTCACCATGGAGTCCCCGATGTAGCGTGTCAGGCACAGGAACACATCTCCGCTGGCCTGGAAGTGGCGTGTGGCATAGACGTCCTCGGCCTCGGGGATGTCTGTGCGCCTCTCGAAGCGGCCCCCAAACCAGTGGAAGAGCACGGGCCGCTGCGAGGCGGAGGCTAGCAGCAGATGGGGCCGGCCGTCCAGCTCGAGGGCCTCGGCATCCGTGTCCCGGTGCCAGGCGTGCAGGCTCTGGCGCGGGTAGAAGCCGGGCCCGTCCCGGCACAGCAGCGTGGTGCTGCCCGCCTTGGAGGCGTCGGCCACCACGAAGCAGGGCTGCCCGTCCAGCCACAGGAGCTCGGCGTCATTGGGCCGCAGCAGCCGCCGTGGAGCCAGGGCCTGCAGCGGGGCCAGGCGCAGGTTGGGGCCGGGCCGGGCCCACAGCTGTGAGCCTCCCCACAGGCGGGCGGCCAGCACAAAGAGGCGCGGGCCCAGCACCAGCGGCTTGCAGGACACCACCGAGGGCGCTGTGGGGAGGCGGGGAGCAGGGCGCCTGTCAGACGAGCTGGGCAGGCTACCTGGCAGGCTGGAGGATGGGAGTGGGCTTACCAGACAGCTCTTCCTCCTGCCGGAAGCTCTGCAGGCTGTAGTCCCAGGTCAGGATGAGGCAGCGGCCGGCAAAGGGCTGTGCCAGGACGACGTGGGGCTCCCCTTGGTAGGAGAAAGCCTCTACGCCCAGCGCTGACTCGCCGACCGTCTGGAACCAGGACAGCTCTGGGAGGGGGTGCAGCGGGGAGGGGAGAGAGTCAGGCAGGCCAGGGGCACCCCACGGGTCCTCATCACTGAGTCCCGCTTTGAACACCTCTGAGGTGAGGACCACCACGGTGTCGACCTCGTAGGGACATACAGTGGAATCTTTTTACCTATGGACGTATTAACTCACGACAACATGGCGGTACTCTGTTTTCTAAGCTGCGTGGCATCAGCAAAGAGCTGCTTAGAAGTAGCCATTTATTCATTCATTTAGTTTCACAAGATCCCTATGGGTTATGTTCTGTTATTATATCCACTTTATAGATGAGGAAACTGAGGCTAAGAGGCACAGGCAGCCAACCTGTCCTGCCAAATCCATCCTTCCCATCTTCCATGAGATAGGAGAGCAGCTGGGCACAAAGCTGCCCAGCCAGAGGCCACATTAGCCCAGCACTGCCCCTACGCTGCCCCCCCAGCCTCTGAGGTCCGCTGTGGCCATGACCAGACCAAGTTCCCAGTGGAACAAAAGCAGAGTGATGGTTGTAGTGCTTGCCTTGCTTGTAGGAAGACGGCTCATCCTGGACTTGGCCCTTTCCCCTTCTCCTTGTGAACTGGCCTATGGACGGGGCCACAGCTCGGTTTCAGCCGTGGAAAGCAGGATAACACCCAGGGGCTGCCCCACCCACCTGGACTGCTCACCTCAGACCCTTCTGTTTTCTTTAATTCTTGCTATTGACAGCCTCTCTGTTACAGCACCTTAGCATTTTTGGTAACGGTGCACCCAGATTGCCCAGTGTGGTGGCGGTGGAGCCGGGTGGTGGACTCCAGTCTACAATACTTCACTCTACATGCCAGGCCCTACTCCTAGGGACCAGGGTTGAAGCAATGAACCAAACCACTGAGCATACCCATCCAAAGGGGATCTTTTAAAAATGGTCATCAAATCATGTCACTCCCTGCTCAAAACCCTCCATGGCTTCCCACAGCCCTCTGGATAAAGTCCACCTTGTTCTCTGTGGCTTTCGAAGTCCTGCAGAGTGAGGCCCCTGCACCTTCCACCTCATCTGTGTCCTTCCCTCCTCACTCCCGTAAACCAGACGTGCCTCCCTTTGATCCTCATTCAGGACAAGCTCTGTGCTGCCTTGAGGGTCACTGCACATGCGGGCTCCTTCCTCTGTACTCCACTTAGCTACGTCCACAGCTAGTGCTACCTCTTCAGAGAAGCCTTCTCCGATGCCCCAGGTAAGGCAGGACCACCGCCTAAACTCTCTCATCACCCCCTGTGTTTATCACGATGTGTACCATACAATTGTTGGTGCAATGTTTTATTTAATGTCTGTCTCCCCACCCCCAGGACTGTGACCCCATGAGGCCAAGGCCAAGGCCCGGGGTTATCTTGGTCACCACAGTGTGCCCATTGCCTCTCACAGGGACGGGCACCGAGTGGACCTCAGTGACTGTGTGTTGAATAATGGAATGAAGGGTGACTAAGTTAAACTCCCTTGTTCTGTGAATCCCAAAGACCAAAAGCATGTCTTACGCTTTGATGATGATGATGTTAGTAATGGTCTTCAGGTTTGAACTCAAATGTCCACTCCTTCCTGACCCTCCAGCTGTGCCTGGCCCCCGCTCTGGCTCTGGGCTCCCGTAGCTCCACGGTTTCCCTCCATCCCGGCCCTGACCCCTCTGTGCTTCCCCCATCCCAGGCCTGAGCATTCTGGGCCATCCCTCTCTGCTTGCCTCTGGCTGTGGGCTCTGTGAGGGCAAGACCCAGGACTGGCTTCATCACTGCTGTGCTCTCTGCTTTGCCCAGTACCCATAAAGGTACCAAAATATATTTGTGGAAAAGCAAAATGATCATAGGAAGTACTTTTTAAATGGTCGATTTTATATCAATAACAACAACGAGGAGAATGAACATTTGTGCGGGCCTCCCCTCCCAGGCCCTGCGCCAAGTACATCACTGAAGTCTCACAGCAGCCCTATGTCACTGTTTATTACCCCTATTTACAGACAGGAAAACTGAGGCTCAGGGAGGTGATGCTGCTTGCTCAGGAGACTCACAGCCAGGAAATGGCAGAGCAGGGAAGGAGGTGAGCCCCTCAGCCCTGGCAGCCGTTCCCCAATCTCCCACCTTCTTCCGGGAATGCCTGCTGTCCCTCCCACCCCACCGGGAAAGCCCCCACCTATGGCTCTGCACTTGAACGTCTTGGGGTCGAGGTGGTGGAGCTGCATGTGGGCCAGGGCGGCGGGGCCGGCACAGGCCCCGGTCCCCACGCTGGCGTTCACGGTGGGTATCCACTGCAGCAGCCAGAGGACACGGCAGTCACACTGGAACGGGTTCCCGCGGAGGTCCCTGGGGCAAGAGGCCGGGGAGGGGCTGCGACCCGGATTCCACTCCCTGCGGGCCACGCCCCCCACCCCTCCCCAGGCAAGGTTTCAGGATAGGGCCCCCGAGTGGTGTGGAAAATATGTAGGAACCATCGCAGTCATACTCATTTGTGCCAACCAAGAGTGGGCACAGATGTCCCCTTCCCCCACCCAAACATTCCCAAATCCCCCCACCCTCCCAGCCCCCTTGAGCCTCACACGTGAGTCAGGGTCTCCAGGCCTCGGAACAGGAATCTGGGGAGGGTCTCGAGATGGTTATTGGCCAGGCTTCTGGTGGAGGGAGAGAAGGAGAAACCATCAGCAGCTCCCAGGATACGCTGTGTGCCTGGGTGATGGGTGCGGGGTGCCTGTCAGGGAGGGCTGGGGCGATGGGGGCACGCACAGGTGTGTGAGTGAGCGGAGTCCTCTGAGAGCGTTCTTAGAGATGGAGCCAATCTCATTGTCTTCGATAAAGCTGTGGAGGGAAGGTGGGGTCAGGGGGCGGCCCTTGGTTCTCTGCTGTGGCCCTACAGTGCTTGGGGAACTCACCCCATGGAAGCCATAGGCCACTGGAATGTGCCGAATTCTCCCCCAACAGCTTGCACGATCCCAGGGAAAACCTCCCACGAACCTCTCCTCAGCAAGGTCCCAGCCTACAGTTTCAGGACCCAAGAACCTGACCCTATGGTCATTGCCAGCCTCACCGTGAACACTGCCACCACCATCACCACCACTGCTGCCCTGATCACCAGCACCAACACTAGCACCAATATTACCACCCATACCTCCACCATCATCCATTACGCCCAGTGCCTCTACCATCGTCATCACCAACAATATACCATGTCACCACTGTCACCAATACCATCACCACCCGTTCCCATCATCAATACCAACACCAACACCAACACCATCATTACCAAACCCACACCGGCAACACTGATAAGCATCACCAAGAACACAGCCTTTGTGATCAATACCAAAACCAATGCCACCGTCATCACAAGCTTCAGCACTGGTACCAGCACTGCCAACAACAGAAACGTCACCTTTACCCCCAGCACTCGCATCATCACCCATCAGCACCACTACTGCCGCAATTTCTATACATACGAACATCTCCGCCATCACCACCAAACCCCATACCAACAACATTGCCATTACACCAACACCAGCATCCTACCCCAAACCATCACCAATACCAATACAATAATTACCGATGCCCAGAATACTGATAATTATCACTAACACCAACCCTTCAGACTTCATCGTCCATACCACCAACAGCACCATCACCGTTGGGTCCACCATTTTTATCAAAATCATCCCCACTCCGCCATCCTCAATAATGCCACCACTTCCCTGCGAGCAGCTGCACACCACCACCATTATCATCACCACCAGCACCAGCAGTCATGCTGGCGTAGTCATACTCTCATCACCACCATTACCATCAGTACCACCATCACCAACTAACTCAGAATAGTTTCCTCTTAATTTGAAACACTTCTTTATCTCTGGCCTCTCTGTAACCTCCCTGGGCTCCCAAAAGTCAGGTAGGACCGGAAACAGTCATGGGTCATCCAGGCCTTTTGTGAATCTTGAAACAGAGAGGGCAGCTGAGCAGAAGCCCCAACCCCACTCAAGAGGCCAGGACCCTTGCCCCCTCCAGACGGTCCCTTGTGCAGACACTTCCTCCCCAGGGCAACAAGCCCCTATCTCCCCCACTCTAGGTGACACAGAGGGGCTCCGCCTTCCTCTCCCAGGCCCCCATTCCTGCCCCCATCTTCTGGCCTCACTCACAGGTACTGCAGGTGGGACAGGCCCGCAAACGCATCGTCCTCGATCACGGAGAAGGAGTTGGATGTGAAGAGGCTGGCAAGGAAGTTAGAAAGACATTTTTCCAGGGTTGCTGCTCCCTACCTGACACGTTAACCTTGCCCCCTCCCAACCCCAGCCCACGTGGGCATGGTCACACACACATACGCATGCCACGTGAGTATGTGTGTGACACGGATGCTTTCATGGACACGCACATATGTGTATGTGTGCACACTCCCCCACGCGCGTGTGCACGGACACCCCCTCCCTCAGGTGGCCGTTGCTAAGCCGGGCCCCACTCACAGCAGGTGCAGTGACGGTACCCTCAGGAAGCTGCCGGCCTTCAGCTGGGTGACTCCAGTCCTAACGAGTGAGCTGGGGATGTGGGCAATGGTGGGCGAGGAGAAGACTGCTCCAGTGTGCCAGTCCCATCCCAGAGCTGTCTCCTGTGTCCGGGGGTGGGGCGGAGGGGACCCTGGCATGCCACCTGACCCTGGGTGTGCGTGTTTCCCCTACATCCCAGGGGAGACAGGCGTTTGCCCTCCTCGCTTGGCAAGGATCCTGGCAGCGCTCAGCCCACCCCATGGCTCTCCTTCTTCCCAGGCCCCGATGCTGACCCTGCCCTTTGGAATTTCCCTCCGGCTCCTTTCCAAATCCCAGCAGCCCCCTTTTAGGCCTCCCGACATCCTTTGCTGCCCCCCTCCCAAGATCCTGATGGGTCCCTGTTTCCTTGGGGAGCCAGCACCCTGCCCCCCAGCCCCTGGGGTCCCAGGACTCCCATCCGCAGCCTCAGGCCTCCAGAGGGCCGGACACTCACAGCGACAGCAGGGTCGGGGAGAAGCTCTCTGGCAGGTCCGGGGAGCCCTCACACAGGGCACTGTCTTTAGAGCAGGAGCAACTCAGAGGACACTTTCCCTTTGGGGGTCTCCAGGCCCCCCCCACGCCCACCCCAGCCAGCAGCAGCAGCAGAATTCCTGCCCCTCCCATGCCCCCTGACCTCCACTGAGGCACCGGCTTCTCTCTGCCCACCCAGCTTGGCCCAGGTCGCGGCCACTACATCTCCCACGCCAGGTGACCCTCCATGACGCCCGCTGGCATGCTCTGCCCTGGCTTCTCTCTCCTCTTTCTTGGTCTCTCCTCAGTCTGCTTTGCTTCCTGTATCTCTTTGGTGTCTAATTTTCTGTTTATTTCTCTTTCCCTGTCTTTCTGTCTCTCTCCCTTTTTATACTTCTGACTCCGTGAGTTAGTCTGCTTCCCACTCTCTATCTCTGTCTCTCTATTTCTATCTGAATTGTCTCTCTGTCTCTGTTTCTCTTTTTCTCTGTCTCCTTCTGTCTGTTGGCCTCTCTTTCTGTGTGTGTCTGAGTGTGTGTGTGTGTGTGTGTGTGTGTGTGTGTGTGTGTGTGTGTCTCCCTCTGTCTGGTGTCTTTATTTCTGTCTCCCTACCCCCCCTTTCCAGTTCCTTGGAAGTTTCTTCCCCTCCTCCCACGTCCCTTCTCCCAGGAGGTTTGGGAAAAGGACTTGCTGGGCACCGGGTGCTCCAGGCAAAGCAGGGCAAGAAGGAGGAGGGCGTCAGAGGCCATAGGAAGAGCAGCCCTTGGGAAGGGGCCAGAGGGCCCCATGGGAGGGGAGGGGCCGCGGAGCGTTGGAGCTGCCCTGGCCCCTCCTGGCCAGCCCCCTCCCCAGATTCCCCACTCCACCCCTTTCACGGAGTGTGAGGAGGCTGTCACCTGGGTGGGGACCGGATGGCTCTGCAGGCAGGAGGGGGGTGGGAGGAGAGACCACCAAGGGCTGGAGCCGCGGTGGCCACTCCCAGCCAGCCCCCTCCCCTGGCTCCAGTAGGGCTGGGTGGGCACTGGCACCCAGGCTTGGAGGGACCAGCTCAAGTCCAGCTGCTCCCTCTGGTGGCGACACTCAGCAGGGCAGCCGCCCTGCCCCAAACCCACAACCTCTCTTGCCCGAAATTAACTCCTTGAGTACCCACCACTCACTTAGGGGTAGGGAGCCAACCCAAGGGAAAAAGGATGATAATGATGCCATCCCCTTCCTTCAGCACTGACTCTGTACCACGCCGCGTCCTACAAGTTCATCTATTAGCTCGTGCTGACCTCACTACAGCCCTCCGAGGCTGATACATCATACGGCTATTTTACAAATGGAAATACTGAAGCGAGGGGTCAGGTCATTTGAGATCTAGGTTATCGAGCTGAGGCAGAGCCAGGACTCAAGCCCAGGCAGCTGGCTGCACAGTCTCCCAGTATGATTTTGCATTCCTCCTTTGGAGATCAGAGCCCATGGATACTGGCTGTTTTCGTTTGGACTCAGCGTTTAGCAGTTTGGATAGATTCTGTTCATTAAATAAAAAAAATAAATAAATGGTATTACCCAATCTGAAGTAGTAGAAACGATACTCACTGAGCCCTTACTATGCATCAGTCTTGACATGAATTTACTCAGTCCTCACAACAACCCCTTGAGGTGGGTAGTATTATTAACCCCCACTTTACAGATGGGAAAACTAAGGCATGAGGAGAACACACAGCCTCTCTTGGCACTGCTGCACACACCCAGAACACTTGGAGGACAAGGGACCTAACAGCACCAGCTAGGGGTTGCCGGTCACGAAGCAGGGCACGGGGTGGGCCTGGCACGCGGGCTAGTCGGGGCTTTGGAGAGCACCGGGCAAAGCTGCGGGCAGATGAGGCCCAGGCCGCGTTGGGTCAGCTTCGGGTCGGCATACTCAGGACTGTTCCACTAACACCTTTTACAGAAAAGTAGAAATGTGTGTCTTACTGGTAAAGCATAAATTATTAAACTTGAATATTTTTTAAAAGTATTAAAAGTGACCACCCTGACACCAGGTGGGGTCACTCATATCAGGGTCATCCCTGATCCTCAGTTTGCCCATCTGTCAGATGGGGCAGTCGTGTCACCCACTTCTCAGATGTGTAGAGAATTCCTCCTCTATCCGAGAGGAGAGAGAGTGTTCAGAGCAGGGTGGGCACCCCCCAGCTTGGGGTGGATTCCGGATCCAAGGGCTTGTCCTGCACCTGAACATCTCTGTGATTTGAACAAGGCCCTTCAGGTCTCTGTTACCTCAGCCATAAAGCAGGGATGATAAACTTCTTTACAGGGTCTTTGAGAAAGATAGATAAAGAGCTTTGGGCCAGGGACACCGAGGGGAGACAGATGGGCCTAAATCCATACTCACAGAACGTTCAGCCCAGCAGGGTTTTCCCTCCTGTTCATGATGAGAAGAATGACAAGGATGATGATGGTGACAGCTTACTTTTTTTTTTTGTGATCACTTACTGTGTGCCAGGCTTTGTTCTCAATATTTTCCATGGATCATTTCAGATAATCATCCCGACCTCCCTCTGAGTTGAATAGTATTATAATTTCCATTTTACAGAAGGAGAAACTGAGCCACAGAGAGGTTAAGTCATTGGCCCATCACCCAGCCCGAAAATGGCTGGGCCTCTCCACTCTGGAGCAGCTGGCCCTGTGAGGAGAGGGACCCCAGCACTGGCTAGAGCTAGCCAGGTGCCCCCCTCCCTGCTCCTCTGTCATCCCTCCCCAGGGCTACATAAATATTAGGGTTATCATTAACCAGGGACTGCTGGTGACTCTGAGGTATAGGGCCACAAGGGGCAGAGGCTCATGAGGGAGACTTTTGAAGCTGCTGGGGTCCTCTGAGACCACGTGCACGCGCGCACGCGCGCGCGCGCGTGTGTGTGTGTGTGTGTGTGTGTGTGTGTCAGGGCCACCTGTGCCTGGGTGTGAGCCGTCTGCCTGCTCCTGATCTGTGTCCTGCAGAGTGTGGTATCTGGGCCCAGGTCTCTTTCAGGTGGGGGCAGTTTCTGTCCTTAACCACCAGAGGGACCTTGGGAGAATTATCTCCACTTTGCTAAACCTTGGTTTGCAGATATCTAAAATGGAGTTAATAATAAGACAACATCAAGGGAACTTCCCTGGTGGTACACTGCTTAAGACTCTGAGCTCCCAATGCAGGGGGCCCAGATTCGACCCTTAGTCAGGGAACTAGATCCCACATGCATGCCGCAACTAAGAGTTTGTATGCCACAACTAAGGAGCCCACATGCCGCAACTAAGGAGCTCTTGAGCTGCAACTAAGACCCAGCGCAACCAAATAAATAGTAATAAATAAGTAAATACATATTTTTAAAAATGACAACGTCAGGTTCAGAGACCTCTGAGCCTGGCCCAGGGTGATACATATTACCTTAGTGATTTCTCCATTTTGTAGGATGGGAAACCAAGGCACAGAGAGGTCTCTTGGGCTGCTCGAGCTCTCACAACTAGGAATGGCAGAGCCCAGAGCTGATCCCCCTTTTCTCTGTCACCAGTGCCTGGTAACCTGGTCTGCCCATGAGGACGCCAGGTGTGTTGTCCTCCAGGGGTTTTCAGGGGTCACATGAGCTCAGGGACGGGGAGGTTCTGGGCTAAACACATCAGCGCACATTTGGTGGTGTCTCCAAGGGTGTGAACACAGAGCGTGGGCCTGTATGTCTGCGACTGTATGACCAGCTGTGTGCCTGTTTGCTGGTGCATGAGGATGTGTGTGTGTGTGTGTGTGTGTGTGTGTGTGTGTGTGTGTCTGTTTTTATGGTTATGAAACCACAGCGTGGTTGGTTGTATGCCTGTGTCCTTGACAGTGTTTCTGCTTCTCCATGAGCCCACATAAATGTGTGTGTGCGTCTGTGTACAAATGTACACAGTTTTTGTGCCTTCGCATGCCTGAGATTGTGTAGGAGTGCTGGCTGTGGCGGTGCCTTTGAATGTATTTATGTTTAGTGTGCATGTGTTGGTGTGTTTCTGTACAGACATTTGTCAGTATTGTCCTCGCCAGAGTGTGTATCTCTGTGACCATTTGTAAGAGTGCACAGTTGTGTGGTTGTGTCTTTATACCTCTATACGGGCATCCATCTCAATGAACACGTGTGTGTTGTGTGTGTACAAATGTGTTTGTCTTGGTGTTTTGTGACTGGTGTGAGGAGTGCTGGTGAGTGTCTTTGGGCTTCTCTATGGGTGTGTCATTCTGGATTTGTATGTATGGACATGCATGTATTTGTCTTGTTTCGTGCCTGTTTATCCAGGTCTTTGGGTTTCTGTGTGTGTGTGTGTGTGTGTGTGGTGTGTACCCCTGGGGGACCTCACAGTCAGTAGAAGACAACCTATATACACGCTGAAATGCCCCCCAAACGGCCCTGTGGTGCTGACGAGGGCCCCGCAGGACCCTGGGGTCAGGGGTCAGTGGACTCCTAGGCACTCAGGCCAGGTGACCTTAAGCCCAGGCTGGGCCCAGTTCCCAGGGAGCAGCGTGGAAAATCATTGACACCCACCCTGCCCTCCCAGCTCCGAAGCCCTCTGAGGTGCGGCCGAGGCTCACGTGTGAGTGTGTGTGTGTGTGTTTGTGCGCCTGTAACACAGTCCTCCCTGCCGGCACCTCTTCTCCCCAGCTTTCCCCACGGCTGGCTGCCTACGATTCCTCCCTCTGAGCTGAGAGAGTTAACCTAGCGGGCCAGGGCGGTCTGGGCTGGGGGCCGCCCCCTGGCCCCCCTCCAGCCCGGCTCCAGTTACAGCTGCCGGTTGGGGAGGGTAGGGGTGGGGTGGGGCGGGGAGGGGAGACGGCTGAGGGCAGCGCGGCCAGCTCTGGGCCAGGGGGTCCAAAGTGCTCGGCCCCAGGGCACAGCCGGACGTTTGGGGCCTTCTTTCGGCAGGGGACAGCCTGACTGGGGTGAGCGCCCCCTGCCCCTCCCCTCCAGGCCTCACCCCTGGCCTGGCTGGGCCGCCTATTTTGGGAACAGGAGTGGCTTCCCAGGCAGGCCAGACCCAAGAGGAAGGGAGTGTGGTTGGGACGTTGGGGTTCTCCCAGGGGTGGAAGTGTGGGTGCAGCTCCTCCCTGCTCCTGCTGTGGCACGTGCACCCTGGCTGGGTGTGGGTTTTGGACACTCACGTGTGTAGGGTGTAGGTCGGGCTGCGTCATTGTTTGGGGGTGCAGAAGGCCCAGATAAGGAGTAGCGTGTGCCTGGGTCTCCACCCCATGTCCTGCTCCAACCAGAAGTTTAGGGAGTGGGCGTCGTCTCCATTCCAGCCCCACTGTGTGTGTGTGCGCGCGTGTGTGCATGTGTGCGTGCGTTCCTGCCCCTGGCATCTGTCTTCTATCTCTCAGCCCCACTGGCCTGGGCCGCAGGTCACTCGCCTGGCATTGTCCGTTCATGAAAGATGTCACCCAGAGGCAGGCAAAGGGGACGTTTTCCCTGTTCTCATCTCTTCCAGGAGAGGAGAAGGGGTGGCCTTTCCCACGGGGGCAGCCCATGGCAATGTGGCAGCCCAGCCTCACCCGGGCAGCGTTGTGCGTGACCCCCAAGGGGGGGGAGGAAGGCTGTTGCCATGGTGGCCTGTGCGAGGCAAATTCCTCCAGGGTGAAATGGGAGATATTTATACCCAGGGTCAGGCAGAGAGCGGGCCAGCGGCTGAGGGCAGGAGAGCTGGGATATTACGGACACGGTGAGGCTGTGGTGTGCGGGCAGGTGGGCCCTTGGGCATGTCCTGGCTGCCTCTTCCCTGGCAGCGTGTCTGTCTCTCCACCTGGGTGGGGCAAGGCATCCAGGGTAGGCATGGGGAATCTGGGGCCTGCTGTGGGGAAGGCCCTGGCCTGCGGGAGGTCCCTGTGGACTGTGTGTGTGTCTCACCCCTGTCCTTGCTGCTCTGTGACCCCCATGGTGTGGGTTGTTTTCGTGATGCTGTGTCCCAGTGAAGCAGGAGGGTGCCTCTGTTTCTCAGGGTGATCAACCTGGATGATGGACGCTTTTGAAATTAAGTCCCTGGACTGTCTCTGACTTAACAGAGACAGTCCCCTGAAGAGAGTTCAGGCCCCAGAGGTGGGGGAATGAGGGTACAGGTTTCCTGACCCTTGTTGTCCCCCAGGACAATGGCATCTCTCAGCCACATCTTGGTTCTTTGTGTGGGTCTCCTCGCCATGGTCAACGCAGGTGAGTCCGGGGAAGGCAGCCCACTACCCACTTCAGCCCCAAGGGTGGCAAGGGTAGGGGAAACCCTGCAAGAGAAACAAGTTGGAGACTCCAATCTGAACTGAGTCAGTTGAGGCACCAGGAAATTGGGGTCTCACGTGGGGTTCAGTTACAGGCTGGTATCTGGGGGAGGGGAGAGGATGCCCCAGGTCAGGCAAAGGTGGAACGCGGGATGGAGGCCTGTGAATGACGGAATCAGAGACAACCTGTAATGAGACGGAGAGCTGAGGCAGTTAGGTGCCTGCTGTTCCACCCAGGACAGTGCAGCGGGGCAGCTAAGACCCAGAGAGGGTAGGCAGCCTGCTCAGGGTCCAGCAGTCCCCAGACTCTCGGCCCAGGAATGTGAAACCCCCAAAAGGTCTCGTTATGCCCCTCCTTGTCCAGGATCCCAGGAAGCATCCGACCCTGATTTCTTTCTCTCTTTCCAGAAGCGCCACAGGAACACGACCCATTCACCTATGGTGAGGGAGGGAGGGGCACCTTTCTTTGGGAGTTAGGGGGTGCTGGGCTGGGTTCGCCTGTCCTCTCCTCATTCCTCCCCTCCCCCCACCTCTCTCTGTTTCTGTCTCCATCTATCTCTAGACTCAGTGTTTATGTCTCTGTCATTCTCATTCTCTCTCTTTCTCTTGATCTGGCTCTCCGACTCTTTCTGTCTTGATCTCCCTCTGTCTCTGTCTCTCTGTTGGTCTCTGTCTATTTCATCCCTCTCTGTATCTCTGAATCTTTCTCCTTTTACCTCTTAGTATCTTATGGCTCATCCTCTGCTGCCACCTGCCTTTCTCCTCTCCCTGATCCTCACCATCATCCTTCCCCACTCCCTTGTCTCCTCCCTCCTCCTTGCCTTGCCCACCTCCTCCCCTCCCTTTTCTTTACATCCTCTCTTCTCCCTGATCCCCCTTCTCCCACATCTCTCCCTCCTCCTCTCATTGATTTCCTTTCCTCTTCCCCATCCTTCCTCCTTGCCCCTTCCTCCCCATTCTGCCCCTCTACCATCCTTCCTCCTCCCCTCCCTGCATTCACGCTCCTCCTTGCTGCCCACAGACTACCAATCCCTGCGGATCGGAGGCCTCATCATCGCCGGGATCCTTTTCATCCTGGGCATACTCATCATCTTGAGTGAGTACCCCTACCCAGACTCCAGCCGCGAATCTGCGGGTGTCTGTCCCAACCCCGTCCAGTCCCCGCTCCGCCTCCAACCCCGCCCCTATCAGAGCCCTTGGCCCCGCCCTTATTTCTGCCCACCCCGGCCTCACGCCCTCGGCTCCGCCCCTGTTTATGCCCCTCCCCCATCGCTGCTCTAGGCCCCGCCCCTTCTACTCCGCCCTCGGCCCCGCTCCCGCTTCTATCACCGCCCCCGGGCCCGCCCCGTTTACGGCCCCGCCCTCGGCCCCGCCCCTGTTTCTGCCCCTCCCCTTTCCCTGCCCTAGGCTCCGCCCTGCCCCTTCTACTCCTCCCTCGGGCCAGCCGCGTCTCTATTGCAGGCCCAGCACCCCCCTGTCCCTGCCCCACCCTTATCCCCCCCGCCGCTCCAGCCCTGGCGAGCGCGAGCTCTGGCTCGCTGTGCCGCGTAGAGCGTAATCTCAGCGCACTCCTCCCCACGCCCCCACCCACAGGCAGAAGATGCCGGTGCAAATTCAACCAGCAGCAGAGGTAAGAAGCCTCTCTGGGCTCTCACTCATCTACTCCCGCTCTGAAGGAGCACTGGGGGTGAGGCCGGAAGTCCACTCAATCCAGAGCCAGAGAGACCCCTCGGCAAATATGAATCAAGCACCTACTACGTGTCCAGCCCCAAGCCAGGCCTTGGGACCAAGCCACGAATTAACTGCCCTCCCTGCCTGGCTGAGCGTCCGGCCCAGTGCGGGCGGTGGCGATGGGCTCCAACAGACCCACAAATATAAAATCACGAAGCGCCGTAAGTGCTGTGAAAGAAAGAGCCGCGGCGAAATGAGATCACCTCACTTGGCGGCCCAGTTTAGCTCGGAGTCCTGTTTCTAGCTCTCTGATTCATCCTTAAATAAAAATGTAAAGCCCAGGCAATGTGTGAATACCTTGTCGGTATTAAGATACTTGTAGATGTTATTATAAATAAAGGTAGTATTTATTGGGTGTGTCCCACGTGCAGGATGCTGTTTCATGATGTGTTATTTATCCCTCACACCATATCTATAAGGCAGGTGCTTTTATTAACCTCATTTTACAGATGAGGAAACCAAGGCACGGGAAGGTGGTCACACGCCCCAAATCGCTCAACTGCAAGGTGAAGGCTCTAGGTTTCTAACCTAGGCCGTCTCCAGGCAATCTGCCCTCAAGTCGCTTTGGCTATACCTCCTTTGCAAATTCTAGTTCCTTCTCCAGCATTCGGGGAGGTACTCTCTGTTACCGGCCTGGAGCGCCTCCTGCCAAACACTTAAACTGCTCCTGGGTGCACTGGATTTTCTGGCGGCCCGGAGCCTGCTCCTCGCCCATCTCTGGGTCTCAGTACACAAGTCTGTGAAATGGGGGCTGCACTGGGGTTTCCCGGGTGTAGCTGCCTCTCTCCTTTTCCATCCCCAATTCCTTCTGCATCTCTTTTCTCAGGACTGGGGAACCTGATGAAGAGGAGGGAACTTTCCGCAGCTCAATCCGCCGTGAGTTTGGGGAGACTTCGGGTGTTTGGGGATGCAAGCTGGTTCCAAGAACCCCTTTCCTGGTCCTCCGTGGGCGCGTGGAGCGGGGGGCTTGATCTGAAACCCGAGGTCGGGGAGTTGCCCTGCTGTGCTCCCACCTTCCAGAGGAGCTGGGGTGCCCCTCCTGCTATCCGAACTCTATGTGTTCCCCCTTAGGTCTGTCCACCCGCAGGCGGTAGAGACACCTGGTGCGATGGAAGCCAGCCAGGTCCTGCAGCTCTGACTAGGCTGGAGGGGGGAGGGGGGAAGGAGGAGGGGGCGAAGGGCTGGGATAGGGGGCTTGGAGGGCTCTCCTGCCTCTTACCCTTTTCACCCACACAGAATTCCCCTGGCACCTGACGCCTCCCACCCACCTTCCGCGCGCCCACCTCCATCTGGACTGTCCTCTTTCCCAGCCCTGCCCCCACAGACTCCCGTCTGCCGCTCAGATTTCCAATAAAACGTGCTTTTCTGTCTTGACAGAGCGGTGTGGATCTGTCAGTCCCTTCGCGCGGAAAGCCTGGGCGCCCCCTTGGCCCCGGCAGAGGGCGCCCCCACCCTTGGGGAAAGGGCGGGGACGTCGGCAGTGGGCGGGGGCGGGGGCGGGGGTGGCCGGGACGGGGGCGGGCTCTCCGGGCCCCCATTGGCTACGGCCCCCTCCACACCAGGGCTCCCCCCATCTCCCCCCGACAACAGTCCGTCCCGGTTCCAGCTGCTGCAGCCGCGCCTTCACCGCCTCGGCATCCAGCCGACCCCTGCTCCGGCTTGGCATGGCGACCCCGACCCAGGTCACCACAAAGGGTGAGCGTCGCCTGGGGAGAGGGCGCAGGGGGGCTCCGGGATCTTAGAGCTTAGGAGAGAGGCTCTGGGGAGATTCCAGTACTGGAAGGGGAGGGGAATGGGGAAGGGGATGTCCCTTCCTACCATGGGCGGAGGCCCCTGCAGTGCACCCCTTGGCACCCCTCCAGGCCTCTTGGACACCTTCTCCCGGTGGTGTCGTTCCTGTGCGGGACCCGTGGTTGGAGAGCGGCAGTCCCCGGAGAAAGGATGCTCGGACCGGTAGCTATAGCAACCGGGTGGCTGGTCCAGCACAGCGGTGGTAGTGGACTCGAAGAGATGGGCTTCGAAGGTGGGAGCGGGTGGATCTGCAGCCACAGAGGTTCTCGCAGATTTCAGGGGGGTAAGGGGAGGGGGTCCGTATGCCTCTTTTTTTCCTAGTGCTGGCACCTACGGTGGGTGTTTCCTGAAATCTCTGACAGGCAGGTTCAGTAGGAAGCAGGGAGAAAGAGGGAAAGATAGGAGCTGGAGGAAGTGAGAGAGAGACAGAGAGAGACAGAGAGCAAGAGAGAGGGAGACCGAAAGGAATACAGAAAGAGACTGACAGAGAGCCTGAAAGAGATAGAGACTGAGAGACAGAGGGACTGAGGCAACTATGGAGAGGGAGGCATAAAGACACAGAGGGGGGGAGAGAGAGAGAGATGGCCCCACAGCGTGAGAGGGAAATGGAAAAGAGAAGGGGGGGGGTGGCACAGGGTGGGGCCCGTACCACTGCAGTGAGCCCCCATGGGCAGGGATGGGTGTCAGGGCCCTCCTTCCCAGCCCACATTCGGGGTGTTGTCTGGTCCGAAAGGTGCACTTGGGTGTGCACACAGATGCCCCTCTCTACCTCCATCGTCCACACAGATATTTACATTTCACACCATTAGCCCAATTGTGCACCCCCGAAATACTGACCCCCCCAACAGCCCCCTTTCTTGAGCCTGCTTCTGCAGATAGGCAAGGGGAAGGATGCTTCCATGGTGGGGGAGAGGTGGGCAAGGGAGGGTCTCTTGCGCTGAGAGCAGGGTCAGGGGAGAGGCCAGCGGTGCTGAGGAACCTCTGGCAAGTGAAGGGAACCCCAATTCCACTCTGATCTCTCCTCCCCTGCCTGCTTTCCTGGGAGGTGGGGGCTGCTGCACTGAGCCATATCTGCAGAATTTGAAGCAGGGCGGGGGGGTGGGGGTGGGGGGGGCGGCTGCAGAGGCTGGAAGCCACCCTAGGGAGAGGGGGCAGGGCTGAGGCAGCAAGCCTGGCGGGAGCCTAGTGCTTCCTTTCGTGGAGATGGTGGTTAGCAAGATCGATGGCAGCAGACGGGCAGAGGTGGGAGGACAGATGCCTCCACCTCCCCACACCCTTTCTCCAGTCACAGCAGGAGAGGGGACCACAGGTCTTGGGAAACCCCGGGGGAGGAAATGCATGTTGCCTGTTGCAAACCACTTAATGAAATTAATTAATGAGTGAATGGATTGTTTTGGGGCGGGGGATGGCTCCCGCATCCCCCCATCCCCCACCCCATCAGAGAGCAGGAGGGTGTGTTGGGGACGAACAGAAAGAAGATGCAGGAGCACAGCTGGGCCTGGGTCCCTATCCCTAAGAAGGACCCTCCGCTTGGCCAGAAGCCAGTCCTGCAGAGGCAACAACAGGAGGTACAAAGGGAGCAGAGGCAGTCAAGTTTGGCCCCAGAGTTAGAAACCCAACCCCCAAGTCCCACACAGGACCCTATCCAGCCTGGGGTACCCAGACCCATCAACTGTCTTCACCTCTCAAGATGCCCCAGTTGCCATAGTAACCACCTCCTTCCTGATGTCTCCTTGGCAACTGGCCAGGAGTGGTGCACATTCCTTCTCCTGCCTCCTGGCTCCACCCTTAGCTCAGTCTCGTCCTGAGGACCCAGATTGCTGGGGCAGCAGAGACCAGAAGAGGAACTTCTGCATGGAGCAAGGAGCACCCAGGGAGGAACCAAAGAGGACTCTGGGGCAGGCGCTCACCCACTGGGCTTCTGTGATGGTTTGGGGAGGCAGGATGTGTGGAAGCACAGGAGACAAAAGCAGGATAATTCAACTGCTCCACCTCTGATGCAGTCTCCCTGCAGCCTAGTAGGAGCTCATTCATTCATTCATCCATCCATTCATTCATTCTAGAAAACTTCTTTGAAAAACTTTATAAATGCCAGGATTAACAGTAGAGATGAATCCAATAAATTTACTCTCCATCTGGTGGGGGAGCTAAGACAGAGCACAGATGGCTCTAAACTAATGTTTCCCCATCCTGATGCTTATGAGTACCACCTTCATGATTTTTGCCCTGTCCAAATGTTCCCCACACTGATATTTATTTAACATTTTTCCTTCAAAGAATTAACTTTTAAAAAACTTTGTTAGCTTTATTTTATACTGCCACCACAAATGGAAAATCAGGAATTTTTTTTTTTTGGTCTTACACTGAAGGCAAGTATTAAAATGATCTTAAACAGGTGACTTCACTTTTCTGAGCCTCAGTGTTCCTCTTTTGTGGAATGAGGATGAAGATAGCGCCTATATCAGAGAGCTGCTGTGAAGATAACTGTGTTAATGTCTGTAAAGTGCTTAGAAGAGAGCCTGGCATGGACTCAGTGCTATCAAATGCTGCCTAGATAAATAAATAAAGGAGAAAAGCAAATAACATCATAACAGTCTATTTAGATATTGTTGCCTGCTGAAGGCCCTGAACCCAAGGCCTGTTTCATCTTGGGAGATTAACAAGGGTTGGAAAGTGTAGCGTCACATCAGCTCCTATTTAAGACTTGCTCTTTGAAGATTGGACAGGGAACTGAGAAGGGTGAACTTACACACTGTGAGTCAGTGCTAATCAGGGTCTTGCCTGGGTGCCACCTGCATGAGTCAGTTTAAACGAGAGTATACTGTGGTAACAGAAAATCTCAGTGGCTTCTCACAATGAAGGTAGATTTCTCATTTGGACTATATGGCCACCACAGGTCAACTGGGGGGTGTCTACTCACCAAAGGAAACTGGAGAAGCCACGATCTTGAGCATTCGTATCACCAGGCCAAAGGCAAAAGAGAGCTCTTGCGCGGGCACTTAAATGCTGCAGAGTTCATTGGCCCGAATGAGTCATATGTCCCCCTTCCCAACCTCAAGGTAGCCAACCTTCCTGAGCCTGGATAGGGGAAGAACATTAATGACAACATCTGGCATCTCCCTGGCGCTCCTGATACCCCCCCCCACCCCCACTCCCCTAGTGGTGCTTGTTTTGCAGAATCGTGCTCTAATCAAGGCAGAGTGTACTAAAAGCTGTCAGAGGAATTAGGGAAGCATCAGGGTGGGTTTCTTGAATGGGAAGGATGTTCTGAGCTCTCCTGAAGGGGAATATAGTTTGAGACAGGGAGGTGGGAGTTGGGGAAAAGTAAATCCACAGACACACAGACACACACACGTTTTATCCACATGTTAACGTTTTTGAAATCAGAGTGAGTCTTCCAATGGATGAGTATGTTTTCTGTGGTACAGCTACACACATATGCGTGCATATACACACACACTGGGAAGGTTATTACAAAGTCAATTTTGAATCTTTAAATTGATGTCTGAGAAATAAGTAATATAGGATATAAGTATATATATGATATAATATAATATAAAATTTTGGACATCTCTGCTCTGCTGGATTGGGTGTCAGGAGCAAGTGGATGAGAGCAGTAGCCACAGTGCCTGCCTTTTGGGGCTCTCAGATGGCTGAGAAGTTTCAGGGAGTGTTCAGGGGAAGCTGATACACTCAGCAGTCCACTCAGCAGTGGGATTGGAGTCTCAGCATCGTATGCAAATGGGAGTATATATGTGTATTTCAGAAAATGAGTCCATGCTTGCATTAGACCTCCACGGGGGGCTAGGACCAGGACCGCCATGTATGGTTAGGTAGGTTGTACACTGTACAAGGGAAGGTAGCGACCAATGGAATGAGTGGGGGCTGGAATCCAGCCTATGCTCCTCTCTTTAAGCTTTGTGTCTGGCCATGAGGCTACATCATCCAGAGCAAGACGTCTCATTATCTGATTTCTACACAGAAACCACTGGACCAGTGGCCCCATCAGGATCCTCAAAAATGTTAAGAAGCTCATTGTTGAAATTTTTTCCCCCTCTCTTTCTTTCTCTGCCTCCTTGCCACAGTTCCTCAGGAACCTGACCCATTTTACTACGGTGAGTGGCAGATGCTGTGCTGAGGGTACCCTGGGGCTGGATGAGGGGTGGCTTTAGATCCCCATGGGTCACTGCTGAAGTGGCTTCAGCTATGGCTACACGCTACGTGCTGGCCCACTGGCCATGTGACCATGTGGATATAATTCACATCGGCTGGGCTCATGGAGGGCCGAGTCAGACTTGGGGAGGGGGTACCCTCTATGGACCCTCTTTAGGCTTCACCAGCACTCTGGGCTGGTGCACTGGGATCATCAGAGAAGCAGACAACTCTGACACCGGGCTGTCGGGATTTGAATCCTGGATTATCCACTCACTAGCTGTGTGGCCTTGAGCAAGAAACTTTGCCTCTCTGGGCCCTTCTGTAAAATAAAGAATAGTAATGGTTCCTACCTATAAGGACTGTGGGAAAGAGTTACTCGGATGATATCATTAAATCTTCCCCACAGCACTGAAGCTCAAAAAATGACTCCAGGTCCAGCAGAACTGACCCCAGTTCTCCCTCTAAATACCCTCCTGCCCTCTCCCATTGCTCACTCATACCGCTTCTCCATACGCCAAGTTCTTTCCTGCCTCAGGGCCTTTGCACTTACTGTTCCCTCTGCCAGAATGCTCTTCCTCTAGCTCTCCACACAGCTCCTTTTTCTTCTTCAGGCCTCAGATCAAATAATGACTGTCTACTAGCAGAAGCCCTCCTGACTCCCCAGCAAGAGGGGCCACACCCACATCTAGCCATGGTCACATGACTGAGGTTTTTGGTTTTCTTTTGTTTAACACAATATGAACGACAACTCCCTGAGGGCAAGGGCCTGGGCTGCTGCTGGTACGGAGTGGTTGCTTTATAAATTAATATTTTTATAAATGTTTACTATAGCGCACTAGACAAGAATAATTCTTATGAAGGAAAATAAAAGAAAGAACGAGATTAGGAAATGTTGAGGAGAGCATGGAAAATTCTAAATGAGACAGTCAGAGAATGTGTCACTAACATTTGAATAAAGCCCAGAAGCTGGTAAGGGAGGGATATTTGGGGGAGGAGCTTTCAGGCAGAGGGCCCAGCAAGTGCAAAAGCCCTGAGGTAGGACCAAGCCTGATAGGCTCCAGGAACTGCAGGGAGACTGGTGTGCTTGGAGTAGGGGATTGAGGAGGAGAGTGGAGTGGGATGAGCTCTGAGAAGGGATGGGAACTAGATGGTACAGGGCCTCATGGGCTGTGGGGAGGACTTTGGCTTTTCCTCGCAATGCAGTGGAAGTTGGAGGGGGTGGAGTGGTGTGCTCTGAACTCAGGAAGACCCTGAGCAGACTCAGGTGTTAACAGGATCCCTATGGCTGGAGGGTTGAGTAGGGGGATGGGTGACAGAGAGACCACAGAGAAGGTTGTTTGCTGAAAAAAAAAAAAAAAAAATATATATATATATATATATGCAATAGAGGAAGTTCATATCTTTCTCTATATCTATGGCCAAACAATCCAGAGAAGGGTAAGAGAAGGGTAAAGAGGAGAGGTTAAGGGGAGCGCCCAACGCCCAAGGCCATGCACTTGATGCTCACGTTGACCCACTGGAGGAGCCTGCGGCCTTGAACCCAGGCCAAGGCTCCAGGGGAGCTGAGGTGCTGCCCCCACTTTGATGTCCTCCCATATCTTCCCCAGACTATGACACTGTCCAGACCGTGGGCATGACTCTGGCCACCATATTGTTCCTGCTGGGCATCCTCATCATCATCAGTAAGTGTGACCCCTTCTTGGGCTCCAAAGCCCTGGGCACCTGCAGTTCCCCTGCTGGCTTTTGTCCAGACCCTTATGTCCTGTCTCCTTGTTCTGTTCTGTCTCTGTCCTAACAGGCAAGAAGATGAAGTGCAGGAAGGCGGACTCCAGGTCTGAGAGGTCCGGCAGCAGTGGGGAGAGACGGGGAGGGGTGGGAGCGGCCTGGGGCACAGGGGGGCTGCCAAACAAAAGGGCCCCCGGGGCCTGCCAGGTGCTTCCCAGAAAGCCTGCGCAACTGAGCCTGTTTATGCTTTTCTCTCTCATCTTTGCTTCCACAGCCCAACATGCAAATCCTGTAAGTCGGAGCTTCCCTCCTCAGGTGAGGGTGTGAAAGGGTGTGGTTCTGGGAAGATGGGTGGGAGCAGGGAGGGGAGTCAGAGGGGAAACTGCACTGGATGGCCCTAAGAATGGGGCCACCAACGATGGAGCTGAGACCCTGCCGATCAAACATGTTAAAACATGAAGTTAGCGGGATGTGAAATGTCCTAAAGGGTCCTTGAAACAGCCCAGAAACAAGTACCTAATCTCATAAAAGCAAGGATGAACTAATTCCCCAGATGAGAAAGCCACAGCCTGTGGAGAGAGGGGTCCACATGGGAAAAGGATATTGGCAGTCAGAATGAAGGCAGAGTTGAGCACTAGAGAAGGCAGGAAGATAGAATGTTTTCCAGACTTTAGTGTTCAGTTGGGAAGATCTAGGATGAAATGACTGAGAAAAAGGGAGGAAGGAAGGAAGGAAGGAAGGCTTGTGAATAATTGTATCAAAAAACAAAAAGAGAGACATATAGAATACAGGTTTTAAAAATTGATATTGGAGAGCTTCCCTGGTGGCGCAGTGGTTGAGAGTCCGCCTGCCTGTGCAGGGGACCCGGGTTCGTGCCCCGGTCCGGGAGGATCCCAACATGCCGCGGAGCGGCTGCGCCCGTGAGCCATGGCCGCTGAGCCTGCGCGTCAGGAGCCTGTGCTCCACAACGGGAGAGGCCGCGACAGTGAGAGGCCCGCGTACAGCAAAAAAAAAAAAAAAAAAAAAAAATTGATATTGGAAAAGAGACAATAGAAGAGAGAATATGAGTGTGAGGATGGAAAGATGGAAAGTATAGGATAAAGAGTGAAGAGAATGGGGGTGTAAGAGGAGGTGAAGGGTGCAGGAGGGGATAGAGGAAGAGGGGGAAGGAGTCCCTAGAAGGGGTGGAGAATGGAGGAGGAGGGTGGAATGTGGGAGGGGGTGGGGTGAAGGGGGGGTGGAGGGTGGAGGGGGTGGAGTGAGGAGGAGGGGGAGAGTGAGTGCAGGTGGATAGATGTAGGATGTAGGAGGGGGGATAAGCATGTAGATGAAAGATTGTGACTCCTTGGGGGTGTTAATTTTAATTATGTAAAAATATCTCGACCTGTTTTTAGTGGAACTGTGTCCTTTCCAGGGACTTTTAAAAAATCAGAGATGGGAAACTCTGCCTCTTATAAAGTTTTTAGAACTAAAAAAATGGGCCTTGGGGTACTCCATATTTGGAGGATTTGATGTGGAATTTCATGTGTTTAGTTTCATGTTTATTTAATGAGATTTAAGAACATTAATGGGTCACTTTGTGGATGATGGGGGGGTACGGTTGGCCTGGGTACCTGGCCACAGTCTAAGAATATGTACAGAATTCTCACCCATTCCACTTGAATGATGGGCCCAAGTGGGTGGGAGACATAGGAATTCCTGTTGTATCCAAATGTCCCAGAGATGGTGTGCTGGAAAGGAATGGGGGTATAGGAGGACGCTGGGAGCATGGGAGAGGGTTGGAGACTCCTTTTCTGGTGGGGGGACACCACAGAAAAGCCCAGGCTGGGCCAGGGGTCTTCGGCCTCATCACAGATGTGTTCCTCTCATGACAGTGCCCTGTGGGACAGGACAAAAGCCCCAAAGGTGTCCCTCTATGGACCAGATATTAGGATGCAGGGAGGCAAGACAACTTCCCAGGGCTAGCTCTAGGGTGACAGTCTGGAGACCTGACTTCCATGAAGGGGGCCTGGCAGTGTGTGGCGGGGGGCTGCCTGCACCCCTCTTGCTGCCCACTGGAGCTCCATGGCTCTCTCTCTCTCTCTCACTCCCTCTCACCCCAGCCCCTGGAGGTGGCGGCGTGTAGACCAGACCTGGGCACCTCCACTACTGTCCCTGCCTGATTGCGGGAGCCTGAGGACCAGGTGGAGGCGGTGGGGACCCCAGCCTTGCCCAGGGAGCGCTCCCCTGAATGAGCCGTCCCACCTACTCCAAGGCTGGAGCCGCTGCACCTCCCCAGGCCTTGGCAATTACGACCCCCCAAAGAGCCCGTCTGCATCCCAGACCCAGGGACTCAGGCCTCCAGCTCCTGGGGTCCCGGGAGTCCACCCTCAGCCCCCCACAATCCCTGTGTGCTACTCGCCGGCACCTCCCTGCTCCCCGCACCCTCAGCGTCTGTGTCTTGAGCTTAATAAACGCGCATTTGGTTTTCCCCCTGTTCTGTCTGTGTGCTCTCATCTGTGGGGGCCAAACTGGGGAGGGGACAAAGCTGAAGCTGGGGAGCTGTCTCCCCCATCCCCAGATTTTCCCCCTTCCTCTCCTTCCCCTCCCGCAGCGCCACAGTGGCCGCCTTCTCTCTCAGAGCCCCTCAAGCTTCCCTTCCCTCCCTCAGCGCCACCGCCCCCAGCTGCCCCTTCCCTTCTCATCCCCAGACCCCAGAGTAGACCCCTCCCCCGCTCTCCCTCCCTCCCCACAGGAGCCCCACCCCGCCCAGACCTGCCCGCCCTGCTGTTCCCCACCCCCACCCTCCCCTAGGCCGGGGGGCTGGAGGCCTCCGCCCAGCCTCTCACCCCAGCCCCCCCATAGCCCTCAACGTCTCCCCCTCCTGCTCCCACCCCGGGCTCTGAAGCCAGGAAACCCAAGAGGAAATGACTGAGCCCGTCTCGGTCCCCGCCCGCCAGCGCTCCCCTGGCCACACCCTCCGCCTGGACTCAGCCACTGCAGCTGCCCTCTCCGCACGAGGCTGCCGGCGGCTCGGGACCACCAGCTCTGACGTGAGTCTCTCCTCCGATCTTCCTCCGTCCGCTCCCCTCTGCCCAGGGGCCGGGCTCAGGTGGGTAGAGAGCGATCTTCTTGGCGCCTCTCCGCGCCCCCCCCCCCCATGCATGCTCCCTGTCCCTCCGGCTCCCCAGTACCTCCGCTTGCGGCATTGCTTCTCTCCTCCTGCCTCAGTCTCCCCAGCGCGCCTCCATCCCTCTCACCCTCCCAGATCTGCCCAGCATCCTGCTCTATTGTCCCTGCAGGGAGGCCCCTAACACCAGCTCACTTTTTCCTCTGAGATCAGGAGCACATTACTCACTCTTCCTCTTTCCCCCTCCTAGCTGACTCCTCTGCTCTGAGGACTGCCCCGGAGGGAGGGACCGAGGTCCTCAGATCTCCTCCGGTGCCCCAGATCCCTCCCCTCGCCCTGCACGGTCAGTCCTGCCTAGCCCTTGAGTGCTTCTCTGCCTCAGCCCCGTGCAGTGGCTGCTACTTGAAGCCTGCTTTAGTCTGATGCTTCTTGTTTTCTTTGGGGACCTGCAGAGGGAAAGAGGGAGTGACTGCTGGCGATCCCCACTTCTGAGACCCTCCCCCTGGCCCTCCTTCCCGCAGCCAAAGACCCTGGCAGGGGTCTCTGAAGCCAGAGGTGCCTGCTCAGGGTAAGGAAGGGGGCTGCAGGGTCCCCGCGGGTTGCCCTGGGCCTGCCTCACTGACATCATGGCTGACCCCCGCTCTGGCTTGCTCTAGATGTCGCCCTTTGGTCGCCTGTGTCTCCTGGTCTTCGTTGGCCTGATTCTCCCCACCAGAGGTAAGGCCCAGCCCTGACTCCACCCTGCTGCAGAGCCCTCAGCCCCGCTCCGGGTGCATGTGTTGCTGGGTGGACGGCTGGTGACTTTGGACGCTCTGTCCTGTGTCCTCAGTCCCCTCCTGAGCTGGCACCAGGAAGTGGGGGCCCCAGTAAGGGGGCCAAGGTTACACCCTGTTTAGATACCTCAGACCTGGGTGGCCGCTTCCAACGAGTCTGGCCAGGGCCTGTCCTGCTGAGCATCCTCCATTTCACCTCCAAGAAGGACTCAACGGAGTTTGATTTGGCGGGGAGATGGGTGTCGGTTTCCTACTTGGCAGCCAGGAACGCCGGACTCACAGCAGAGCAGCTCCCTGGGATCCCCGGGTGATATATGATTAGGGAAAAGGGTGAGCTGGGGCCAGTCCAGGAGTTGGAGATGTCTCACCCTTACCTGAGAAGTGTTTTCTGAAGGCAGTCCCTGTGGTGGGCCTTTGCAGGTGCTTTCTACACGACAGGTGCTTGTTTCAGCTCCAGCTCTACTCTGTGATGCTGTTGTCATGACCATTTTACAGATGAGGAAACTGAGGCCCAGTGAAGGAAAGTGCCCTGTGCCAGAGGCTAGTGAGTGGAGGGGCTGGGCTACAACCCTGGAACCCAGAGCAAACTCTGCACTGAAGCTACCCCATTTCTCTTTGATGAAATGGGTTTCCTGTGTTCATTCAGTCATTCAACAAGCGTTCACTGAGCAGATCCTATTCTAGGCACTGGGAAAACAGCAATTGCATAAAACAGGAGCTCACATTCTAGTTGGAAAGACACACAGTAACTGACACATCAGTAAATTATATAGTATGCTAGAAGGTGAAAAGTGCTATAGAGAAAAACAGAGGAGAGAAATGAGGATTGTTTAAATAGGGTGATCAGGTAAGACCTCACCAGAAGGTGACATTTGGGCAGACACTTGAAGGAGAGGAGGGAACAAGCCAAGCAGGTATGTAAGGAACGAGTGCTGTCTGGAGAATGTGAGTGACAGCAGGCAGGCCAGGGTTCAGGTTCGGGTTTGGGTTAGGGTTAGGGTGGGAAGGGGCAGGGTGGTAAGAGGAGAGGTCAGAGAGGTGACAGGGGACCGGGTGGAGGGGGGACTTATGGGCCAGGTGAGGACTTTGGCTCTTACTAGGAGTGAGATGCAGCCAGAGGAGGGCCCTGATCTGACTCAGGGGTTCACAGGCTCCCTCTGGCTGTGTGTGGGGAGCAGACTGTAGGGGCGGGATGGGAGCAGGGAGACCAGGGAGGAGGTTGTGTGATGGTCCAGGAGGGAGAGCAGGGAGGCTGGGCCAGGGTGGGGGACAGTGGCTCTATCCAGCACTGACTGCATGTTAAGCAGTGCGGGAGACCTCCATCTCATTTCACCCTCTCTACGGTCCTGAGTAGTAGATTCAAGTATTATCCCCACTTTGCAGATGAGGCAGCCGAGGCTCAGAGAGGGGCTTCACTTGCTCCAGGACACACAGCAAGGAAGTTATTGGGAACAGATTTTGAGATCAGGGCCCTGGCTGAGTCTAGCACCTGGGCTCCTAGGCTAAACTGCCTCTCTCACCCCACAAGGATGGGTACGGAGAGGCAGCTGCAGGTCGGGTGCTGGGGTATTAGCATTTCTTAAAACACTTCCACCAAAGCTGATCACACATCTGTCTGCTGCTCCGCCAGCAGACAGGACTTCCTGGTTATCCCCCAGAGTTTCAGGAGGGAGGGCAGGGTAGGGGTTTCGGTGAGAGAAGGGGGACCAGAGGCTCCTCCCTGACTTCTCATCCTTGACTTCCCAGGACAGACATTGGAGGAGGCCACATCCATTACTCTAGCAGACCCAGTCACTGAGAACGTTCATGCCCTGACTCCAGCCCCAGGTGAGGAAAGAGGGACAGTCTGTCAAGATCCTGTCATTGCAAATAACAATGGCAACAAAAACCTCAAACTTGGACCAAACGGGATTGTTTGGATTTGTGTAACTGAAAAGTCCAGGGGTAAACCTTCAGGCATGGCTCCGTCTAGGCTCAGATTATGCTATCAGGAACGTGTCTCCATCTCCCGGTTCTGTTTTCTCTGTGATGGCTTCGTTTTCAGGCAGATTCTCCTTTTATGGAGCAAAGATGGCCCATAGAGACCTGGAGCTTCTATCCTACCTGCTAAGAATCCAGAGGAAAGAGAATTTCCCCTTCCCCGATCCAGCAGATGCCCCAGAGCTGAGTGTCAGTGACCAGGCTCAGGTCACACACCCACCTGTGAGCGGATCATTGTGGCCACAGGCATAGAAAACTCATTGGCCAGACCCGGGTCTCGTGTTTAACCTCCAACAGGGCTGGTGCCAGGCCCATTGAACCAAGTGGACTGACAGTCAGGGAAGGATGGTTCCCCAAAGGAAGTTCAGGGGGCTCTTACCAGACGCGGGTGTGTGCTGAGTAGGGGAAAAGACATCTGTGGGAGGGGAGGGCCTGAGGCCAGGGAGATACTGGCATCCCATCTGGGCAGTTAGCAAATGGGTGGATTAATTCGTTTCCATGACGTCAAATTTGAGTTGCTATGGAAATCCCCCTGTACCTCCAGCCATGCACCTTCTCTGCATCTTCTCTCTTTTCTCTTCCTGTTTCCGGACTCCAGACACCGTCCAACCAGAACTCCAGCCCACGCCTCAGACTTCAACCCTGCAGGCTGGTAATGAGTTGGGCAGGGCAGAGGGTGGGGAGGTGGGCCTGGGACAGACATTGTTGCCCCTCTTCCTCTGACACTCTGGGTCCTTGATTACCCATTTCAGTCCCCCAGTGCTGAATCCCCAGGTTTACTTTGTCGTGGGGCAGCCAGCTAACTCCATTCACTTCTTGTAAAAATTGTTTGAAATCATGAAAAATAACATGCCTATAGAAAAATATAAAAACCATAAGTGTACAACTTAAATTACTCTAAGTTGAACCCATGTAACCATGAGCCAGGTCAAGGAATAGAGCTTTGCAGACACCCCAGAAACTCCCTGTATGCCAACCCCTTCATTTTCTTCCTTTTATCTCTTTATCTTTTTCCTTTTTTGAATTTTCAAATCATTTCTTTCACCCTTTCTTGGAATATAACAGCATTCAAAAAGTGTTCACCAGTTTTGTCCATTAATGTTTAGTGGTACATAAACACGCTCTCCTTGGAAATAAAAAGAATATTGCAGGTAAGATGAAATCCCTTCATCCACTCCCCATTCTCATTCTCTTCTCCCTCTCTGAGAGGTCCCCACCGTTAGTGTTACATTGGGAGTAGTTCCCCAGTGATACTGCATCACGTGTGTATTAACTGGGGAAAACATACTAATTGGGAGGTGTCGTTGTGGGAGCTTAAGGGTACTGTATGACTGTTGTTCAGCAACTTGCTTTTCTTCCCCATGCAATAATGTGTTTGGAAGCTCTTCCCACAGTCCTATAGAAGCATCCATGTGGGTCTTTTTCACTGCGTGGCATTCTGCAGGGTGCCGGTGCACAGCTGATGAAGCCATGCCCATCTTGATGAGCACATTGGTTGCTTCCAGTGCTTCTTGTTGCTTGCAGTGCCGCAGTGAGCAAGCCTGTCCCCTCCTCCTTGAGCACGTGTAGCACAAATTAAGTGCCGGTCATGGTTCTAAATATTTCACCCTCATTCACTCGTTCAATCCTCACACAAACCCTCTGAGGTAGAAATGAGCATTGGCTTCGCTTTACAGGAGGCTCAGAGTAACTCACCCAAGGTGTCACCGAAAGTCAGTGACACGGCTAGGATGAGGGTCCAGGAACCTGGCTCTAAAGTTTACCCACGACACGGTGGGGCAAAGGCACACTGATTTGCCCTGCCACCAGCGGCGCGTGAGAGAGTCCCCCTCTCTCATCCCCACAGCAGCACCTGTACATGGATGTCTTTGATTTTTGCCAACTTGAGGAGGGGAGAGGGCCCCTTGCTGCTTTCTGCAGGTCCCTGATTCGCTTCTTTCTTACCCTCCCCTCCTTTCTCTTCCGACCTGAGTAGAAGCAACCCCGAACCAGATGGAGATCCACACCCAGCAACCGACGGAAATGGATGTGCTTCTAACACCAGGTCCGGGGACAGACAAGAGCAGGACGCAAGGTAGAGCCTGGGACTAGAACAGCAACATACGAGTTGTGTTTAATTCTCCATCTAGGTCGGCATTTCCCTGAGTACGTTTCTCAGAGCACCTGTTTGGGGAATTAATACATTTTTCAAAAAAATTTTCTCGGTTTGCGGTCAAAGGTATTCGGGAAACTCTGAGTTAAAGTTAAACACGTTTCTATCTGGCAGGACTTCTCGGAGTCGTAATAAAGCTTGTTTGTAGCAGACATCCCAAGGGGGAGCATCTAGTTTGCAGCGTTTTCCAAACTTGGTAGACTCAGGACCCCTCTTTATTCAGATCCCTTCGAAGGGCTGGTGCGGGAAATGTACCTGCAGGTATTTCCTTGGTGTAGATCTTCTTAATGTTAGAGCAGGAGCTGTTCAGTTGCAAAACTCGGAAAACCCAACTGGAAAAAAAAAAAAAAAAGATGTATTAGCGATATACGCTCTGTAAAGTACAGAGGCACCAATTTCAGGCACAGCTGGACTCAAGCACTGTCATCATGACTGACTTGCTTCCTCCCTCAGCTCTGTTTTCTTCATTCTCAAGCGGCTTTTCCCCTCTTAGTGACAAAGGTGGTCCCGTAGCTCTAAGTTTAGGCTACAAACTCAGCAGCTAGAGTGCATCTCTAGCTGAAAGGCCTAGAGTTGACTCTCATTGGCCCAGCTGGGGTTATGTGCCTATGTCTGACCAATGGGGGCCCGGGAAATGAACAGCTCTGACTGGTCAGGCCCTGAGTCTGTGCCCCATGTGTGATCTGCATAGACCAAGAGTCAGGGAAGAGGTGGCTCCCCTCAGGACAAGGGAGTTAATGTTACCAGAGGCGTGGGAAAGGGGGATGAGCAAAAATAAAGGTAATAGGGGGTCTCTAATGCCTGTGTGATGATCCGTATTTGAGAGGCAGCCCCCACTGGAAAGTACTATAGGTTAGGCCACTCCCAGGCTGAGTTGAATGCATGGTTGCTCAGACTGGGCACTGCACAAGAGCACTACCTAGAAGGTCACACCATTCTGCTTGTAGATTTTTTTATCATTGTTACAACTTCCCAGTGATGGCAGTAAAGCATCTCCTTCTGAAAGAATCTGTCTATTAAAACAATTTTACAACAGATGGGAATACGGTGTCTTGGGGAAGGGAGCTTATTTTATTTTGTACAACAGTGGGGTTTGGGGGTGTAGCAGCTGTTTCCACATTTTCCAAATGAGAAAACATCTTCACATCTCTGGATTCACTCACTCTGACTCCTTGCTGACCTGGGTTACCCTATGTGGTATTCCTTGTTCCTGGTTGTACGTGATGGAAATTCAACTGGGTCGAGGGGGGTCAAGGAGCCAAGTGGTAAAAGGCACTGCTGAGCCCAGCGCCCCCAGAGCCTCTCTCCCTTCTTCATCTTTGTCTCTCTTGCACTGGAGCTTGTTTTCCACCTGGCAAGGAGATGGCCAGCTCAGAACTTCCGTCACCTAGCGTCCACTCAAAAGCCCTACTTGGAATTTGAAAGGTAGGGAAAGGTGAGACTGGGTCACATGCTCCCCCTTGTGGCTGGGTTACAACAGGAGACCCAGATGGTCTGGGGAAGCAGGAACATTTCCCCCCAAAGAAAGGGGACTGTTGCCAGAAGAAGGGAGGAGTGAGAGCCAGGTAGACAATAGCAACAGCATGCTAAGGGTTTGCTCCACGCGGGACCCACTGTGCTAAGCTTTCACGTGGTCACTCGTTCACTGCTGACAGCTACCCTATGTGGGAGGAGCTGTCAGTACCCCATTTTACAGGGAAGGGAACTGAGGCCCAGAGAGGTTACTTGGCTGGCCCTAGGCCACACAGTGCAAAGTGGCAGAGCCAGAATTTGAGCCCAGGTTCCCACACACCGGAGTGGCCGGGGGGCGGGGCATGAGCACCACATACCACTGAGGCTGTGTTTTATTACATGTCCTGTGGTCCCTCCATCTTTACCCTGGATCTGGCTCATCCCTTTTCTTGGAAGAACTTTTCCTGAACATCTCGTAATCGGTTCCTATTTAGGGAACGAGGTGCTGAGGCTGGCCTGGGGAGCCAGGTCATGAGACAGCTTCTCTGCATGCTGACTTCACACCGGGGCATCAGGCAGGGATGGCCGCCTCACTGAGGACATTTCTCAGTGCCAGAGCGGCAGGTCTTCCCTTGGGTATTGAATTTTTTTTTTTTTTAAAGAGAGGAACCCGCTGGTGTTTCTGGTCTGGGAGCAGAGGCAAAATTCAACGTGTTTTCTAACAAGCATCTCCAGGCTCTGTAACTGGGTCAGGGTTCTGGAGGCCCCTGTGTGGCTCTGACAGATGTGACCCTTTATTCCTGATCACGGGGTGGTCCGGGAGGTCCTAGGAGAGGAGCCAGGGGTTCCTCGGGAGTCGGAGCTGTTGGTCCTAATCGGGGGGTGCAGGCTTATTGCAGTATTTCCATACCTGCCACTCCTGGCTGCCTCTGTGGGTGGGAGGCGGGGATACCTGGCCTGCGCCCTGAAGGTAGGCGTGGGAGAGGGGCTTCTCCCAGACGCAGACGTTCAGTTGTCTTTTGTTTCCCTCCACGGCTCACTCCTGCCCTCCACCATCTTCTGGCCACTCTCTCTGCTGATTCCACTCAAGGCCCCACGCCCCCCAAGACTCAACTCCCAAGCAAAAACGTCAGGACGGACCCCGCCCTCCAGCAGACTGGTCAGTAGCTCCCTTCCCAGACTGGACACAGGCTATCTCCTACTCACTGTGTGTTTTTAGCGCCTCAGTACTGCCCAGCACAGAATAGTGCTCAGTAAACAGGGGTCGGGCGAATACCTGACTTCAGGGCTGGTGTTCTTGTGGGTGGGCACAGGGTAGACACACAAGAAATGTCTGAATAGATGAATGAATGCATAAGTGAGTGCTGCATGCCGACGACCCCCAAACCCAATGGCTAATAATGACAATCCTTTAGGGACTTGCCTGGTGGGCCAGGGGTTAAGACTTGGTGCTCCCAACGCAGGGGGCCAAGTTTAATCCCTGGTCAGGGAACTAGTTCCCGCATGCCACAACTAAAAGAGCCCACGTGTCGCAGCTAAAAGAGCCTGCATGCCACAGTGAAGATCGCACATGCCGCAACTAAGACCGGACGCAGCCAAAAAAAAAAAAAAAAAAAAAAAAAAAAGACAACCATGTATGTAGCTGTCAGGTTTGCAGCTGAGAAGTTTAGTCTGGGCTTGGCTGGCTGGACTTACCTGTGCACTGGAGATCAGGTTGGGGCCAGCAGGGAGCTCAGTTTGCAGGGGCACCTTGATTCTTCCCCTCCCGGCCTTATCTTCCACTTCCTGTCCAGCCAACCCCAGTGAACAGATGGAAATGATACACCCACGGGTCATATAGAGAGTTCATTCGTTCATTCAAGCAATATTCATTGAGCATTTATTGTGTGCCGGGCACTGCTCTAGGTGCCAGGGGTACAGCAGCGAATGAGACAGACAAAAATCTCTTCCCTAATGAAGGAAAGGTTTTCATGGGGAGAGAGAGACAATAAATAAGAATCATAATAACTATATATGAGGTGGTTTTAAGCTGCTATCAAGAAAAACGAAGAAAAAAAGGAATAAAAAAGAAAAATGAAGCAGGGTTAGGGTGAGAGAACGACTGGAGAGTATTTTCTGTAAAGGGCCAGGGAGACCTCACTGAGAAGGAGCTGAGGGGGAGCCATGTGGCCACCTGGGGAAGGGAGCTTCAGGCAGCAGGAGCAGCCAGTGCAAAGGCCCTGGGGTGAGAAAGGGTCGGCATGGTCACCAGCGGGGGTGGGGGTGGGGTGGGGGTGGAGTCCAGTAAGTGAGGGGGGCAAGTGAGGAGAAAAGGTTAGAGGTGAAGGGAACCAGACTGTGTGCTGAGTAAGGACTTCAGTTTTGCTCTAAGTGCACCAAGGCTGAAACCCAGGTGTCTCTGCTCTGACTCTGACTCTCACTCACCGATTCACTCCACAAACCTTTGCTCCCTTCTGTCCCCTCCAGATTCAAGCGAGGACGACCCCTTCTCCTATGGTAAGTTACCCATGGGAGGCTGTGGGGAGAGGAGGGTGCAGGCCCCTCTCGCCACACGCTTCCATTTCTCTCTCTGCAGATGAGGGCACCCTCCGGAAACGGGGCCTGCTGGTGGCAGCCGTGCTGTTCATCACCGGCATCGTCATCCTCACCAGTGAGAACGGGGGTTGGGGGGGAGGGGCATCAGGACTGGGAGGGAGGAGGCCTTGGCTTGGACTCTGACGGAGGGTAGGTTCTTGAAGGCCCCTGAGCAAGGTTGTTTTAAAGGAGGCATATCCATATAAGCCTCGCCAGAGTTCAGTGGCTTAAAATGATAACCACTTACTGAGTTCTCAATTCCGCAATTTGGAAACTTAGGCTGGGCTCAGCTGGATGGTTCTTCTGGTTGCAGCTGGATTTATTCACGTGTCTGAGGTCAGCCGCGGGTCAGCAGGGAGCTCTGCTTCTATGGGCACCTCAGTTCTTCACCTGGTGGTCTTCTCCAGCAGGCTAGCCTGCGCTTGTTCACACAGCGGTGGCAGGGGAATGCAGCTCCCCAGGATTAGCAATAGCGGGAAGCTTTGATGGCCCCGGGCTGCATGAGTGAGGAGTGGTAATGGCTGCGCCAGGGCCTGATGAGAGATGGAAGTGGAGGAGGGGGCCCCAGGCAGGAACTGTGGCTTCAGAGAGAGGTTTCCAGCCGTGCCTCCTGGTAAGCCCACCGGGAGGGAGCGGGGCAGGGGTCGAGGGGATCGGATACCTCAGCCTCTCTCTCCTCCTGCCCTCCTCTCTCCCTCCAGGGCCTGTGGGCTGCGGCCTCTCAAGTCAGCCTCCCAGGGCCCAGTGTCGAGCAGGGAAGGGGGGCAAAGGGAGATTAACAAGTGGAGAAACTAATTTTTTAAGAAGTTTAAAAAATGTTACAGATTAAGGGGCTTCCCTGGTGGCGCAGGGGTTGAGAGTCCGCCTGCCGATGCAGGGGACACGGGTTCGTGTCCCGGTCTGGGAAGATCCCACATGCCACGGAGCGGCTGGGCCCGTGAGCCATGGCTGCTGGGCCTGCGCGTCCAGAGCCTGTGTTCCGCAACGGGAGAGGCCACAACAGTGAGAGGCCCGCGTACCGCAAAAAAAAAAAAAAAAAGTTACAGATTAAGTAAAACACGAGGGCAACCAGTTTGCAAGCTCTCAGTTAAGCTGTACAACCCACGCCAAGTTTTATGAGTGACCTCTCTTGTCCAACTTCCTTATCGGGAAAATGGGCACAGCCTCAGCTTTTTGCTTTAAGGTGGGAGACGGAACACTGATAGAATTAAAAAGAGATCGCTGATGTGTGTCTGATCCTGTTGAACCAGGGAGTCAAGCACTGTTGCCTCAGTTGTTCAACTTGTGCTTATAGATCCTGACTTAGTGCCAGACCCTGTTCTCTCCCCTGTGGGAAAAGTGAGGCTCAGAGAGTTGAGAAGTTTGTCCAAGGTCACACAGCACAGAAAAATCAGGGAATGACTGGACCCAGGTCTGTGTGAGGGCAGAGCCTATATGTTAGCTCTGGGGCCATAAACTGTTCCAGTGACATTTGTGAGCACCTACTCTGTGCCCAGCCTGTGCTGTGATGCTGGGGGCCCTGGTCCCCACCCTCGGAGAACTCACAGCTGGTGGGGGGATGACAATAAACAGCTCAACACATTAATGAACAGAGTGGAGCAGAGGTACAGGAAAAGAGAATTACCAGGAGGAAAATAAAGATGGATTGGGAAGGATGGGGAGAGGTACTCCCTCTAAAGAGGTAAAATCAGAATGGATTCTGATAAGGAAGATGATTTTTAAAAACAGGTAGAGGGAGCAGCAAGTGCAAAGTCCCAGACGCAGGAATGAGCTTAGCGTGTTGCAATAACCACGGGAAGAGGCTAGGGTGGCTGGGGCAGTGTGAGCAGGAGAGGGGTAGGAGGTGAGTCTAGAGGGACAGGTAAGTGTAGGTAAGGGTGGCAGCCAGGAGATGGGAGAGGGCTGTTCTCTGAAGTCCCCTTTGTTTTCTAAGACCCCCCTCATTTGCTTTGGCCCAGCCCCCTGGCCTTCCTGCTCTCCCTTAACCCCACCTGTCTACTTCTGCCTCAGGGCCTTTGCATTGACTGTTCCTTATGCCTGGAACACCCTTCCTCCATATGTCCATGTGGCTCCCCCCTCACCTCCTCATTGAGGCCCCTCTAGTCACTGCCATGAGGATGCCCTCAGCTCCTGGGTCTCCCTGCATCCTTCCTTGTTTTATTTTTCTTCCCAGCATGCACCACTGTCTGACACATCACTGTATGTGCACTTGACTTAGTTCTTTTTCTCATTGTCGGTCTCCCCCACTAGAAAGCTCTACTAGGGCAGGGATTTTATCCATTCTTGCTCCCAACTGTGTTCCCAGTGCCTAGGTCACTGCCTGGCACAGAGTAGGTGCACAATAAATGTTTGCTGAACACATAAATGACACACAAGCTAGGGCTCCTCTGCGTAGGGGTGGGGGGAGGTCCCCCCTGCGGACCTTTGCACCAGCTCTTCCCCCATCAGCTTCTTGTCACTTGCTCAGAGTTGCCTTGGAGCCTCCCGAGGGGAGGCTCGTCCTCCGGCACCCAGATCACCGCAATAATCGATATTGTTCCGACTCATGACTGAACCATTTCCTTCACCTACAGGTGGCAAGTGTAGGCAGTTGCCCCGGTTATGCCGGAGTCATGACAGATGAGTCCGTTGGAAGTGGGCGCTGATGACCCGATGGGCACCCCGAGACTGAGCCCCCGCCGGCTCACCGTGCCTGGCCTCCTCCCTCCCCTCGAAGGACCTACAGACTAGTCAACAAAGCCCAGCCTGAGAGGTAGGACGTGGATGGAGCCAGAGCCGGAACTGGTGGCCTGAGCCCGCTACTCTCCCAGCCCTGCCCTCCCTGAAGGCTGACTGGCTCCCCATTTATCCATTCTGTTCCGACAAGAAGTAAAGCGCTGTGGTCTTTGCGCCATGGTCTCTGATCATTCCTGAACGGGGAGTGGAAGAAAGCAGCAGTGGCTGGGGCAGGGACCCCAGGAGTAAAGTGAGGGAGTCACAGACTCCAAAGCCAAGCTGGGGGCCGCAGTGAACGAAGCCAGCCTGGGTGAGGTGGGAAGGATGGGGGCAGGGGCGGGCCACAGGGGAATCTGGCCAATGGGAGGGTCAGTGTTGGATTCCACCCATGGCAGATCGAGACCCCTGGCCTGGTCCTTGTGCAGAGCCTGGTGTCCAAAGCCAGCTCACCCCTGACACTGAGAGGCAACACTGCTAACCGGGCAAGCACAGAGGGAGGGCCCAGGCCCACGGTGACCCTCTTTTTTCCCACTCTGGGTCCCTCAGCATGTGAGTGTGGACACCCCACCCTGCACATCCAAGGTCCATCCACACCCCTGGTTGCCTCTTGGTCTTAGGGCTGTGCCCACAAAGAAAGCCACGCAGGCCCTGGAGTGGGCTCAGAGTAGCCTGGGTGGGGAATTCCAGGGTCCTGGGGGCCCAGAGCGTGGCTGAGAAGGGGCACAGGCTCCTGAAAGCCCTTAGGTTCTGCAGCCCGTGGGGAGGGACTCAACCAGATGAGGTGGGAGCAGGCCCTCTGAAGTGCAGGGCCTGGGCTGGGGACCTCTGCTCAGGGTCAAGGGTCATCATGCCAAAGCCAAGAGACAAGGTCCTGTTCAAGGCGGTTGCATAACGATGTTTCACAAACTTCAGGTCATAGCCTGTTCCCGGGGTTACAAAATCAATCTAGTGGGCTGTGAGTAGCATTAAAAAAAAACAAGAAAAAGAAGTAATAAAACAGAAAATAAAATATCAGAGTATATCACAAATAATATGACATTGTAGATAGATTCTTTTCTCAATTTTTGCCCCATTTTTATCCCACCTGTATTATTATTCATTTTTTAAGAGAAGAACACCCTTTTTAACTTAAATAAATATATTTAAAAAGGCACAGTGAGGGGGCCTTCCCTGGTGGCCCAGTGGTTAAAACTCCACACTTCCACTGCAGGGGGCACAGGTTAGATCCCTGGCCTAGGGAACTAAGATCCTGCATGCTGCATGGCGTGGCCAAAATAAACCCCCCCAAAAAAGGCACAATGATATATGGAAAACCAATACTGCTTCATATAAATAGAAGATAGCCAAGAAGATAAATTCAATGAAACAAATACATATATTTTATGCAATATATTGTATATGTGACATGTATTATGTATAATATATGTATACTATCTATGTGATATACATCATACATGATATATATATAATATACATATGGAGGGATACGAAAAATATTTTTTGATTGGCACTCCCCACCTACGAATCAGAACAGATACTTAACCAATCAGGAGGGAATATCATTCATCTATCTATCTATCTACCTATCTATCATATATTACACATATATGTATATATTCATGTGTAATGTGTTATCTCTATTAAATTGAAATATAAATTAAATGTGAAATTGTCACTATTCAAATTTTTTTGACCTATAAAAACAATTTCATGTGGCTCAACTAATGATGATGGTGTAAAACAGATTTCATACTGCAGGTCACTTTTTAAACATATTGAAAAGCACTGGGGAGAGGGAGATATGCTTGTCACATATATGCTTGTCACATATGGTTGTCACAGCGAAGGAACTAAGGTTCTTTCTCAGAACAGGAAGTGCTGGCAGCCACGTTTGCCCCCTGGCTGGATGGCCACAGGAGTATGTGGAAGATGTCTCTAGTATTTCCCAAACTTCAATCATCACGCATGCTCTTCACAAGTTTTGCTGTATTTTCATCCTGCCTGTACTATTATTATTCACTTTTTAAAAAATCAGCTCCCTTTTTAACTTAAATACATTTATTTTAAAAGGCACAATCGTATGTGGAGACCTAGTACTGCTTGATGTAGATAGAAGATAGCCATAGAGATAAATCCAATGAAGACAAGCAAGGAGAAAGACAGACTGCATTCGAGCTGGATACTGAGTTGCTGGCTGAGGGCTCTGAGCTGGAGGCCAGAGTCTGCTCTGTTGGAGGAGAGCATCAGGTGTCAGGGCTGTGATTGTTTCCTTACCGCCCAAAGACACCACAGAGTTTGGGAGGCCCAAAAGCACCCTCACTTCTGATGCCAACTATAAGACTGAGTGTGCCCAAGACCACCCTTGGGTTTGATAATTCACTAAAAGGACTCACAGAACTCACTGAAAGTCATTATTCTCACAGTTATGGTCTATTACAGTGAAATACAGTGTTTTACAGTTCCCTACAGTGAAGGGAACCAGATTAGGATTAACCAAGAAAAGAGACACATAGGGCAGAGTCTAGGAGTGTTCCAGACATGAAACCCCCAGTTGTCCTCTCCTAGTGGAGCTGTGGACAGTGCTATCTTCTGGCAACAATGTGTGACAGTGCACATGGAGTACTGCCAACCAGGGCAGCTCCCACAAGCTTTGGTGTCCAAAGTTTTTATTGGAGCTCAGTCACAAAGACATGACTGACCACCCACGTGGTCACCTTACTTTCCAGCCCCTCTGGGGCTGATACCTGTGACCCAAAGGCCCTACCATAAATCCCATTGTTAAAAACTATCTAGGCTGGCCCAAGTCCTCCAGGTAAAGAAAGACACTCTTTTCAGGCAGGACATTCCAGGGGCTTCGAGATTACCTTCCAGGAGCTGAGCACAAAAGCCAGCCATCTCTTTACTAAACAGAGTCTTCCTCCCTCATATCATTTGATGGATTAAATGATATTCAAAAAGCAATTTACTCTCGTGATGCAATTCAATGTGAGTTAATATTGTTTGGGGCCTAAAACCATTTCGCATGCCACCACTGGAGCAAAGCCTGAACTTGAGGAATCACCAACACACGAGCATGCCTGACAGCCTCCAAGGCAGAACTAGGGCAGTGCTGACCCACTTCATCATAACTGGGGAACTGGTGCTGGGCGTCCACTCCCCCCTCATTCCATCTTCCCATGGGGTAGAGATGAAAAAGCTGATACTGTTTTTCAAAGATGCCCTTGATATGGAGTTCTGGATGCAGATTCAACTCTGCTAATTAGAGGCCCTCGTATGAAATTGGAAAGCCAGAGAGATCATCCTCTGCTCTACTGGCTGCTTTCTGCTGACAAGTAGGGTTGCCGAGGTGATGAGTTTGGGACCGCACGGTTCCAGTGTCCAGTCGCTAGCTTCGTGGGCATTAAGAGGCAGTTATGCGCACACACACACACAAACAATATCTAAATGGCCAATAAACACATGAAAAGATGCTCAACATCACTAGTTATGAGCAAAAAGTAAATGAAAACGAGAATGAGACACCACCACACACAGAATGGCTAGAATTAGAAAGACTACCAATACCAAATGCTGCAGAGGATGTGGAGCAAGTGGAACCTTCATACGTTGCTGTAAATTGGAGTGTAAATCAGTACAGTCACTTTCGAAAGCTATCCGTTCTTTAAAAGGGTAAATGTACACTTAACCTATGATCCAGCAGTTCAGTTCTTAAATATCTATCCAAGAGAAAGGAAACCAGATGTCCAGAAAAGACTTGTACTACACAAGTGTTTATAGCAGCAGTATTTGTAATAGCGAAGGACAGGAAACGATCTAAATATCCATCAGCATAGGTGAGTGGATACAAACTGTGGCATACTTGTGCGATGGAATACTACTCAGCGTTAAAAAGAAGAATGACTGGTACACACGACAGCATGAATGAATCTCAGAAGCATTATCCCGAGTGAAAGGAACCAGGTACAAGAGAGCACACACTGTATAATTCCACTTATATGAAATTCTGGAATAAGCAAAGCTAATTGATGGTGATAGAAGTCAGGATAATAGTTGCCTCTACTACTATCATGTTGCCTTTACTATGAGAGCAAGAGGTTGATGGAGAAGGGACATGAGGGAACTTTCTTGAAGGATTGAAATGTTCTGTGCCCTGACAGTGATGCAGATTAATTGAATGTATATATTGGCCAGAGCTGACTGAACTGTACACTTAAGGTTTGTGTACTTTACTACATGTGAATTATACCTCAACACAAAACACAGCAGACTGGAAACCAAAAGGGCAGTTATGTCCTGGGCTGTGATGACTTCCGGGTCCTGGATCAGAGATAGAGCTACAAGATTCTGAAGATGCCATGTACAATGGGTCCTCTTGATTGGGGTGGAGGGAGAAGCTCCCCAGGTGGGTCAGTTTGGTCATTGTGAAATGAGAAAAAAAAATACATATATATTTATATTTGGTTTTGCTCCCAGTTCCTGGCACACACTTCCTAAAACCCTTGTAATTTCCTAAACGATAGGAAATTACATTAGGAGCATCTTTCATTCTAATACTTGGTCTCTGATCCCAGTTCCTGATGTGGAGCTCCGAAATCCCTTGGAATTTCCTGGCTGATAGGAGTGTCTTTTGTTCTAATGAAGCAATGCCTGGTGGGCTCCTGGATGGGGGCTGGTCACCAGAAAGACCAAGGCACGGTTAGAAGCTTGGAATTTTCAGCCCCACTCCTTACCTTCCGGGAAGGAGAGAGGGGCTGGAAATTGAGTTAATGGTTGACCATGCCTACATGATGAAGTAACCTCTATAAAAATCCCAAAATTATGGGGTTCAGAGAACTTCCACGTTGGTGAGCACATCTACATACCAGGAGGGTGATGCACCCCAACTCCAGGGGGACAGAGGCTCTTATGCTCAGGACCCTTCCAGATCTTGCCTTATGAACTTCTTCATCTGGCTGTTTACCTGTATCCTTTATCACATCCTTTACTATATGATAAACTGGTCAGTGTAGTGTTTCCCTGAGTTCTGTGAGCTATTCTGGGAAACAATCGAATCCAAGGTTTGGGGGGAGTCATGGGAACCTCCAATTGTAACCAAGTTGGACACAAGTTGTGGATGACCTGGGGCCCTGCTAGTGATTGGCATCTGAAGTGGGGGGCAGTCTTGTGGGACTGAGCCCTTAACCTGTGGTGTCTGCACTAATTCTGGTTAGTGTCAGAACTGAATTGAACTGTAGGACATCCAGCTGGTGTCACAGAGAACTGCTTGGTGTGGGAAACCCCCCCCGCCACACATCTGGTATCAGAAGTGTTGTGAGCGTGGCAGTAGTGAGAGGGTAAAGCAGAAATGCACAGGAGGAGGGATGAGTTTCTCCTTACAATCATGTTCTGGGAATCATCTACAAAGTCTTAACCTAGAGCCCATTCCACTAGCCTTTTTTTTTCTTTTCTTTTCTTTCTTTGCCACTAGCCTTAGTCAAAGAGCTTGTCAGTCCCTAATTCCCTGTATCAAGCCAGCCCATTTTTGCTTAAATATGACAGTAATAAACAATAAAATCTAAGTGGCTTACAACAACAAATATTGGTTTCTCACTCACACTGCATGTCCATGGGTTAGCCAAGAGCTATGATGTAACCTAAGATGATGGAGAAGCTATTACGGAAATATTCCTGCTTATTATTGACAGAAAGAAAAGAGAATAAGATGAAACACATATTGACTCTTGTAGCCTCTGCCAGGAAGGGACACTTATTATTTCTGCTGAGATTTCATTGGCCAAAGGAAATCACATGGCTACAGTTGAGTTCAAGAGAGCAGGAAACTACAACCTTCTTATGGGGAGGGAACTGTGATATAGTTCGTGAACAGTAATATAGCTTGCCGCAAAGGAAGTTAATTATCTCACATAGCAAGAATTGCGGAAGCAGAAACCGTATTCAACTGCAAGAGACATAAGCCAGAAACAACAGTGATGTAAGCAAGGTGATTTATTTCTCTCTCACATAACAGAACTCTGAAGCATGTAGTCCAAGGCTGGGGAAGGGGTCCCTTGATGTCATGAGAGACCAGGCTCCTACTGACTTACTGATCTGCCATCCTTAGAATGTGGCTGTAATCCTCAAGGTCACAAAATGGCTGCAGGAGCCTCAGCCATCATGCCACATTCCAGGGGAAAAAGCAAGAGCAAAAGAAAAAGGCAGGGTTAACCACTTGGCAACTACATTTCCCAGAGTCCTCCCCTTCCCCGTGTGCTTCTGGTTAGGGTGGGCCACGAAAGACATTCTAGTGGGAGGGTTGCTGGATGGATATTAGAGCAGCAGCCATTTTCTGGCTCACATTGGTTGTCACTTATTTGCCCACTCACCACTGATGAGTCAGCTCCTTTTAAAGAGACTTTTCAGGATCCCTTCCCAAAGACTTCTACTTACTTCTGATTGGCCACTGCTATCTGCAAAAAGAAACTGGGAAATGTAGTCTTTTGGCTGAGTCTGCAACACTCTGAATACCGCCGGGGAAAGTGATAGCCTGGAGGAATTTGTGGATATGGTGAGGAGGATGCTGAGCTTCTCCCAAGTCAAGGGATGGGAGCTCAAGCAATTTTAATTCAAATACAAGAAGAGAAGGTAATTCTTAAGACTGGAGTCTGCCGAGACCTCCAGGGGACAGCAACACTGGATCTCAGACTTGGAAAAGACACTCAGAAACCTCTCCACTAGTGCCCCAGGGCTCCCCAAAGGCTGTTATCTGCTGCCCAAACCCCTTCTAGCACGACACCTTTTTCTGCTGCGTAGTGTCTGAACTGAAGCCTCTTCCTCCACTCTTACATCAGGGGTGAGATTTCTTGCCAATAGCTAATGCAGTGGTTCTTCCCATGCAGCCAGGCTCCTGAGTACGATACTGACAAGGTTCTTGTTCTGGAAGAATTAAGGCCAAATCACAGTAACTGGAAGAAATCTGCTTTGCTCATATGAGGCTAGATTGTGCTTTTCTCGGGGCGTCGGGAGCGTCCTCCAAATGCTTACTTCAGGCAGGGGTGCTGCTTCTGAAGGGGCTGGTGAGTGAATGAACTCCGGCTCCTGCTGGTGGGAGATTAAACAGGATTTGAAACGCCCTCTGAGTGGCTTTGTGATGTGTCCACTTGGTGAGGTTAACCTACATTTCCCAGAGTCCTCCCCTTCCCCGTGTGCTTCCGGGTAGGGTGGGCCACGAGAGATGTTCTAGTGGGAGGGTTTCTGGGTGGAGATTAGAGCAACAGCCGTTTTGTGGCTCACACCAGTTGTCACTTATCTGCCCACTCGTCTCGTTGGCGTCAGGCAACAACCGGGCCAGCAAATGCTCCAGCTTCCCCTGGATCCATCTTCAGCTTCTCCAACTCCTGGGCCAGGTGCGTGCTTAGCCCTGTGATCGGGACCCTCAACTCCACTGGACACCCGCACCATCAAGGTCAAAGGTGACAAGAATGACGGGGTTCACTTCCTACACTGTTGGTGGGAATGTACATGGGTGCAGCCTCTATGGAAAACAGTATGGAGGTTCCTCAAAAAACTAAAAATAGAGCTGCCGTATGATCCAGCCATCCCACTCCTGGGCATATACCTGAACAATACTATCATTTGAAAAGATACATGCACCCCAATGTTCAGAGCAGCACTATTTACAATAGCCAAGACATGGAAGCAGCCTAAATGCCCATCGACAGATGAATGGATAAACAAGATGTGGTATATATACAATGGAGTGTTACTCAACCATAAAGAAAAATGAAATAATGCCATTTGCAGCAACATGGATGGACCTAGAGATTATCATACTAAGTGAAATAAGTCAGACAGAGAAAGACAGCATGTGATATCACTTATATGTGGAATCTAAAATAGGACTCAAATGAACTTATCTACAAAACAGAAATAGACTCACAGACATAGAGAACAGACTTGTGGTTGCCAAAGGGGAGGGGTTGGGGGAGGGAAGGTCGGGAGTTTGGGATTAGCAGATGCAAACTGTTATATATAGACTGGATAAACAACAAAGTCCTACTGTATAGCACAGGGAACTATAGTCAATATCCTGTGATAAACCATGATGGAAAAGAATATGAAAAAGAATATATATGTATTACCGAGTCACTTTGCTGTACAGCAGAAATTAACGCAACTTTGTAAATCAACTATACTTTAATAAAATAAATTTAAAAAAAATAAAGAATGATGGGGTTCAGTCCACCCTCGTGGCTTCCAGATTGTTCTTGCTCTCCCTGGCTTTACATCCGTCTGCCCTTCCTGACTTCTGGCCTGTGGATTTCAAGTTTCAGCATCAAGTACAGAGACAACAGCCTTACAGAGACAGCTTACCCAGCTCCCACAATGGGGAAAGGGCAAATCCCTGTAACACATCGTGTGTGTGTGTGTATCAGTGGTTCTGCTTTGCTGATATAGAATTGGGTCTAAGAGTGGGCAGACTCTTAGAAGAACAGACTCTTAAGGATGAGTTTTGGTTTTTTCTGGAATTGGTTCTCTGATCTAATCAGATTTGAAGTCATTAATGACCCTGTTTCCAGAGGTAAAGGGGACACTGAAAATCCATAGCATGAAGTGGCAGAACAGTTACTCAGATCGTGACCTGTAGCTTCCTGAATCAGTTCTATAGGAGGGAAGGTTCTGGGTGACCAAGCATTTACTTCCATGAAACATTTCAGTAAAACGAAGGAGCGTGCTGGATCGGTTGATTGTTTCTAACTGTGCTGGAAAACATGGGGGAGAGAAAATGATGAGCTCAGAGCTTCAAATTCCCAGTCAAGACCTGTATAAGAGACTCGAAAGCTTCTGTGACTACACTGAAACTTATTTCTCATGGTCACCGGGCCAAGAGTTCTGAAGACCAAGCTCAAAGTCCGATCCTGTGAGTGGCTGAATTACAACACAAACTGAACTTCCAACCTCATGGGGTCTTTTTTGTTAAAGTTAGGGCATTGATTGGGAAGGACTAGGATCCTGAAAATTGGGATTAGGATGTATGACGAGATTCTAATAAGGCTGGGTACCTCAAACCCCTGAATTTTGCCATCTTCTTTGCCCAAAGCAGCAGTCTGCACCCCTGCTATAGTGGCCTCAGTTTCCCTGCAAGGCACTGCTGATCCTCGTCAGAACCTACTCCCTTTTCTCGCTTCCAACACCTCTAACTAGACTCAAGTCTCAACAGAAACCAAAGGCTGAGGTACAAAACATGACCCATGGGCTTCCCTGGTGGCGCAGGGGTTGAGAGTCTGCCTGCCGATGCAGGGGACACGGGTTCGTGCCCCGGTCCGGGAAGATCCCACATGCCATGGAGCGGTTGGACCCGTGAGTCATGGCCGCTGGACCTGCGCGTCCGGAGCCTGTGCTCCGCAACGGAAGAGGCCACAACAGTTAGAGGCCCGCGTACTGCAAAAAAAAAAAAAAAAAAAAACATGACCCATGAGGAGGTGCGATGTAATACCAAAACAATTGCCAGTTTCTGTTTGCCAATTTATATCAAGAGAAAACTGGGGCATATGTATGGAAATGGGTCTTAAGAGTGATGAATCAAGGTGGAAGAATACAAAGTGGGTCAGGTCAAGTTTATTGACATTGGTCCACTAAACAGAGATTCTGGATTCAGTGGTTGAGGTAGAGGGGCTAAGGGATGGCTCTGACGGTTTACTTGGTTATTTGACTGATGTATGTTCCCAAAGGTGGCCTATCCTGGGTGGAAATGTCAGAAGTTCCTTGGTAACCTGCCGAGCATGAGTCAGCAAACCTTTTCTGTAAAAGGCCAGATAGTACACATTTTAGGTTTCACAGGCCAGTGTCCGTTGTGACTATTCAATTCTCCCGTCATAGCCGGAAGGCAGCCAAAGACCATCTGTAAATGGAGGAGCGTGGCTGTGTTCCAATACAAGTTTATTTACGATCGCTGAAATCCGCAGTTCATATCATTTTTTTAAGTGGCACAGAATATTCTTCTTTTGATTTCAATTTCCATTAAAAATGTACAAACCCTTTTTAGCCTGTGGGTCATACCAAAACAGCCCTGAGGGCTGCTGGGCTGCAGTTTGCTGACCCCTCCTTCACCAGGAGGGTCAGGGGGAGGCAATTTTCACTGTAGCTATCAGAAATAGATTCATGAGGGAGAGCCTGAGCATCCTGGAAGAGCTCTGTGATGGTGCTTCTCTGTAGGTCAGAAATTCTAGCGGAAATGGCTACGATTAATTGGGATCTCTAAATGCAATAGGCATGCAGGAACCCAGAGGCGGCAGGGATCCTGGTGGCACTCATATGCCAGAGATAAGATGGGCATAGTTACCATAGTGGATAGTGAAGCCAAAACAGTAACGAGCATAGTGTGACTCGCAGATCTTTAGCATTCACTAGTTTATCATGGCAGTAGATGGGAAGCCTACTGAAGTCTTGCTTGAACTGAATAAGTGAATGAGCTCTGGGTCTGGCGAATGGAAGCCTGACCAGAATGCTCAAAACAGAGAGTCATGGACCCTCAATCACTTCCCATGCTTGAGCCCTTGATTAAAGGAGAGGCCAGGTTCCTTGAGGAAGGACCCTGTTACACTGCCAAAAAAGTATGCTGTTAATCTTCCTCCCAGACTTCTCCAAAGAGACTTGTGGCCATTCACCCCGTGATTGTGCAAGGGGGAAAGGGAAATAGTCAGACTTTCCAACGATTACTGGACACAGCGTCTGAACTGACTCTAATTCCTGGAATTCCAAAACATCCCTGAGGTTCACTAGTCAGAGTAGGGCTATGGAGGTCAGGTGATCAATGGAGTTTGGGGGAAGTTCTGTCTCACAAAAGGCCTAATCGGTCCCTGAATACACCTTCTGGATATTTCTTTTTTCTTTTTTTTTTTGTGGTACGCGGGCCTCTCACTGCCGCGGCCTCTCCCGTTGCGGAGCACAGGCTCCGGATGCGGAGGCTCAGCGGCCATGGCTCACGGGCCCAGCCGCTCCGCAGCATGTGGGATCCTCCCGGACCGGGGCACGAACCCATGTCCCCTGCATCGGCGGGCGGACTCTCAACCCCTGTGCCACCAGGGAAGCCCCTGGATATTTCTTCAATGCTGAAATGCATCATTGAAATAGACATCTTGAGCAACTAGAAGAATCCCAACATTGGTTCCCTGACCCATGGATGAGGGATTTTATCATAGGAAAAGGCAAGTAGGAGCCACTAGAACTCTCAATACCACATTGTTGGAGGGATTGCAGAGATTGGCGTCACCATCAAGGACTTGAAAGATGCAGGGGTAGTGATTCCTATTGCAACCCCGTTCAAATTGCCTATTTGGCCAGTGAAGAAGATAAATGGATCATTGAAGAATGACAGTGACTCATCATAAACTTAATCAGGTGGTGACTCCAATTGCAGCTGCTGTTCCAAAGGGGGTTTTGTTGCTGGAGCCATTAACACATCTCCTGGGACCTGGTATGTAGTTATCGATCTGGAAAATGCTTTTTAATCTATATCTGTTAGTAAAGGACATCAGAAGAAGTTTCTTTTCAGCTGGCAAAGCCAGCAATACACCTTCCCTGTCCCCCCTCAGAGGTATATCAGTGCTTCAGCCCTGTGTCATCATATGGTCTGGATTAACCTTACCTTCCTTTTCCACAGGACCTCATGCTGCTCCCTTACGTGGATGATATTATGAGGATTGGATCTGATGAGGGAGAAGTAGCAACCCCGTTAGCCACATTTGTAAGACACTCGCATGCCAGAGGATGGGAAGCCAATCCCACCCACAAAAATTCAGGGGCCTGTCACCTCACTGAAAGTTCTTGGGGTCCAGTGATTTGAGGCATGTTGATGGGGAAGGAAGAGTCGCTGCACCCAGCCCCTCCTAACATTCAGAGAGAGGCACAGACCTGCGGAGCCCCTTTGGATTTTGGAAACAACACATACCTCGTGCGCTGTGATTCATTCACTGAGCGACCTGAAAAGCTGCCAGTTTTGAGCGGGATCCAGAACAAGAGAAAGTTCTGCCACAGATTCAGGCTGATACGGTGGTGCTTGATGTGTCAGTGGTAGATAGGGATGCCGTTGGAGACTACGGCAGCTCCCAGCTGGGGAATCACTGTGTAGACCTCCAGGATTTGGAAGAAAGTTATGTCATTCTTTGAAAATAATTACTCTGCTTTTGAGAAACAGTGTTTGGCTTTCTACTGGGCTTTGGTAGAGACTGAACACTTGACCACGGGCACCAAGATACCATGCAATCTGAGCTACCCATCATTAACTGTGTGTTGTCTGACCCAACAAGCCATAACATTGGGCACCCACAGCAGAACTCCGTGGAAGTGGTTTATGCAAGACTGGGCTCTAGCAGGTCCTGAAGCACACGTATGTGGAAGTTGCTCGGATGTCCAGATCCCTTATTCGTGATTCATTGTCTTCTGTCTCTCAGACAAGACCGATGGCTCATGGGGAGTTCCCTGTGACCAGCTGATTGAGGAAGAAAAAGCTCAGACCTGGTTTACATATAGTTCTGCAGGACACGCAGGTACCACCCACAACTGGACAGCCATATCACTATAGCCCCATTCTGGGACATCCCCGAAGGACTGGGGTAAAGGGAAATTTTCCCAGTGGACAGAAATTTGAGCAGTGCATCTGGTTGTCCATTTTGATTGGAAGGAGAGACGTCCAGAAACATGGCTGTACATCAATTCACATGTTGGGACTAACGGTTCTCGGCTAGATGGTCAGAGACTGCTACAGAGTCTGGTGAAGAGGTATGTGGATAGATCTCTACAGAGTGGGAAGATATTTGTGTCCCGTGTGAATGCTCAACGAAGAGTGACCTCAGAAAATAAAATTTTAGGAATAACCCACACTGTGGGTTACTTTAGGGTAACCCACTCTGTGGACACCAGTCAGCCACTTTCTCCAGTGACTCCTGTATTTGCCCAATAAGTTCATAAACAGTGTGGCCAAGGTGGCAGCGATGGAGGTTGTACACAGGCTCAGCAACAAGAACTTCCACTCGCCAAGGCTGATCTGGCTCCTGCCACTGATACGTGCCCCATCTGCCAGCAGCAGAGACCATCACTGAATCCCTGCTACGGCACCATTCATTCCTCAAGAGAATCAACCAGGTGGACCATGGCTGATTGATTACATTGAACTCCTTCCTTCATGGAAAGAGCAACATTTTTCTGTTTTTTTTTTTTTTTTTTGGTAACAGGTTTATTGTAATATAATTCACTTGTCATACAATTCACATCTTTAAAGTATATAAGTCAAGAATTTTTAGTATAACACTACTATATATAAAATAGATAACCACCAAGGACCTACTGGATAGCACAGGGAACTATACTCAATATTTAATAATAACCTATAAGGGAAAAGAATCTGAAAAGAATATGTGTATATATATATATATATATGTGTGTGTGTGTATATATATATGTACATAAATAAATAAATACATATATATATATCTGAATCACTGTGTTGTACACCTGAAACTAACATGACATTGGAAATCAACTATACTTCAATAAAATTTTTAAAAAAACCACAAAATAATAATTTTTAGTGTATTCACAGGTATGTACAACCACCACCACACTCAATTTTAGAGCATTTTCATCACCCCAAAAAGAAACTTCAGGAGCATTCTTGGAAGATGATGGAGTACGAAACAGCAGGAATGTCTGTCTCCCCGTCTAGACAACATTGTACTGGCAGGATCTGTCTGATGGAACTAATTTGGAACTCTGGCTCACAACTACCAGGGGAAGTCTTGGATGGTAAATTGCGGTTAATTTTAGGTAAAAGCATGACTTTGTTGCTCTATTTGGAGATCAAGTATGGTTTAAGGAGATGTGTATGTGCAAGTTGACAAGGGGAGTACTGTGGTGGCTTTGTAATGGTGGCTTTGTACTCACTTAGATTGAACTACATTTCCCCAAATTCCCTTTTTGGGATGCTTCCAATTATGTTGAGCTACAGGAGAGATTCTTCTTTTTCTTTCTAAAATTAATTTATTTTATTTATTTATTTTTGGCTGTGTTGGGTCTTCGTTGTTGCATGTGGGCTTTCTCTAGTTGCGGCGAGCGGGGGCTACTCTTTGTTGTGGTGCGCGGGCTTCTCATTGCGGTAGCTTCTCTTGTTGCGGAGCACGGTTCAGTAGTTGTGGCGCACGGGCTTAGTTGCTCCGCGGCATGTGGGATCTTCCCAGACCGGGGCTCCAACCCGTGTGCCCTGCATTGGCAGGCGGATTCTTAACCAAGAGAGATTCAGGGATGGGGGAAGTAGCAGCCATTTAGTAGCTCATAATGCTTTCTCTTTTCTGCTGGCTCACTTCATTAGTCCTGCCATTGCTCCACCTCCGCCCCCTCCCCCCACCAATCCTTCTTCAGCTTCTCCACTTCCTGGACCAGGTGTGTTTAGCCCCATGGTGAAGCGCCCTGGCTCCTGCAGGACACCCACGCCACCAAGGTCGTCAGAGGCAACAAGAACTGACAGTCCAACCTCATGGAGTCCAGCTTGGGCTCTGTGTTCCAGCTTATTATTAACTCTCATCGATCTTACATCCATCTTCCCTTCCTGACTGCCTGCCCTGTGGACTTCAAGTTAGAACATCAGACTCAGAGACAGCACCCTGACAGAGACTGTTTCACCAGCTCCCCAGATTACATAAGATCAAATCCAGGGACAAGTCCCTTCATAGCTATTTACCTATCTATAGATATAGCCTAGTGGTTCTGCTTCTCTGGTTGAATCCTGATATACTCACCAAATTCTTATTATTTCAGAACCAGAACCTGGAACTTGGGCATGACCCATTGGGAGTAGGAGAGCTGGCCAGAGGAGAGCTTCTATTAGCATCTGACGGAAGCCTTGATCCAAAAGGAAAAAAAAAAAAAAAGGAGGTTGAAGTCTCAGAAGTCTCACAGGGAAGAGAGGAGGAACACCAGATTCAAAGTCTGGAAAGAGGGGACTGTAGGAGGAAGATTGAGAAAAGAGGGAGCAAAAAAGAGAATCTTTCACTCCCGACACCTTCCTTTCCAAGAGGCAAGCCTGGGTGGCTCACTTTCCTTATATGGTTCAAGGAAGCAAGAAAGGTGGATAAATTCACACCCTGAGCCCTCCAAGCAGATATCTATTTGACTGTAGGGGATATCTTTTGCTTCCCCCTGCCCAGTAACCATTCTCTCCTCTTTGGGTAAGAGAACCCATATTTTCCTTTGGGGAACACTGGCCCACATGTTCAGCTCCTAGAGTTTGGGGTGTGACCCCCTTTCCTAGATCCAGGAATGGGCATATGCACCGTGCCTAATAAATTGTACCCCTGGCCACTGTCATTGTTTCTGCGATGGGTGCATTGTTAAGCTGGGCCAATGAGACAACTCTGGAACCTTTGCTGTTATTTTGTCTTGGTTCCTCAGCTGATAGGATCTGATCCTGGAGTTGCTGGGGGCCTTTGTTTCCCTCAGCAGGGAGGAATCAGCCTGAGAATGAGGTCAGCATAGAGGCAGATTGAGCAGGTAAAAGGGACAGAGACACACTTCTAATGTGGTCCTCTGAGCGCCTGGATCCAACTATGCCTGAAGTCAAACACATCTGGACTTTTTAGTGTACCAATAAGTTCCATCTCCCTTGTTGTTGTTTTTCTTTTGTTTAACTCTGTTTGAAAGTAGGGTTCTGATGTTTGTAGTAGAGTCCAAACTAATAAAGTGACCCCTCAGTAAAAGAACTTGTGTGTACCTGCCTCGCATATAAGATGTTTGATTTGAGGGAAAAGTAGGGAGGCTGGAGATACCACCAACAATGGCAGCTAACTTTATTGAGCACTTATTATGTGCCAGGTGCCCTTTAAATACTACGTGTATTATCTCTTATAATCCCAGAACAGCCCTATGAGGCGGCTACCAAGATGGCCTGCATGTTTCAGATGTGGCACAGAGAACTTAGGCAGCCACCTCAAGGTTACACAGTAAGTAAGAAGCAACAGAGGGAAAGGGATGCCAACAACGTCTTGACCACAGTGACTGAGAGGACTCCTCAGGTGTGGAAATAGGGAAAGGTCACATCCCCCGATTCCCCCGGTACAGGTTAGCCAAGAACAACGTCTTGCAAGGCAGAACTGAAGGAGTCCTGCCTCTGGCTGGTCAAGGAAAACCTTTTACATTTTGGGTGAAAAGCTGCCCCCTTATAATTGCCATCTGGCAGTCCTCATTCTGCCCTCTATGGTCACAGGTAAGTTGGCTCCTAGTCTCCCACACCAAGACCGGCTGATGCGGGAAGTAGTTTTCTCTCCATCATCAACCCCTGGTTTCTTCACTGCTATTCTGGCTGCCCTCAATGGATATCGCAGGTGTGGGCTGATGAGCTACGACACTTAACCACCTCCCGACATCACCTCAAAGCTCACCTTAGGCTACAAGAAAAACCATAAAAGCTCCTCACTTCATTACTCTTAAGGAAACTCAGTTTCAGCCTTTCTCCATTGTGCCAGCAAAGTGTTGAGCTCTCCAGGGCTGCTGTTTGCTCATGATGGTCACTTCTGACCTTCCAGAGGTTTATTTTAAAACGCAAGTCTTCCTCATTAACAAAAGGCGCATCAGGAAGACGTGGAAACGTCTCCCCTGCCCTGAAGCAGCGTGCAATCCGCATCATAAATCTAGTTCACGGAATCTGATGGAAGAAGGTATAAAACAGGGCATTTACAAGAACATCTTCCATGCAACATGGGAGTCACCTTGTGTGATTTCCTCTTGGGGTAAATACCAAATGCCCTACCCTGCCACCAGCCCAGCTTGGCCTGGCAGCCCACACCTCCAGACTCATCTCTCCATATCTCTCACTGTCCCACGTGCTCTCTGCTCCAGCCAGATTGCTGAGTCACCATTCTCTCTCTTGACACAGGACTTTCACACATGCTATTCCTGCTCCCTGAAATACTTTTCCTTGCATTCTTTGTCTAGTTAAATCCTGCCATGCTTCAAGCCTCTGATCAAATTTCATGTCTCCAGGGAAGCTTTCTTGGAGCCCCCTTTTATATTATATGCTCTCATGGATTCCTATAGCAACCATAGCATTTATCAAGTTTATTTTATTTTTGTGGTTATTTCCGTAAACTATGCTCCTCACCCCACCCTCTTTAGAACGTAAGCTCTGTCCAGGCAGGGACCAGGTCTTGGTCACTGCTGACCACCAATGTGCTCATGAATGTTTAACAACAGCCTCTGGGGCAAGGTGGGACAAGGTGGGGTGGCGGCGGGGTTGTGAGTGCTGATTGATAGCATTTGCTGATTTCCATGGTGTAAATCTCCCACCATGGACAATTTCAAGCCACCAATGTGATTTCAACCAAAATTCCTGAAAAATTTAACAATAAGCTCTTGCCACCTGGTAGAAGCGGGCTCCAGCACACCGCTGCAGTCGACACCCCAGCACCCAGCACAGATTTTTTGAATGAGTAAATGAATTAATGAAAGCAGTCCCACAGAATTAGCTTCCCCTATCTGTGCCTATCCATGCACGCTCTCCATCGGTGTGATTTTTTAAAAAGCAAACTACAGTGTTTTCATCAAGTACAATGTATTCAGTATAAAATGAACTTATATACAAAATAGAAACAGACCAACAGGCACAGAAAACAAACTTATGGTTACCAAAGGGGAAAGGTGGAGACGGATAAATTAGGAGTTTGGGATTAACATATATACACTACTATATATAAAATAGATAACCAACAAGGACCTACTCTATAGCACAGGGAACTCGACCCAATATTTTGTAATAACCTATAAGAATCTGAAAAAAATAAATATATATGTATGTATAGCTGAATCACTTTGCTGTACACCTGAAACTAACACAACATTGTAAATCAACTATATTTCAATACAAAAATAAAATAAAGTACAAAAAATGTATTCAGTATAACGGAATATGCTTTGGGTCCAACCCTCCCACTTTTTCCTGGTGTTAAATCATCCTTTCTTTCTTTTTTTTTTTTTTTTGTGGTACGCGGGCCATCTCACTGCCGTGGCCTCTCCCGTTGCGGAGCACAGGCTCCGGACGCGCAGGCTCAGCGGCCATGGCTCACGGGCCCAGCTGCTCCGCGGCATGTGGGATCCTCCCAGACCGGGGCACGAACCCATGTCCCCTGAGTCAGCAGGCGGACTCTCAACCACTGTGCCACCAGGGAAGCCCTCATCCTTTCTTGCGTGTAGTTAGAGCTTTGCAAACTACAAAGTGGGTAGTGTCTCAATAGTGGCTCACAAGACCCATTTAGAAGGTCACGACAAGCATTTTTAAAAAATGAAATCAAGGAGAAGAGAAGAGAAATTTTAAAGTATCAGTGTTTGTCTCAGGCTGTCAAGGAAGTGCTGTTTTCGGAAACTTGTTGTAATCCTGTGTTCCTCCTGAGTTATGACGTAATGTGAGTTTCTTAGAGTCAAGAAAGTTTGAAAGTCACTGTGGTTGATAGCAATTTTTTAAATTAATAACTTTGTTTTTTAGAGCAATTTTTAGGTTCACAGCAAAATTGAATAGAAAGTACAGGAAGTTCTCATATACTCCATCTCCCCACACAGGTACAACCTCCCCATTCATTATCAGCATCTCCCACCAGAGGGGTCTTTTTGTTACAATCGATGAATCTACACGGACACATCATAATCACCCAAAGTCCATGGTTTACATTACGGTTCACCCTTGGTGTTGTCCATTTTGTGGGTTTGGGCAAATGTATAATGACGTGTATCCATTATTGTAGTATCATTCAAAATAGTTTCACTGCCCTAAAAATCCTCTGTGCTGTGTCTATTCATCCCTCCCTCACTCCTCACCCCTGACTGATCTTTTTACTGTCTCTGTCATGTACCTTTTCCAAATGTCATAGAGTTGGGATCATACAGTATGTAACCTTTTCAGATTGGCTTCTTTCACTTAGAAATATGCACTTAAGTTTCTTCCTTGCCATTTCATGGCTTGACAGCTCATTTCCTTTTAGTGCTGCATAATATTCCATTGTCTGCCTGTCCCACAGTTTGTTAATCCATTCATCTACTGAAGGTCATCTGCGTTGCTTCCAAGTTTTGGCAGTTATGAATAAAGCTGCTATAAACATCTGCGTACAGGATTTTGTGTGGACATGAGTTTTCAGCTTCTTTGGGTAAATACCAGGGAGTAAAGTTGCTGGATTGTGTGGTAGAGTATGTTTAGTTTTATAAGATATTGACAAGCTGTCTTAAAAAATGGCTGTTCCATTTTGCATTCCCACCAGCAATGAGTGAGAGTTCCTGTGGCTCCACATCCTCACCTGTATTTGGTGATGTCAGTGTTTTGGATTTTGGCCATTCTGAGAGGTGTGTAGTAGTGTCTCACTGTTGCTTTAATTTGCATTTCCTTAATGACATGTGACACGGAGCATCTTTTCATATGCTTATTTGCCGTCTGTATATCTTCTTTGGTGAGGTGTCTGTTCAGGTCTTTTGCCCATTTCAAAATCAGAGAGCAATGCATTTTCGTTTGGTAGTTTTGTTTGTTTTCCATGTCTTTACTTGCAAATGTTTTTCAAAAGTAAGGCCACTATATCAGACTTCACATTTTTGTTGCCTGCGTTAACAGTTTGTGAAAAAACAAACAAACAAACCACCAACGTCTTAAAAAAAAAAAAACTGGCCTTCGCAAGTCCTTGTCTCCCATCCCCCAGGGACCTCAGGGTTAAGACCACTAAGCCCTGAGAGACTGAGAGAGAGAGAGAGAGAACGTCTTGGAAGCCATGGAACTTCCTGTTCCGCTCCCCCACCTCACCCCTACTACCCCTGGCGGTGAGCGAGAGCCTTTTCAATTCAGCGGCCCTCACCTGCCGACAGCATGGGCAGGCCAGGGGCTGATACTTGCTGCCCCCATCCTCCCTACATGCAGGGGACTGCCCCTAGCTGGCCCTTGAAAGCTGAAAGGGGAGGAGGGTTGGAGGTGAAGGCCATTACTGAAGTCACATGTCCCGCCAAGAAACATTTCTCCAGATTATAGGTGGCTGAACAAATTACATTATCCATCACTTCCCATTTACTGCCTGAAACGCTGCACTAACTTTTATCTGCATGAGCTCATTAACCTGCACAGCGATGTGTGCGTGCGTGCGTGCGTGTGTGTACGTGTGTGTGTGTGTGGTGGGGAGTGGAGGAGCGTGGTGATGCTGCAGTGAGCTCTACTTTTACAATGAGAGACATGGTCCCAGTGGGACTTCCCTGGTGGTTCAGCAGTTAGGACTCCGCGCTTCCACTGCAGGGGGTGCGGGTTCGATCCCTGGTCAGGGAACTAAGATCCTGTATGTCGCGTGGTGCAGCCGAAAGGTTAAAAGAAAAAAAAAAAAAGATATGGTCCCAGTGTGAGGAGGTCACTTGAACAGGGTCACACGGCCGGGAAGCTCCAGTCATGGCTGGAATGTGTGCCCGACTCCCTCCCAAAGACTTCAAAACAAGCCTGGGCTGGTAACAATACTATTGCTGAGGCTGACCTTATGGGGCACCTACTATGAGCCAGGCTGCATGTGCTCTGTGCGCCTTAGATAGGTTGTCAGAGGTCGTGTCTATCGCTATGCCCATTTTACAGAGGAGGAAACTGAGGTACAGAGAAGGCACTAGCACACTGGGAAGAACAGGCAGGGAGCACAGGGGTGTTAGTCACCGGCACTGAGGGGCTCTGAGCTGCTGGATCCTGAGCCCTTTGAACACCTACTCTGTGCCAGGGTTTGTGCTGGGCACTGGCGTGACAGCTGGGACTGCAACAGGCTCACAAAAGTTTCCAAGAAAGGAGGTAAAGCAGGGTGGTGTGATTGGGAAGGGGCTGCTGGGGGCGGGGGGGGGAGCGGTGATTCAGTTGGGGTGGTCCAGATGGACGGCTCTTAGGAGGGCACACTGGCTGAGACCTGAGGTCTAAGAAGGAGATAGCCTCCCAAAGCTCTTGGGGAAGGGTGTTCCAGGCAGTGGGACAGCAAGCACAAAGGACTGCAGGTGGGAGCAAACTTGGTCTGTTTGAGGAACAAAAAAGAGGAAGTGAGAATGCTGTGGGAGAGGGAGAGAGGGAGGAGAGGGGAAGCTCTGCACTGGGAGAGGGTTTCAGGGTAGCCCCAGGAGTCTCGGGAGTGGAGACAGGGATGTGGGACGTCATCTCCAAGGTAGAGTCCACTGTCCACCCCTCCTCTTGGCTCCTGGAGTGTCTAAACACCCCTTCACCTCCTCCTCTCAGGCAACGTCTGCACACCCCACTTCCCCTCAAGGTCTATCCCGCTCCAACCCCAGCTCCCTCATTACTACGAGGGCCCATAGGTTCCTTCTGAGCAGGAAGCCGTGCTCTCATATACAGTCCCCATCTGTAGGCATCCATCCATCCATCCACCCATTAATTCATGTACTTATCCACCAAACGTTGATTTGCCTCAGGTCTTTTGCCCTTTTAGGTCTCTTCCCCTGGAACACTGTCTTTTATCCCTCAGGGCTCTGCTTCCAACATCGCCTTTTCCAACATGCCATCCCTGACTACCTCCAGCTAATTTAGCCCCTTATTGGCCTGTTGGCAACTTGACTGCTCTTCATGACAAAATAGGATGGGTCGGTACCCCCAAGGGCTGGCTCTCTCTACATAAGAGATATATTAGCCTCGTGGGCATTAATTTCCCCTCCTCATTTTCTTTTGGGAACCATCCTTTCCTTCTCTTTGTGTGATCTGGATGGGGCCAACCTTGTTCCCCAGCTTCAGAAATGAGTACATCATCCAAGTAAAGCCAATGAGAGACAGCTGCAGGACTTTTGCCAGAAGTGCTCAGAAAACTGAGTTCTTGCTCTGCCATGGTTACTTATCTGGTAGGCTGTAAGGCTGCAGGTGCTGGGGGAGGAAAGGACCTGCTTGAAAATGAAATCAATATTGAAGAAAGCGGAGGTGAGAGAGGGAGAGAGGCACAGTCCTGAGTGTGAGCACCTGGATTCAGCCATACCTGAAACCCAATTCCTCCCGGAGTTCTCCATTCTAAGAATCAATAAGTTCTTTTTGTGCTTAATCTCGTTTGGATTTCAGTCACCTGCAATAGAAAATCTGGTTGATAATAAAGGCTCAAAGATATGCAGACAGTCTAGCTTAGGTGCTTTCCCCTTGAGGGATGTGGGCAGGTGCTTCCTTCACTCTTAAGCCACTCCCTCTTTAGAAGCTCCTATTTTATGAGGCTTGAGTGTTTGAGGTTCGTTCAACCTGAGAGAGAAAAGAAGAATCAAAGTGACAGGCCAGAGGTGGGGTGACTCCAGAAGCGAGCATGAAACCAGCAGGAGGAACTAGGAATCTTCATTATTAATAAGCAAATCCATTGTCCTTCCTTCTTTTTTTAAAAAAAATTATTTATTTTTGGCTGCATTGAGTCTTTGTTGCTGCGCGCGGGCTTTCTCTAGTTGCGGCGAGCGGGGGCTACTCTTCGTTGCAGTGCGTGGGCTTCTCATTGCAGTGGCTTCTCTTGTTGCGGAGCATGGGCTCTAGGCACGCGGGCTTCAGTAGTTGTGACGCACGGGCTCTAGAGCGCAGGCTTCAGTAGTTGTGACGCACGGGCTTAGTTGCTCCGTGGCATGTGGGATCTTCCTGGACCAGTGCTCGACCCCATGTCCCCTGCATTGGCAGGCGGATTCTTAACCACTGTGCCACCAGGGCAGTCCCTTCCTTCTTCTTTGTAGAGAGAGCCCTGATTTTATTTGCTTGTTTATTAGCCCTGTCCATGTGTTCAGAAAAAGTGGTCTAAGCCGGTCACAGCTCTCCAGCCTTTCTGTTAGTGATTAGTTCTGAAACGGGCTGTGACACACTGTTGGCCAAGATAATGTGAGGGGAAGTCAGCTGGGGAGTGGGTGGCGGGAGGTTTCTGGGGTAAACTTTTTTCTTTAAAAAGTAGTGCACGGGAAACAAACTTCCCTCTTCTGCCTCGCACAGAAAGTGGGGCAATGTGAGGAGGCATTAATTGCCTTGGAATTCGATTCTTTCAGACTCTTAGTCTAAAGCAAAATCATAAGAGAGTCTATGTTTCGTTTTCCCCTCCACCCATGTGAGAGAAGAGTGGGTGGTAATAACATTCTTCTGGTTTAACAAAGAAAAAGCTCATAAATATTTCTTTTTCAGAATCTACATGCCGATTTAAGTATTATTCCCAGGACAATAAATTATTAAGTAGGACAAGAAATCAGAATTACAGATTTTGGAAAGTTAAAATTTTCTTTCATGGGATGTTCTAATCACCTCTGAAGCCCCTATAGCCTACAAAGAATATTTGTACGAGGGATTTAATGATGCTGAGGAGTGTCTGATTTTCTGAAGCTGCAAGGAAAGATACTTTTTCCACTTATCTTTCTGTAATTTTTTTTCACTGGCACTTAGAAGAGCCAACAGCCTCAAAGCCAAGGTCAAGAATTCCCGTGGTTGGTACCAAGAGCAAAATCAGAGAGGCTAAATGCTGAAAATATGGGGGGAAAGTGGGTGGGGTAGGATTTTAGCAAAAAGAAGTGTAAAGTTGTAATGTTTTGTATCTTTAGGAAATGAAGGCTGGAACAGTGGCAGCCATATTGCCACCTTGAGGGATGACACTGCCAACATGCCAGGGAATCTTAGTCCATGAGGATACCATTCAACTGAGGCACTGACCTCTGTAGAGCCTCCCTACCTTGGTGGAACTAGTTGTTTTGTCAAATAATAAAGGCTTTTATTTTTAAGGTGTTTGGAATTTGTTCTTCCCTTACTTCAGCCAATAACATCTGATGCAGAACATCCAGGATAAGTGATGCACACGAGATGGCACAGGAACTTTAACAGTATAGCTCATTCAGTGCTCAGACCACCGCCTTCAGCAGAATGGTCCTGGCTGTCAACACTGAAAGACCCTCATCCTCTCCAGTCCCAGGCACTGCTGGCATCATGGTGTTGACTATGGTCCCATATTCTGTAGAAGGGAACAGTGAATTTTTTTCAGCTCTAGCTGCTAACCCACAAAATTGAATTAAGATCACTCCCAGAACATACATGTATCAACCTTGATAATTTAATGGTAAATGTATAAAAATATTAGAACCATGATTGCTTTGGGGGCTGGAAACTTTATGGGAACTTTAAAAGGGAACTTTATGGGATGATGGAAGCGTTCTTTACCTTAATAGGGGTTTGTACTGCACAGTATATAAACTAGTCAAAACTCTGCAAACATGTTTAAAATGTGTGCATGTCACTGTATGCAAATTTTACCTCACTTTTGAACTGTAAACATTGAACTCCAGTTAGTGACATGAATGCTAAAGTGTTTAAGGGTTAAGAGTACTGATGTCCGGGGACTTCCCTGGTGGTTCAGTGTTCCACTGCAGGGGGCACAGTTTCCATCTCTGGTGGGGAAACTAAGATCCCACATGCGTGGTGGGCCAAAAAAAAGAGTACTGGTGTCTGCTTTCAAATGCTTCATTATAACTTATTTAAAAATCCATCAAAGAAACCATATGGATTGATGAATCAATAGAGGGAAAGACAGGTATACGATAAGGCAAATACGGAGAAATGTTAACAATTGTAGAATCTATATGAGCCGTATATGCATGTTATGGTAAAATGCATTTAACTTTTCAAAACTTTTTTTGAAAGTTTTCATAATTAAATGTTGGGGAAAAAGTAAAAGCCTGGGCAATTAGTTCCACTGCTGTGGCAGATACCTAAAGTAACGGCGGCTCAAACCAGGCCGAATTCTGGATCTTTCTTGGCGACAGCCCGGTTGGCCCTTTTGTCCTGCTGCAGTGTCACCCACGGATGCTGTCCTCAACGGCTAATGACGGCCATGCCCACATTCCAGGTCAAGGGGGAGAAAAGTTAAGAAGAAACGGAGATCTTTGTTACTGAGAGTTAGAAAGATAACTAATAGAGAAACCAGAAATGATGAAGATGATTATAACAACAGCCAAGGCCCTGTTCTAAGGATGTCACGTGAATGACTTCATTTGCTCCTCAAGCGAACTTACGAGGTACAGTTATGATTCTCATCTACGGATGTGGAAACTGAAGCCCCGGGAGGTTGAGTGGTATCATTACATCAGAAGAGGGTGGTAGGAATCAAATCCTCATCTTCCAGGGCAGGAAGTCGACAGAGAATGGCATTGTGGGTAACACTGATGAATCAAAAGCCAGAGGCGTAAACATCTTGTTAAGAGACGTGGAAACTATGACAGAGGAGGAACAGCAGAAGCCGAGACTACCGCTCGCTCGCCTCTGGAGGGAGGAAGCGGTGGAGGGGGAAGCCCCGGGGCGGGGGCGGGGTAGCGGGCGGGGACAGGGCACTGCCACAGCGGCCGTCGGGAAATGAGGCCCGGAAGCTATGATTCTCAGAATCTGGCAGCCTCCGCTCATGCGATCCCAAGTGTCTGCACCTCTCGTTCGTGTGAGCGTCCACACGCCACGGACGGTATCTGGGAAGAGGGGGTGAGAAAACGAGAGCTGATGATGGAGTTTTGGAGGTCCGCATTGGAGGCTGGACAGCTTGACAGCCGGGAAGGCCCAGCCTGGAAGCATGTGGCCAGGAGTAGTCCACGTGGGCAAACCCACAGGGCTTCGTCCGGTGTCCTGCCCAAGCTCTCCAAAGCCAGGGTTGAATAACAATGGCGTCAGCTACCACAGCAAACACTGATGAAGTGCGTGTTGGGCCAGGCACTGTTCTAAGCACTGTACACATATCAGTGCATCTGATCCTTCCAACAATAAGGATGGGGGGGGAAACTGAGGCACGGAGCAGCACTTCCCCGCACCCCCCTGAAGAGCAATCACACTGGGGGCCACCAATGATCACTGCAGAGTAAGAATAAACCAAACGTCAGCTTCCTTCAAAGCTGGACGGTTTCTTGATTCATTTCTGGTGCCTCCTTGAGTATCAGCCACGGTGACGGGATCACGGGCTGGGGCAAGTGCTGAGAGCGTCAGCGGCAGGAGGGTGGCAAATCCTAAATGCACCAGGCGACGCAGCCTGGGGGAGCCACTTGGCATTCTAGCTGATGTGGGTGGATTACTCGCCTGATCTGTGAAATGGGGCTACGAATAGCATTTATTAGAGTCCGCTGAGGCTGGTGAGTTTCTGTCTGTGGAGGGCTGAGGGCACACCTGATCTCTCTCTCTAATGCTACCTACTGTATTATGATGATTGCCTTGATAAAAGGACATAAAGAAGAAAGAGGAAAACATTTTAATCTCGAAGAGGAAGGGAGAGTGTGGGGAGGAAGGGGTGGGTGAGGAAAGAAACAAGTGTCAGGTGCTACAGTGTTTCAAAGATTCCCAGGGACAACTGAGGAAAGAGTTTTGTCCTCAGAGGACTTGTTGGCAGGGTCCCGACCAGGCAGCCAAGGCGGTTTTCTGGGTGGGTTGAGTCCTTCTAGATTCCATTTCCAGCCCTGCCACGTCCCACCTATGAAGGATGAGAGAGGCTCGGTTTCCCCAGGACCACAGGTGGTCACGAGAATATGAGAGCCCGCGTGGCCAAGTGCCCTCGCTGTCTTTGCTAAGGGGCGGGTGGCCTCACCTGGATTCTGCTCCTGGGATGTTCCTACACTTACCCGGTTCTCAGTCGGCAAAATCAAAAGGCTATAAATAGTTTCTCATAAATGCATTCAATATGACTTGGCATCTTGGCCAGCCTCCCTGTCAGGGCAGTCGGTGGGCAAGGGTTGTTTTGCAGAGGTCTAACGGGTGTCAAAGTCGTGGGCTCCAGCCCCCAGCTGCCCCGTGACACCAGGTGTTGTCCCTCCCACCCCACGCCCACCTCGGGACTGCCTCACACGGCCTCTCTTGGCCACTGCCTGTTTGTCCGGACTCAGCCCTCTGGCCCAGCCTGCATTAGGTCAGTCTGTTCACACGTGGGTTCTGGGAAGGCTGTGCCAGGCGGCGGGTGGAGGGGAGAGGAGGGAGGGGCAGACCCAGCTGGTGAGCGCTGGGCTGTCCTGGGGCCTCCCTCCATCTCACTACATCAAGTTCTCAGAGGCTGACCTCATCCCTGGCTCAGGAGTGGGACCCTAAAGGCAGCAGATACAGATTCTGGATCCTACTCTCTGGATTCAAGTTTCAGTTGCCCCACACGTGACCTTAGGGTTCTCTATCTTCTTAGTGCCTCAATTTCCCCATCTGTAAAATGGAAATAATAACAGTGCCTACCCCATACGGTTGCTGGAAGGATTACATGGATATTATTATTATTATTATATTCTGATGTTCCAGACAGTGTCGGAGTATCTGCTTGAATAGCGTTTGCTGTTATTACTACTTTCCCACCAGACTAGGTAAGTAGATAAGAGCAAAAACTCTGGAGCCAACCTGGTTGGGTTCAGCTCCCAGCCCCACCACTTATTACCTATGTATCCTTAGACATGGATCTTAACCTCTCTGTGCCTCAGTTCCTTCATCAGTAAAATGGGGATGATGATTATGCCTAATAGGGTGTTGTGAGGAGTGATAAGTTAATACTTGCTAAGTGCTTAGAACAGCACCTGGCACACAGCGAGTGCTCCATTGTTGCTATTGTTACAGGAGGTCTGCTCTCTTTCCATCGAGGTTGCTAAGCTGCTGTGATGTGATTCTGGAGTGGTCCTCATCTATTCTTTGGAAGCATTGCTTGAGGATTAAGGCAGCACAGAAAAAGGTGGAATAGAGAGATGAAGGAAGATAATATTGGAGTATGTCTTTGGAGCACCTGGATCTAACTGTGCCTGAAGCAGGACCTACCTGCTAGACTTCTTATTCCAAGAACCAATAAGTTCCTTCTTAGCTTAAACCACTTTGCTTGGATTTCTGTTACTTGCAGTTAAATGTGTTCTAATACAGAAAGCTATTGAAGGGCTCAAATAACAGATAGGGCAGATATTAGAGGAGGTGGAGGAGCTAAAGAAAGGACAGAAGTGATACACCTTGACAAGGGAAGGCTATGTGGAAGCAGTCATCCTGGGTTAGAATCCCAGCTGTGTTACTTACTGCCCTTGGTAAAGTGATTACATAATGGTCGTAATACTTCACTCCTTTATATATACATACTTACAATGTGACTTTGTCACTCTTCCCATCAGGAGATGTAGTCTATTCCCCCACCCCTTGAATCTGGCCTGACCTTGTAACTTGTTTTGGCCAATAGAACATGGTGAAAGTAATGCTGTGCTAGTTCTAAGGTTAGGCTTCAAAAAGCCTTCCAGCTCCCGCTTGCTCTCTTGGACTCTTGCCATGACCTTATGAACATGTCCGGGCTAACCTGCTGGAAGATAAGAGACTGGAGGTTCCCCAACCAAATGCCATTTATCCCCCCTGAAGCAGAGCCATCTACCAACCAAGAGCTGACCACAGATGCATGAATGAGTCCAGCCAAGACCCGAAGAACTACCCAGCTGAGCCCAGCCTATACTACCAACCTACAGACTGAAGAGAGAAATAAATAATTGTTGTATTAAGCTACTGAGTTTTGGGTGGTTTCTTATGTAGCAGTAGATAACTGATATCTTGCCCAGGGGCCTCCCCCAAACCTGACCTTCAGGTCACATGGCACGCCAAGGCCACCCTGTCCCAGTCCCTGGTCATGTGCTAGTTCTGAGCCTGGACCTCAAGAGGCCCTGTGGCTTCCATTCACTTTCTTGGACCCCTGCCACCACCTTGTAGACAAGCCTGGGTTGGCCTGCTGGAGAATGAGACCACGTGGAGGACAGTCCAGTTTCCCCAGCTAATGGCACCTGGTCCAGCCTACAGACAGCCACCTCCCAAACATGTGAGAAAGCTCAACCAAGATCAGCAGAGCCAACCCCAGCCCACTGATGATCAGAGAAGCACGAACGCTCGATCCCATCTGAGACCAGAAGTACTACCCAGTTGGTGTGTAGACTTGTAAGCAATAATGAATGCTTACTGTTTTCAATCTCTGATTTGGGGTATGTTTTGTTTTGCAGCTGTAACTGATACACGAACTTTGTATCCGTGGGCAAGTGAATTCACCTCTCTGGCCCTTGGTTTCCTCCCGTGAAAAATAGAGCTACCACTACACGCCTATCAAAATGGCCAAAATCCAGAACATTGAACCGTTATGTAAACTATGGATTTTGGGTGATTATGATGTGTCAATGTAGGTTCATCATTTGTAACATGGACCCCTCTGGTGGGAGATGCTGATAATGGGGGAGGCCATGCATGTGTGGGGCAGGGGTATATGGGAAATCTCTGTACTTTCCCCTCAGTTTTGCTGTGAACCTAAAACTGCTCTAAAAATTGTCTTTTCAAAATTATAATATGGAAAGGAAAAGGTAGAAGAAGATGGCTAAAGATGGAATATGGGGCATGTTGTGTCTTACACTGCACTTGGAGGTGTGGGGAAGAGGTGGCATTTCTCCTGCTAGGTGACGAAAGCTTCTCATTGGCCAGTTGGCTACATGGAGAGTGGCTGCTACTCCCTGCTCCAACCTGTGGGCTGCCCCCACCCCTACCTGCAAGGAGCTCTACCTTGTCAGAATTACCTTTTTCAATGAATGTTAGATCATGTCCCTCCACTTCTCAAAAGCCTCCCATGGCTCCCATCTCACTTCAAATAAAGTCCAAAGCCCTCACCTTGGCCCACAGGGCCCTACACGATCTGGCCCCTGGCTACCTCCTTGGTAGTCCTCCATCCACTGCAGACACCCACCTAGAGCCCTTATAAATGCTACCTCTGCCTGGAATTGCTTATGGTAGGCTAAATAGTGGCCCCCCAAAGAGGGTCGCTCCTGATCCCCAGAACCTGTGAATGTGTTGCCTGACATGGTGGGAGGGACTTTGCAGGTGTGACTAAGGTAAGGATCTTGAGATGGGGAGATTAATTTGGATTTTTGGGTGGGCCCAATATAATCACAAGGGTCCTTCCAAGAGGGAAGCAGGAGAGTCAGAGAGAGAGAGACATCTGAAAATACAGTGTTGCTGGCTTTAAGCAAAAGGATTCTCTGCTTCAAGCCTCTGGAGGAATCCAGTTGCTGACACCTTGATTTTAGCCAAATAAGACCCATTTTGGACTACTGACCTTCAGAACTGTAAGATTATAAATGTGTGTTGTTTTAAGCCGTTAAGTCTGTGGTAATTCATTACAGCAGCTATAGGACACTAATACACCCTTCCTCCAGATCCCTACTTGCCCAGTTTTTTGTTATTCGGGCTCATCTGAAATGTCATCTCTTCAGAGAAGCTGTCCTTGGCTACTCCAGCTAGCAAATATTTGTTGAATGAATAATCAAAAATGGAAATATACACTTGACCCCAATCAAGGTTGAAGCAAGCCCTCACAAACTAACAGCCATGGGCTGAATTCAGCCTGCAGATATGTCTCATTTGGCTGGCACTATGTTTGAAAACAGTTTTGAGCCAACATTCATAAATTGGATAGTTTCACTCAAACATCTCGATCTCTAGAATCACACGGAACTTTCAGAAGTACCAGGCCCGTCAATCTGGGGTAAGATCCCTTACATCGCAGCAGCCTCCCAAGGCCTTTTCCCTGACTTACGTTTCCTGCGTGGCTCATGGGGGCCACTGAGTTAGCAACGTTGGTGTCTCAGTTAAGGATTCCCTAAAAGCAAATATGAAAATAGAACATATCAATGAGGAGATAGAAGATCCTATAAAGAACAACCAGATGGAAATGTTAGGACTAAAATATACAATAACCAAAGGAAAAGGCTCGCTGGATGGACTGAACAGCAGAATGGCTATGACAGAGGAAGAAGCCTGTGAACTTGAAGACAGATCAGTAAATATTCTCCAACCTGAAGAGCAGAAAAGATTGGAGGAAAATTAACCAAGTCTCAGGGACCTGTGAGACAACAGCAGCTCTAAATTCATGTCTTTGGAGTCCCAGGAGAGGGGAGGGAACGTGGGGCTGAAAAAATATTTGAAGAATATTTTCTCGGGAAGCAGAGGTAAGAGACAGTGAGGTGGGGCAGGGGATAAGCTGATAAAAGGTGCCCTAATGAGCTGGTTGTCGCTGTGCACACTGGGATCACTGGGGACCCTCCTAGAGAAGGTGTGGAATGTGCCTCTGAGTTGTACCGTCAAGGGCTGGGGAAGCTGGATGCCTACCCTCCCACTCCCACCCTTCATGAATATGCATTTCTCCTGGGAGCACTGTCATGAATATGGATTTCTCCTGGGAGCCTGGCTACCAGCCTGCGCCACCCCTGGCTCAGCAGGCTTCTCAGGGGAGTTAGGAAGTCACTGGCGCCTCCAGGAGCCATCCGTGTGACAGCTGAAGCTTCAGGGGACTTCATGGTGGACTGGGGCGTATGGCTGGGTGTTACCAGTTGCCTATCACTGCATAAAAAATTGTCATACGTTTAGTAGCTTAAACAGCACACATTCACGATCCCCTAGTTTCCGTGGGTCAGGAGTCCGGACGTGGCTTGGCCGAGTCCTCTACCCAGGGTTTACAAGGCTGCAGTCCAGGTGTCGGTCAGCCCGTGTTCTCATCCAGAGGCTCAACTGGAGAAGAATCTGCTTCCAAACTCATTCGAGTTGTCGGCAGAATTCATTCCCTTGCGACTGTGTGACAGAGGCTGTCACCCTCAAAGGGCGAACACTTGCATCTCCCGGAGGCTGCCCACAGCTCCCTGCCAAGCGGGTTTCCTCGACACAGCTGCCTACTTCATCGGGCCAACAAGACTCTCCTGCTCTAGCGGGCTGAGACAGAGTCTTAGGTAACGTAACCCAGTAGGAGGAGCGACACCCAACACCTTCATAATATTCCACTGGTTAGAAGCAAGTCACAGGTACCATCTACATGGAAGGCGTGGGTAGTCACACAGAGGCACGGACACCAGGAGCTGGGAATCACTGGGGTCACCTTAGGGTCTGCCCTGCACAGTAGGGCACTGACAGCCTTGGTGTGGGTTGGGCGGCCTTCAGTGCTGTGCAGACAGGCCTGGGCATTGGATCCACTTCCAGCTGCTACCCGATGGGCTGCTGTGGTTACAGGGCCCTGGGGGTTTCCTGGGAGCAGGGCTGGGGGCCGCCCAGAGGTCTCCTTTCACTCTTCCATTGCTGGCCCTTTCCCAACTTCACTATGTGACCTCGGGCAGCTTGCTTGAGCCCTCTGTACCTTAGTGTTCTCAGCTACAAAAAGAAGTTCATAGTAACCCCAGCCTCGTGGGTGGCTCTGAGGACATAACGTTTGCAAAGGGTGTGGGTTCTGACCAGGCTAGGAGATCCCCAAATGTTTGCTATTATTGTCATTATTCTCTGCTTCTGCTTCCCAATGGACCCCCTTTAGTTCTCCATGAACATTTCCCCTTTCTGCAGGAATCTTTGCATCTCTGGGCACCACATGAAGCCTTAGGTGTTTTGGCAATGGTGTCTGGGATGTGAGGGGTGAGCGCTTCCCTCTCCTCGGGGGCAGAAGTTCTGGAAGTTTCAGATCTGCCTTGTTGTTGCTTCACAATGGAATAGCAGGGCCATGAATTTTACAAGGCATTAATATTTTACGTCTGACACTTGCACCCTGCTAAACCGTGTATAACATTTTTGGGAAGAGCTGGGACTGGTGATACCCACAGGTCAGCTTCCACCTGCATCTCAGGCCACATGCGTCTGTACTGCACCTTCTCTCTTGCAGATAGAGCCAACGGGGCATGGGTTTTTCCAGGGGCTCCTCGATGTAGCAGTACCCCAGGCGTTTGCGCTCACCTGGCTCCCCACAGCGGTTACAGTCCTGCCTGGGATCCCAGTGGGTGAAGATGAGCTCCTTGCCACCCAGACTCAGGGTCTCATTCCGCAGGGGCTTTTGGCCCAGGCCTTTGTGCGTAATGTGTAGGGTAGTGACATCTTGGAAATCAATCTCATACTCTACCACGAGGGCACTGTCATTGTCCTCACAGTGATAGAGGCCTGTCTGGGAGGGCTGAGGGTTGGTCAATTGGAGGCTGCCCCCAGGCAGTTTCTTTATGTTAGGCACTGAGGAGAGCAACAAGAGATCCTCCCCCAGAATGGAAGAGAAGTACCAGCGTGCCTTGAGATGGTCACAGTGCAGGACAACATCATTGCCTGAGAGTAGGGCCTGCTGGCAGAGACTCTTGTAGGCACAGCTGACTGATATCTGGGCCCACGAAGTGGGGAGAGAAAGGCTAAGCAGCCACAAGGTGGCCAACATGGCCACCTACAGACTACAGAAGGAGGCTGGCAACCATTGGGGCATTGTGAAGTCACCCACAGAAGTCGGCATCAGCCCTGGGCAGTGGAATGGACCTTGATCCACTGCACTTCCGGGAGTCCAATTCAGTTCATGTCATCAAATAGCTTGGTGTAGGCTGTAGAGTCAAAGACTCAAATGTCCGCAAGAGATGGGCAGGAAACACAATGAGTGAACCTATGTCAGAACGAGCGAACTAAAAAGTCAAATTATTTGCCCTCCACATACCCAATATACAATGATGGAATGGGTCAAAATGCCCAATTGGAAAGAGGAATAAGGCAAGACACGCAGAAATCACTGGTCTGTATCATTTCTAAAATCTAGTGAAAAGATACTGTAAGGACTTCCTATCTTATGGATGGGGAGGGTTCCTTAATTAGTACCAAATCAACTCCTTAAGGGTGGGGAGCTTCCCAAATCTTTGCTCGCTGTAGCTTATGTCTTCACTCTTCAGGGACTTACCCCCTTTTCCATTATCTTCCTTGGCTACATCTCAGGTGACATTGGAAGATGTGCCCTCCTTGGCACATGAGCAGTTTTCTCAGCCTGCTTTCTGTCTCCTAAAGTGTGGGACCTAAGGATTCTTGTAAGTCTCCAGTTAACTCCATGTACAAACCCCCCACATCCACAGTTCTGTTCAAGATGTTCCTCATTTCTCTCTCCCCCTCGCTCTCCCTCTCTCTCATTGCAGGTACCTTAGAATCTATCAGGCATCCATGGAAAGCCATATTCTAAGCCATTTTGTCTACCTCAGACTATCTTAAGTGTTTCCTGGGAGTACCTTAATTTATTCAGAGATCTTAACAATGGTTAATAATGATTTGATTGGTGCTAATCCTTGATTTTATCCTTGACAAAATCTGAGTTCTAACTGGACTTTGACTCTCAAAGGTCTTCCTGATTTGGGGCCATCTTTGGCCAATATTCACTCCTAGTGTCCTGTGTTCCAACTGCTTCCCCTAAAGCTGCAAGTTCGTTAAGTATGTTATCTGCCTCCCAAAGTATTTCAGGCAATAATCTCCATCCTTCTGGCTTCAAATAATTTTCTTTTTCCCTTTGCTCTGTATCTAAGCCAATGCCATGTGTTGTTGTTTTTTTTTTTATTACAGCAGCACCCCACTCCTGATACTAATTTCTGTATCACTCAAGGTAGGCTATTTGCTATTACAATAAACTTCATCCAAATCTCAATGACTTACAATAACACAAGTTTACTTCCCATTCATGCTCCATGTCCCTTGTGGGTTGGCATTACAATCACTCAGGGATACAGGATGACTGAGCAACTGCCATTCCAAACATTTCCAGTTTTATGCCAAAGGAGGAGGAAAGCTCTGTAGGATTTCATGTCTGTAATTAAATGCTCTGGTCTTAAATGACACATGTCATTTGCTCACAAACCATTGGCCAGAAATGGTTACATGGCACTAGCAGTTCACCAACCCAACAAAGGAAATGGAATTCTAATATGTCCAGGAAACATTTAGAAAATGGCAGTCAGTAATAATTACTGCAGCTAATGTCTCCTACAAGCAGTATTCTTTTATATCATAAAGTTAAAACCATTCCCCAAATCCTCCCATCAGATCTCTCCTAAAGTTCCATTGGCCAGAATTAGGTCCCATGTTCAGATCAAAATCAATCTCTGAAAGTAAGGAAAATTTCCATGATTGGCTTAAGCCAATCAGAATTTGTTCTCCAGGACTGGGGAAGTATAACCTTCTCTGACCATAGAAGTCATTGAAGACTCCAAAAAAAATCAGGGCTTTGTATGCAGGAGAGATGTAGAAGAGAATGCTTATTTGGTATAACCAACCATGTTTGTCACAGCATCCACGGTTAGGAAATATCAGTTGTACCAGGACTGTGGTAAGCACTATGTGAGCTACACGACCTTTAGGCAAGTTGCTGAGACTTGTTAAACCTCACTTCCCCATCTGTAAAATGGGATATTAGAACTTTCCATCACAAACTATGGTGTTATTAAGCTTTCAAGAGATTACTGATGTCAAATTCTTGGAACGGTCCAGGTTTGGATTAACACAGTGGTTAGTTAGTGGGAATGTGGCCAAGTGGCTTCAGTCCCAGGTTCTGGGATCAGTTTCATTTCTAGATCCACCTTTTATTAGAATAATCCATGCCCAGCAACTTCACCTTGTGCCTGGCATATCCAATTATTCCATAAATAAGTATTGTTTACTCATCTTTCAACAGGCACTAAGGATCCAGGCTAAGTCCCTGCCCTCTTGGAGCTTCCACTCTAGTGGGGGATGTATTAACTGGGATAAGTTAGGTTATGCTGTGTAACAAAAGAATTCTGGGATCTCAGTGTCTTAACACATTTTTTTTTCTCATCTTACATGTCTACTGTGGGTTGGTGGAGAGCTCTGCTCTACACAGTCCCTTCAAATACCATGGCCAGTGGAGGCTGCACCACGTGCAGCATCATTAGCTGCTATGGAATAAGGAAGGATAGTCAAATGCTTTGACCTGGGAGGGATCTACATTACTTTTGTTTGCAGGCCATTAACCCTGCCAACACCTTGATCTTGGACTTCCAGCCTCCAGAACTGTGAAGAAACAAATTTCCGTTGTTTAAGTCATCCAGTCATTTGTTATGGCTGCATTTATTATGGCAGCCCTAGCAAACTAATACAGTGACTATTTTAAATGGGATGGAGAGAGAAGGGCTCTCTAAAAAAAGTGACATTTGAGCAGACTACGTAAGATGAGCCAGAGGAAGCAAAGTCTGGACTAAGCACACAGCACATGCAAAGGCCTTGAGATGGGTACACACTTGGCAGGTGCCAGTGCACTTCAGCCAAAGACTAGGAACACACTTGTGGTTCAACAAAGTTGGATTTGTTGACTAACTGCAGTGAGGGAAGGTACACACCATAAGAATGGTACAACATTTCAGTAAGAAAGTGTGAGAACAGATTTACAGAATTTGGGCTTGTCTTATGTGATTTGGGGATGAGTTCAAGGAAGTGGAGATTTTCTCTGAATGGGGTGCTGTCAGGAAGTGAGAGTAATTCTATCTTATCTGGAAGGTGAGAAGAATGGGAGAGGGAGATGTTTAGTCTTTTGTGGCTTGGACAGTGTTTCTGTTTGTCTGTGTTCAGACGTGATTATGGAGTGGTCTTGTTTTTGTCTTGGTTCGTCACAGTCACAGAGAGACTTTGCGTGATGTTGGCGTTCTATGAAATTGTTTATGTTCAGTGACCTAGCTGTGAACTCTAGGCTGGCTCCTAGAAATACCAATACCCCGTTATTTGTGTCAGGTCAGCTCCCAGATACCAAGGGTTGTTTTTCTTTCTCACATATTTTATGGAACTGAAAGCCTCTTCCTGAATTGAAGGTCTGGTCTAATGGCTTTCTCTCTGTGAACCTCAGTTTCCTCATTTTCAAAATAGGGATTTCAATGGTACTGGCTGCACAGCGCTCTTACGAGGATTTGTTGAGATGTTGTATATAAAGCGCTCAGGTGGTGTTATTATTGAGGGATGGGCAATAAGGACCTTGTCCTCCAAATATCAGGGTTCTGTGTTCTGATTGCAGATTACGGCTTCTGATCAGAGATGTACAGACACAGAGGCAGGTCATCATTTTTTCAACACCCACTGGCTAAAGTGGCTTCCCAGAGATTTATAGGGACAGTTGGGTTTTCTCCCCTTTCCCCCCTATTGGGAGCCAGACATTTAGGGATTAGGACTTTCAAAAACAACTGATACACACACAATATGAGGGGATTTAGAAAGTCATTGCACAAACCCAGAGAAAGATGTGAGCTCAGAAAAGATCTGAGATGACCTTAAGCTTTCACCTCAAGCTGATCCCCAGCACAGACATAGTCTACAACAATAACAACCCCCAACACACCCTGGGAAGGGGGAAAATATGATTTCTAGAGTTACCACTTATAAGATTTAAATGTCCATTTTCAACAGAAAATCACAAGACATAAAGAAACAGGAAAGTAACCCATTCAAAGGAGAACAAACAAACATCCCTGAGGAAGCCCACGCGGCCGACACACTAGACAAAGATGTAAACGGTCATAAAATGCTCAAAAAGCTAACAAAGACATGGAAAAATACAGCAAAATGATGTATGAACAAAATAAGAATATCAATAATGAGGTAAAAAATATAAAAAGAAACCAACAAGATATTCTGGAGCTGAAAAATACAATTACTAAAATGAAAAAATTCACTACAGGAGTTCAAAAGCAGATGTGAACAGGCAGAAGACACAATCAATGAACATGAACGCAGGACAATTGAAATTACTGAGTCTGAGGAGCAGAAAGAAAAAAAGGTTGAGAAAAAGTGAGCAGAACCTAAGGGACCTGTGGAACACCATAAAGTGGAACCACATACATATTGTGAGAGTCCCAGAGGGTGATGAGAGAGAGAAAGCCACAGAAAGAACTACATTTGAAGAAATAATGGCTGAAAACCTCCCAAATTTGATGAAAGACACAAATCTACAAATCCAAGAAGCTTACCAAACTCTAATAGGATAAACACAAAAAGATCCACACCAAGACACATTATAATGAAACTGCTGAAAGCCAAAGACAAAAAGACAATCTTGGGGCTTCCCTGGTGGCGCAGTGGTTGAGAGTCCGCCTGCCGATGCAGGGGACACAGGTTCGTGCTCCGGTCCGGGAAGATCCCACATGCTGCAGAGTGGCTAGGCCCGTGAGCCATGGCTGCTGAGCCTGCACGTCCGGAGCCTGTGCTCCACAACGGGAGAAGCCACAACAGTGAGAGGCCCGCGTACCGCAAAAAAAAAAAAAAAAAAAAAAAAAGACAATTTTGAAAGCAGCAAGATAGAGGCGACCTGTCACATAAAGGGATCCTCATTAAGAGTATCAGCTGATTTCTCATCAGAAAACTTGGAAGCCAGAAGGCAATGGGTTGAATTATTCAAAGTGCTAAAAGAAAAAAATTTTCAACCAGGAATTCCATAACTGGCAAAATTGCCCTTCAACAATGAGGGAGAAATGAAAACACATCCAAATAAGCAAAAGCTTAGGGAGTTTGTTACCATTAGACCTACCCTGCAAGAAATGCAAAAGAGAGTCCTTTAGGTTGAAATGAAAGGATGCTGCACAGTAACTTGAAACTGTATGAAGAAATAAAAATCTCCAGTAAAGATAAATACATGGGCAATTATAAAAGCTAGTATTATTGTACTAAAATTCAATTTTAATTTTCTACATGACTTAAAAGAAAACACATAAAAATAATTATTAACCTTTGTTACTGGGAAAACAATGTATAAAGGTGTAATTTCTGACCTCAATAATAAAAAGGAGGTGATGGAGAGGTATAGGAGTAGCGTTTTTACATGCTATTAAAGTTAATCAGGTATAGGGCTTCCCTGGTGGCACAGTGGTTAAGAATCCGCCTGTCAATGCAGGTGACACAGGTTTGAGCCCTGGTCCGGGAAGATCCCACATGCCATGGAGCAACTAAGCCGATGCACCACAACTACTGAGCCTGCATTCTAGAGCCCACAAGCCACAACTACTGAGTCTGTGTGCCACAACTACTGAAGTCCATGTATCTAGAACCTGTGCTCGGCAACAAGAGAAGCCACTGCAATGAGAAGCCTGCGCACCGCAACGAAGAGTGGTCCCCACTCACCGCAACTACAGAAAGCCTGCAGCAGCAACGAAGACCCAACGCAGCCAAAAATAAATAAATAATTTAAAAAATTATGTTAACCAGGTATAAATTCATATTGAAGTGTTATAGCTTCATGTAATCCCCACGGTAACCACAAAGGAAATAGCCATAAAATATACGCAATAGGAAATGAGAAGGGAATCAAAATATTTCACTACAAAAACATTAACTAAACAAAACAAGGGAGTAATGGGGAAAATGAGGGGCAAAAAAGCTATAAGGCATATAGAAAACAAATAGCAAAATGGCAGAAGTCATGACCAAGGGAGATTTATGCATGAATGGTGATTCAGTGTAAGGAAATCAACCAATGTAATACATCATGTTGATAGAATGAAGGGGGAAAATCATGTGATCATCTCAACTGATACAGAAAAGGCATTTGACAAAATCCAACACTCTTTCATGACAAAAACTCCTGGAAACTAAGAATAGAGGGGAAATTCCTCAACATGATAAAGGGTATTATAAAAAAACAAAACAAAACAAACTCCACTTCTAACATCATTCTCAATGGTTAAAGATTGAATGCTCTCCTCCTCCACGAAAAAGACAAAGATGTCTACTTTCACCACTGCTATTCAACTTTGTACTGGAAGTCCTACCCACAGCAATCAAACAAGAAAAAGAAGTAAAAGGCACCCAAATTGGAAAGGAAGGGGTAAAACTATGCCTAATCTCAGATGACATGATCCTACACATAGGAAATCAAAAAGAATCCACTAATAAGCAAACTTAGCAAAGTTGCAGGGTACAAGATTAACACTCAAAAATCCATTGTGTTGCTATACACCAACACTGAACAATACCAAGAGGAAATTAAGAGAACAATTTCATTTTACAATCACATCCAAAAGAATTAAATACTTAGGAAGAAATCTAACCAAGTAGGTGAAAGACTTGTATGCTGAAGCTACAAAAGATTGCTAACAAAAATTAAAGAATAGCTAAATAAATGGAAAGACATTCTGTGTTCATGAATAGAAAGACTTAAAATTGTTATGATGTCAATACCACCCAAGCAATCTGCAGATTCAACACAGTGCCTACCAAACTTCCAACAGCCTTTTTCAAAGAAATGGAAGCAAATCTTTCATATAGAATTGCACTGGGCCCTGCACAGCCAAAACAATCTTGAAAAAGAAGAATAAAGTTGAAGGACTCACACTTCCCAACTTCAAATTTACTACAAAGCTACAGTAATTAAAACAGTATAGTACTGGCATAAGGGTAGACATATAGACCAATGTAATAGAATAGAAAACCCAGAAATAAACCCTTACATATACAGTCAATTGATTTTTGACAAGGGTGTCAAGATCAATTAGTGGGTAAAGGACAGTCTTTTCAACAGATGGTGATGGAAAAACTGGATAACCACATACAAAAGAATTAAGTTGGACCTTACCTTATACCATATACAAAAAATAACTCAAAATTGATCAAAGACCTAACTTAAGAGCTAAAACTATTAAGGTCTTAGAAGAAAGCACTGGAGAAAATCTTTATGACCCTGGATATGGCAACATTTTCATAGATATGACACCAAAAACACAGGCAACAAAAGAAAAAATAGATAAACTGAGCTTCATCAAATTAAGAACTTTTGTGAATCAAAGGACACTATCAAGAAAGTGAAAAAACAATCGACAGGACAGGAAAAAATATTTGCAAATTATATATCTGACAAGGGATTAATATTCAGTATTAGGGATGAATATTCAATATTCATTGGGATGAATATTCAAGGGATGAATATTCAATATTCAATTTATAATTGTATAAAAAGAACTACAATTCAACAGCAGAGAACAAAACAACGCAATTCAAAAATGGGCAAACGTTTGAATAGACATTTCTCCAAAGAAGATACACAAATGGCCAAGAAGTAGATGAAAAGATGCTCAATATCATTAGTCATTAGGGAAATGCAAATCAAAACCCTGATGAGATGCCACTTCACACCAACTAGGATGGCTATAATCAAGAAAACAGAAAAAAACAAGTGTTGGTGAGGTGTGAACCCTTGTGCATTGCTGGTGGGAATACAAAAGGTGCATCGATATGGAAAACAATTTGGCAATTCCTCAAGTTTAAAACTAGAACTACAATATGACCTAGTAATTCCTCTCCTAGGTATATATCCAAAAGGATTGAAAACAAGTATCTGTACACCAATGTTCACAGCAGTGTTATTTACAATAACTAAAAGGTGGAAACAACTCAAGGATCTAACAGATAAATGGATACACATAATGTGGTATATACATAAAATGAAATACTATTTCAGCCATAAAAAGGACAGAAATTTTGATTGCTATATATGCTACAATGTGGATGGACCTTGAAAACATGTGTAGTGAAATAAGCCAGACACAGAAGACAAATGTCATATGATTCCACTTAAATGAGGTACCTAGAATAGGCAATTTGATAGAGAAAGAAAGTAGAAAAGAGGTTACCAGGTGCTGGGGGCAGGTGGGAATGGGGAATTATTGTTTAATAAGTAGAGTCTATACTGGGGATGATGAGAAAGATTAGATAGTGGTGATGAGTACACAACCATGTGAATGTAATTACTGCCGCTGAATTGTATACTTGCAAATGGTTAAAATGATTACTATTATGGTATGTATACTTTACCACAACAAAAAAGTGTGTGTGTGGGGGGGGGGGGAAATGTGACCTGGTTGAAATTTTATAAAAAGTGGTCAGGGAAGGTGTCACTGCAAAGATGACCTTTAAGTAAAGCCCTAAAGGAGGGGAGGATCAGGTGGCCATCTGAGGGACGGGTGTTCCCGCAGACGAAGTAGTGAGGGCAAGAGGCCTGAAGTGAGAGGGTGAGAGGCACATTCCCAAACGCTGAGTTGGCCAGTTGAGTAAGCCAGGGGGAGAGTGGTGACGTCAGAGAGGGCTCAGGCCACTTCCCAGTATTTTGATTTCTGCTGGGAGGGGGAGACACGGGAAGGATTTGAGCAGAGGGGCATGATCCAACTTGGGTTTTAACAGGATGCGGTCGAACAAAACATCCCTGGGTACGTAACCCGCCAGCCAGTAACCAGTTTGCGACCTCCGGGGGGACTCCTCAGAAGCTCCCAGAGTTCCCCAGGATGCACTTCCCCTAGCCGCCATCGGAGGACAGCAGAGCCGCGTAGAGCGCCTCGCGTTCCGGGTGCCTGGCCTCGCCCCACCCCGCCCTCGACGCAGGTGGCCCCGCTCCCTACGAATCCTTAGGCGGAAACCGTCCCTAGTCCTGCGCCTCCGCTCGGCCCCTTTAAGAGCCATAGTTTCCGGAGGCCAGACCTGGGGCGATGAACGCCCGGGGGCCAAACCAAAAGTTAGGAATTGCGGGGGGCGGGGAGGCGGAGAAAACTTCCAAAGTAGAATTACAACTTTTCCTGGGCCCCACTCCCCTCGGGCATCCCTAAGGAGGCACACTTGCTTTCCGAAAACTTCGCTTGGTTCTTTATATCGCCTAAGTGTAAAGCGCGCGAGGACCGCATCGCCTCAGTCCAGCCGAACGCGAGGACCCCGAGGTCTACCGGGAAAATCAGGCGCTAAAAGCAAGCCTCTTCCAGCCCAAGGCACGCTTAGACTCGCCCCTCCCCGCACGGTGTACCTAGGCGGGTCCATCGCCAGGTGGGGAGAGGGGTGTGGGCGGAGAGGGAACAGGTGCGCGGCGGCGCCCGCCTCCCTCAACAGGTGAATCACTCCAGTTGAGTCTCGATTCTCGGTGATTCACACCCCGCGCGGCATGACCTGAGCAGAAGGGGGCCGGACGGGATCCCTAGTCTGCAGGCGCCCTCCCGGCAGGCTGGTCACTTGGTTCCGACCCTCGGGGGCCGGAACGCACCTGGGTCAGCCCACTTCCGGGGAGGGAGGTGGAGGAGCCCCTCCCCGCCGCCCACCCCCTAGCCCTGCCCTGTGTTCTCACCCTGTGTACCTGGGCCGATCCATTCCCCAGAGCCACGGGGGGTGGAGTGGCTCGGAGATCCACAGCGGGTCAAGCAAGTTTCTCCCCGAAAGCTGGAAGCATGCTCTTCGTCCACGATATGTCCTCTAGTTAAAATCCTAGAACAGGGTGGGCTTGGAATAGGAACAAGGAACGGAAGGAGGAAGGGGAGGAGCAGGCACCCCTCCCAGTCTTGGTGCGCGCCGCGCCCCCTACCCTCCGGGTACCTGGGAGGGGACGCTCGGGCCCAACTCGCCCAGACCGGCGAGATGGCGCCTTTGGCCCGCCGGCCCTTCTGGGGGCGGCTGGGCTCCTGCCCGACCACCCCGGGCTGGGGTACTGTCGTCTTCGTGTGGCTCTTTCTCAGCACCTTGTGCACAGGTACGGAGAGCGGGGTCCCTGGTGCCGCGGAACGGCGGGAGGGCACTGTAGAAGGGCGATGGATGGAGTTCTCCACTGCCCAGGAGGCAGGAGAACTGGGGGAGGGGGAGCGCAGAGACTAAGACCTCCTGATCCCCAAGTCTCCGGAGATCCCTTGTGTGCCAGAGAAGAATTCTCTATTCGTGCCTGAGAGCGCTCCCCCGCCCTTGTTCAGAGATAGCAGGAAGTGAAACTCCCGGGACAGCGAATCCGGGAGCGGCAAGGAGAATGGGACCCGTTGTGGGGTAGGGGTGAAGGACCACCGATCACTGGGAAAGGCCGGGATGAGGACTCGGTAGCCCGCCGAGATTTCTAAGTCTTGGGGTAACGGGGAGAAGGCACTTGAGCGTTGGAGTAGAAGATTCCTAGGGGGAGAGATCAAGAAACAGCGCCCAGGCATTGGGTGGGTGCGGTATTGGAAACTCCCCACCCCCCAACCCAACCATGTCCGAAGTATCTGTGCGTAGGAGTCTGGTGGAAGGGACTCAAGGACTTGTTTGGAAACCATCTTCTGCTGGATCTGATGTTTGTTTGGGTGGGGGTATCAGAGGTACTTTACTTTTCAGCAGGCACTTTGGGCGTGTTCATTTGAGATGCTTTTGGGTGGGCTGAGGTGGGAGGCTGGTGGAGACATTACAGGGGGGCTTTAACCATTGTATGCAAAGCAGTCCAAACAACTCCAAAATCCCCCCCTCCAAATTCACAGAACCCGGAGTAACTTGGAACACTTGGTGGTTGTTTTTGAAGGGGGGCCTTGAGCACTGTGGGCTTTGTGGGGGGCCATTTGGGCTTGCCTGCACGGGCCACAGAGAGGCCCTTTCCATGACAGAATGGGCAAGGGAAGAGGGGGCAAGGGCGGTTCCGAGGTCACACTCTGGGAAGAGGGGTGGACAGGATGTTCCAAGAAATCTGGCCAATGTGACCTTGCACCGGCCGCTTCAGCCCCCTGGGTCTGTAAAATGGGCATGATTATCGGAGCTATCTCACCGGTCTTGGGGATTAAGGAACAATGTGTGCCAGGCGCTTTGTAAAACCGTACACTTGTAAATGTCAAGCTGGTGACAAGTAATGTTGCTCCTTCCTGCTGAAGCACCTCCTTGAGCTCACAGCGGTCCCTCTGCTGACTCTCCTTGCCCTCAGCCCCTGCCAGCGCCATCCAGGTGACTGTGACAGACCCCTACCACGTGGTGATCCTATTCCAACCCGTGACCCTGCCCTGCTCCTACCAGTCGACCACGACCCCCACGGCGCCCATCGTGATCTGGAAGTACAAGTCTTTCTGCCGGGACCGCCTTGCTGACGCCTTCTCCCCAGCCAGTGTTGACAACCAGCTTAACGCCCAGCTGGCGGCTGGTAACCCGGGCTACAACCCCTACGTGGAGTGCCAGGACAGCGTGCGCACCGTCAGGGTTGTGGCCACCAAACTGGGCAATGCCGTGACCCTGGGAGACTACTACCAGGGCCGGAGGATCACCATCACAGGAAGTACGTGGGGTCGGGAGGGGGGAGGCAGGGGGTGGGCTGGGGCTGGACTGGGTGGTGGTGCTGGCTTCCTCATGTCCAACCTGGAGTCCCCACCTGGAAGTTCGTCAGTGCCAGTGTCTGAAAGGATTGACAGAGGGAGGGATCCTTTCTTCTACCCATCCGTCCCTTCCTTTATTTAACAGCAAAGGTTTATTGAGCACCTAACATATACCAGGCACATTTGAGGCCTTGGATATACAGCAGTAAACAAAATCATCAAATCCCTTCCCTCCTGGAGCTTGAATTCCAGTGAGGGAGACAAATAAGATAAACACAACACATACTATCAAGTGCTTGAAGATAAAGAAAAGTGGGTAATGGAGGGAGAGGCGGGGTTCTATAATAATACTAGTAGCATCAGCAATAATAAGTAGAATGTATATAAGTAACAACTCTTAAAGAGCCTCCTGTGTGCCGGGCTCTAATCCAGTTTGACATGGATTAACTCATTTAGACCCACAGTAATTGAGTGGGTGGATTCTGTTATTGTCATTTTACAGAGACCCAGAGAGGTCAAGTGACTTGCACAAGGTCACACAGCTGGTGGGAGTCTAAGTCAGACACTTTGGGTCTAGTCTTCAAGCTAGTAACCCCTTTGCTTGCCCAGGGAGTTCAGCAAAGAACTCACTGAGGAGGTAACAGGAGTGAACCGAAGGGGTGAGGGATTTTAATGGAGAAAGCCTACAACTTGCCAGGTGCTTTATGCCCACATTTTACACTCAGGACAGCTGAGGCACAGAGAGATAAAGTAGCTTGTCTTGGTGCACAGCCAGTGAAGGGCTGGCGCTGGGATTTGAATCAGGCAGCACTGAGAACCCTTGTCCTTCACCATAATGCTAGCTGCTGATAGGAGGTGCCTGTTGGAACCGGGTAAAGGGCAGTGGGGAAGCCGTTCATTCATTCATCCATTTATTTGGTATTTATGGGACATCTTCTAAGTGCCAGAAGCTATGGTAACCAGTGCTGGGGCTGCAGGGGTGATCAGGGCAGCCAAGATCCCTGTCCTCAAGGAGGTGATGTTCTCGTGGGATGAGACGGGCAACAAACAAGCAGATAAAGAAGGAGTGAGAGAATTTCAGAGAGTCCTGCAAAGTGCTACAAAGAAAACAGACCTGGGTGATATGTGATAATGACTCGGGGCTCACCCCTTAAAACCGCTGCAAATATGATTTGAAGAGGAACTGGGACTGTGCCCTAAAGAATCTAGCAGTCAGAGAGGAGGGTGATGGGCAGCGGTGGGTGAGGGACGAAGGCTCACCTGCTTCAACAAGGATTAGAGTTTCAATCATGGGCATGGGGGCCGAGGAGGGAAGGGGGCATCCCTTTACCAACTCCAAGAGACCAGGCCTTGGAACACAGTCCTCCCCACCCTCTGTCTAGACCATGGGCAGGGACCCAGCGTGTCAGTCTTGTTTTGGGGAGGGACCGGCCCTGCTGGCTCTGAATTTCCACGGGCAGCGAGCCCAAAGCCTCCTGCTGTTCTCGTGGATAAACGGCTTCTTGCGGGTTCAACCTGTGTAGGCCCCTACCCCATAATCCAGGGACTTCTCCAGCCTGGACCAGGTTATGACCGGACAGCCCTGTCAGGACAGCTTCAGTCCTGAGAGTGCCCTTGAAGACTGGCTGGAACTGTGCCCCATTTGCTGAGTCCAGAACTCAAGTGACCTTCAGGCTGTATCTGGGGCAGATTCTTCCTGCTCCAGAGGCCCCACAGGCCCAGGTCTTTCAAGTTGCCTTGACCTGGGCCCATGTTTGATATAGGCCATGATTTGTAAACATCCATTGTGTGTATGTCCTTTCAGGAAGCCCAGTAGCCATGGGAGCTTCCTCCATTTCAGCTTTGAGGATGGAGAAAAGCAGAGTTCTCTTTGGAATTCCTAGGGTCACCAACGGCCCAGGTTTTAAAAGTGAAAGTCATCCTGGGAAAACCAGAGCAGTGTCCCTCAGCTTGGGTGGGTCCCGCTTCCCCTTCCGTTCTTCCGTCGTTTGGGTGATGTGGGCGCCTGGATTGGGGCCCTGTTTCTACCTCTTCAGGCTGCTTGGGGCCCATGTGCCCCCAACTCAGTAGCGCTGGACCTGAGAGCTCATGGGACCCCCTCCTGAGATCACCAGGGCCGCCTCTGCTGTGTGCAGATGAGGAATTAGAGGCCCAGGGAGGTGGAGGAAAGCCCAGCTCCTGTTCCCAAGTGGAGGCCCGGCATTTTCTCCTTGCACCTAAAACAATTAGAGCAATGCCCAGCCCAGGTGATGTCAGGACCAGACATAGACTGGGAACAGGGTGCGCCTTGCAGGAAGGAGGTGGGCCCAGGCCTTAGAACTGATCAAAAGAAGCCGGAAAGTGGTATTTTTCATGGGTTTTGAAAACATTGTGCAGGCCAAACAAAACGCATTGAGACCCAGATCCGGCCCGCAGGAGCCCAGAGTTTAGCTTCTGGCCTAGGAGCTCTTGCTGCCCTAGGGGCTGCCTTCCCGCCCCCCTCCAGCTTTGGGCGGGGCCCTCCTCTTGGGTTCTGGTTTTGGAGAGGCATTTTGAGAGTCTGATTTAAAGATACAAGTGGAAAAAATGATGGGCCAAGAGGGTGTTATGGAGAATCTGGAGGATTTGGGAGAATGTAGGTTAGAGTTTTAGGATGATTCCATGAAAGAACATATGCAGAGGGACCCAGCACATAGTAAGAGATCAATAACTGGGGGCTGGATACGTGACCACGAAGGAGTGTCTGCGCCCAGGGTCACCCTACCTTTCGGGTCACTTAAACTCTGCACGGTCCCCACCTCTACAACAGAGGCACTTCCTGTCTGCCTTCTATTACTGCTATCACCATCTGATCCTCGATATGTTTAAATTTTTTATTTGTCACTCTTTCCCAGTTAGGATCTGAGCCGTGTAAGGGCAGGGGTTCATACCTGTCCTCTACAGCAGTGGTTCTCAAACGTGTGGGTCTTAGGGCCTCCTTACACTCTTAATTACTGAGGTCCTCAAAGAGCTTCGTTTTTACAGCTAGAAAACTGAGAAGATAAAAAACATTTTTTAATGACGATAATAAACTCTATAGATTAGTAGAAATAACATACTTTTATGAAAAAATAACCGTATTTTCCAAATGAAAAACTCTAATGAAAACGTATGGCATTGATTTTATGTTTTTGCACATCTCAGAGTCTGGCTGAATAGAAGCTGGCTTCTCAAAGCTGCTTCTGCATTCGATGTATTGTGATAACACACGCGTGCAGCCTCTGGAAAGCTCCGCACTACACTCACGAGATTAAGTGAAAAAGGCAACTATCTTACGATTATTATGAAAATAACTTTGACCTCAGGGATCCCCTGCAAAGGCCTGGCGGAACCCTGGGTCCCACGGATCCCACTTTGAGAACTGTTGCTCTTCAGTACACCAGGTGCCTCATTTACTGCCTGGAACATCATCAGATGCATTCAGTAATCGTGTGTCGCATATTGAATGACTGTATCGGGCGCCTATTCGGATATAGCCACATGCCCAGAACACTAAGGAAGGTCAGCATGGGGAGGGAAGGGGTTCGTTCCCAGATCCTGGCCAGGCCCCGGAGGACTCAGCAGCGACCAGGACAGACCAGGCTCTGCTTGCCGGGAGCCCGCTTCCTCCTGGAGATGGGATCGTGGCCAGTCAGCCCCTAAGCTGGCTGATACAATTAGGCAGTCTGGCAGGGGAGCTGTGCCAGCAGGATGGAACCAGCCCCCCGAGGGTCTGTGAACACAGAGCCAGGCAGAGGGAACAGCAGGAGTGCAGGCTGAGGCAGTTGTGAGCCCAGCACGTGGGGGGACAGTGAGGCGGCCAGTGTGTCTGGAGTCTAGTGAGTGAGGGAGAGTTGGGGGGATGAGGCTGGTGTGGTGACCAGTGGCCGTGTGTCACTGCAAGGGCCTTGTGAGCCAGGGTGAGGCGATTGGAATGGTGTAGATAGACATCGAGAGGAGGTTTTTCTATGGATGTGAGGGCTTCCTTCCGAAGAATGAAGGAGGCTCCGGGTCTTTCGTTCCTTTGGCAGTTGACTGATGCCCAGGTGCTGTGGACTGGGGCGCACGCAGTGGCTGCCCTCGGAACTGTCCTGGGGAAGGGCAGGGGTCCGTGGGGCAAGGTGGTAGGCAGGTCTGAGGGAGCCAGAGCAGCTGGGGAGAAAGGCTGTGGGCCTCTGGGGGTGCTGTCTCTGGCCTGTTCCTACCTCCTGTCCTCCGGGGGGCCTAAGGTGGAGTTGCCCCGCAGCCCCATCTCACACCCTGTCCTGCCCTGGTGAATGGCTGGAGGGATTTAACTAATTAGGGCCTGAGGAGCAGAGAGGAAACTGGATGTGCCGAAACACTTTCTTTTCTGGTGTAATTAACAGGCTCCTTGCCCCGGGCTGCTTCACAGAGCGTCCCCAAGCCCTGGGCCTGACCTGGAAGCGGGGTGCCAATGGTGGCCGGAGGACGAGGGAACTAGTCTAAGAGACTAGTCTAAGTCTCTCCCTCACATCCCCGCCTTCTCATGCCTGGGTGACTCCTGATTCCTGGAATCTGGCCTGTTTATCTTTGCTTCCTTATCCAGGCCCCAGGCCCCTGGGTCTGCACTAGGCTCTGTGGTGGGTCGTGTCTTGGGGAGTCGACTTTTGCTTTGGGACATGGGACAGAGGAAGGCGTAAGTCTGAAGTGTTGGCTCTGGAGTCAGACCGTCCCAGCCCCACCACCCCAGTTTTTGCCACAATTGTACAGCTCATCAGTAATTTCACCAGACCTCTTTCTTTTCTCTACAAGACAGGGAAGGTAACAGCGCCATCTGACAACCTTCTTGAAATTCCCCGCATTAAGTGTTTAGAACCGAGCCTAAAAGGTAGAGCACCCTTGGTATGAGTGATTCAATTTTCACTCGTCTGTCTGCAGCCCCCTTCCCCATGTGCTCATGGCAGGGGCTGCGGGCATCAGGCACCCCTCCCCCGAGGTGCCCTCACGCGTCTCCTCCTGACGCAGATGCTGACCTGACCTTTGAACAGACGGCTTGGGGGGACAGCGGTGTGTACTACTGCTCTGTGGTCTCAGCCCAGGACCTCCAGGGGAACAACGAGGCCTACGCAGAGCTCATCGTCCTCGGTGAGTGGGCTGGGCCCTGAGGGACAGGGTCGGGGGCTTCTTCTGCCACTGCTGTATCTGCTCTCTGCCCTCCGGCTCACTCTCTGGGCTCTGTCGCCTGCTCTGTTCTCCCCTCACAGCACCACCAGTCACTTGGGCACATATGTACCCTGCACCCCAGGCAGGGTAGGGACCCCTCGCCCGCCGCAACATTTCAAATAAACCAGAGCCAGAACTAAGAGTGGAGAGAAATGGGGACTCTACCTCTTCCCAGTCTCCGTTTTTAAAAGTACAGAAACGGTTAGAGTTGATGGGCAGTGAGCGAGGAGGGTTGATGGCGTATATAATTGAGAGGAGGCTTCTGCCCCACCCCCAGAGCCACCTCTCACCCCGGAGTCCCTTGCCAGAGCACGGGAAGCCGGCCCTCTGCCCTGCTGGGATGGCACTGTGTGGCTTGTGTAGTTATTGCTCCCCTTAAGCTCGGCTGCCTCTACAAGCTCAGGGGCAGGCTGGGGTACCCGCCAGCAGCCTCCACCTGGCTGTGAGCCCCCACCCCCCCGCCATGTGTGGAAGGGATGCTGCCGTTAGCCAGATGCTCTGTTCTAAGCTGACACATACAGTCTCGCGTGGTGTGTGCTCTATGTGAGATGTTGCCATCATCACATGCATGATGCAAGGTGACGCATGTGTGCACGAGCACAGGATGGGGGAGCACGCCCCAGGGTGCTCAGATCATGCAACAGAGTTCATGTCTGGGTGACAGAATGCATGCACCAGTGACCCAGAGAAATCTGTGTGTTCTTTGGTAAAATGCACAATCTACATCAGCATGTCTCAAGTTTAGTCACAGGACCGACGTAAAAGATTATTGAGGAGCTCAAAGAAATTTTGTTTACGTTTCTGTGGGTTATATTTATAGTTGTTTAACATATTATAAATTGAATCCGGCACACAGTCGATTACCATCAGAGCACATGACATCATCACATGTGATGGAGCCTGTGGAAAGCTCCCCTGCCTGCACCTCTACTGGCGAAGGAGAGTGAGGAGGGCAAACGATGGCTTAGTGTTACCAGGAGAGCGCTGGCGAAGGAGAGTGAGAAGGGCAAACGATGGCTTAGTGTCATCAGGAGAGCGGCTTGGCCTCCCAGACAGGACCACACTTTGAGAACCGCTGGTTTATATGCTAGAACCTTCTCCTGGGGGCATGTGGCATGGGGTGCTGAGCTCTGGATAGAGCTTTGTTGGTGTACAGCCAGGTGTGTCCATGCCTCTGAGATACAGCCCTCGCGGGGCACAGAGTGCCGGGCGGCACCTAGACGAGACACCAGCTGTGCCATGAAGCTTGCGTAGGGGACCCCGGTGGGCAGAGAACCAGGGCCATACTGTGACTTTTATGGGTTGTAGGCACTTTCGCCTTCAAGGGCCTCTTCCTCTGGATTAAAAAAACACATTTTATGATTGTGTTGTTATAAAGACAAGTCATTGTTATATATTCAGTATTGTCGTATTTTTTTCTTCAGATTTTAAAATAAAACATTTCTATGGGCCCTAGCATTACTGTGCCTCTTGTGCCTGGTGGAACAGGGACTGCCCCTCTCACCTGGGATGGAACCCTTTGGGGCAATAGGACCTGTGTGTGTGGAAGAGATGGAGTCCCAAACTAAGGTCGATCCTTCAGAACCCATGGGATACATCCTGGAACCCTTCTGGGCAATAGAATCCCCCATGGCGGGAGAGAGTGAGTGAATTACGTGATGGAAATCTTCTGGAAAACAGCACCCACATAGGATGGGGGGATGGGGGAGGAACCACATGCTCGGACCCTGCTAGTCCACCGACCCCACCTCTTCTGCAGGGCATACCTCCACCCTGATGACCCCGGAGCTGGGCTTCAGGGCAGGGGCAGCATAATCTGTCTCTCTTTTGTCCCTCCAGGCAGGACCTCTGGGGTGGCTGAGCTCTTACCCGGTTTTCAGGCGGGGCCCATGGAAGGTAGGGCGGGTGGAGTCCCCCATGTACCACTTACCGCTTCTGTCCGAGTACTCTCCCCCGCCCTAAACGCCGCTCGCTCAGACCCCACTAAAAACGCCGCCTGACTCCGACTCCGGCGCATCTAGTGACCTGGCTCTGGGCCGTGGGGTGGGCTGGGCTGGCTGACGAGGGGCCTGGGGTGTAGGCAGGGGGCTCCTGTGACTGGTGCCTGCAGTGCCCTTCTGGGGGTCGGGATCTGGGCAGCTGGCTCTCTGTCCTCTCTCAAGGCTACAGCCTATCTTGCTCTGGCCGGGTCGCCTTGTGTTCACTGCCTCGTCCAGATGAGCCTGGGGCGAGCTCCCTAACTTTGGGGCCGGCCCGTGTTGTAGAGGAGCGGGCGTCCCTCTGCAGCTGCGCCCCAGCCCCTGGCGCGGAGACTCCAGCAAGATCTGCAGCTTCCCGGAGAGCTCTGCAGACGGCCCCTGCCCCACCCTCACTCCGCACTGCCCCCGGTGCCCGCATCCCTGTGCCCTCCCCGGCCTCCCAGCTCAGGGCCGGCTCTTGTCTCTCCGCAGACTGGCTGTTCGTGGTCGTGGTCTGCCTGGCTGCCTTCCTTGTTTTCCTCCTGCTGGGCATCTGCTGGTGTCAGTGTTGCCCCCACACCTGCTGCTGTTACGTCAGGTGCCCCTGCTGCCCCGAAAAGTGCTGCTGCCCAGAGGCCCGTAAGTGTCCCTCGCCCCTCGCCTGTCCGCCCCCGCTTGGCCTCCCTCCTGAGTCCAAGGAGAGGAGGTGGCCGTCTGCCTGCCTCCCGGGACGGTGCCACTCACCGGTCTGGAGGTTTTTGGCCCTGAGGCATGTGGGCCCTCAGATCCGCGACCCGCACTCTGTGCATTGGAAGGCAAAGTCTTAACCACTGGACCACCAGGGAAGTCCCGGTCTGGAGGTTTTAAGGGGAGCAATTTGGGAGAAAGTGGGCCAAGGAGGACCTGCTGTTTTAGATTATCATTTACATACTTCAGCTCTTCACTTATTTTTCACCTTTCATTTATTTTGAGTCTTTGCTTTTGAAAGTATAATTTATGCACGTGGTAAAAAAAAAAAAAAATTCAAATAGTACAAAACATTATTCACCGGAAAGTAAAACTCCCTTTAAAAACAGATTCTTGGGGGCTTCCCTGGTGGTCCAGTGGTTAAGACTCCACGCTTCCACTGCCGGGGGCACATGTTTGATCCCTGGTTGGGGAACTAACATCCCACATGACACGCGGGGTGGCCAAAAAAAAATAAAAAAATAAAAACAAAATGTAAGTGAAAAAGGTGAGAAACCAAACAAGGTTGACAGCCCCAGCAAACTCAAGCATCTTTTAACAACCCACATCCACACAAGCACTCCGGATTTCTCACGGATGCCGTTTAAGGACACACCCAGTGCCTCAGAGTGGGCACCTGCAGGCCTGGGATTAGATGTGGGACCAGAGATGGAGGGAGAAGCAGCAAACAAAACAGGGGTGGAAAGGAAGAGAGAGTCTCCCTCCTCCAGCTGCCCCATTCCCCTTCCTCAGGGACCTCAGCACTGCCGGTTCCCTTCCAGAGAGCATCTGGGTGAACCAGCACCTCTGCACTCAGTTGTTGGGAAGTTCGTATGACTATTTTCATCAACTCTGACATGGAAGTTTACACTGGCTACTTTCTTATATTCAGACATATCTGCTCTCTTGTTCCTTGTATTGAAAGTGGGCCATGAAAGCACACTTCCCTACTAGTTCTTAGTGAGGACACCTCACCTTTTCCTTCATCATTGTCAAGTTCACCGTATCTTTACTTGATGAACAGATGATGTTGGTAGACAGAAATAAATAACTTTACGTGTTAGGAGCACCTAGACTATGGGAGACCAAAAGAGGGACGGACCTGCCCCTCTCCTGGCACCCGCTGATTTCTAGGCCAAGGTGGTGGAAAGAATTACCCGTGTAGCTCAGATGGCTGTGTGTTGGCATCCGTATATTTAAGGCTTCCACGTGCCATAACTGCGGTGTGATATGGTCCAGGTAAAATCATAGGCAGTCGTTGCAAGCTTGGGCAGGTAGAGGTTTGAGTCCTGGCTGGACACCTTACCTGTTGGGAAGCCCAGTGAATGACCTCCCCTCTCAGCCCCAGTTTCCTCCTCTGTAAAATGGGGCCATGGTAGAGCCCGCTGTACAGGGTGATTTGGGATCCGGTGAACTGGTGTGTCCCGCATTAACTGCGGGGCTTGGCCTACAGAGAGTGTTCCCCGCCCACTAGCTGTTGGACATTGCTGCTGTCAGCATTGGTAAATCAGAGCCCTGCCACTCACATCACGTGACCTCAGACGAGCAGCTGGTTTCCTTCTCTGCAAGGTCCTGCCGTCACGGGGCGTCGTGAGCATCAAGGGAGCACTGTGTATGCAGGCCCAGCATGGGGCCGCATCTCAATCCATGCTGGCTAACTTTACAGTCACTGAACTCAGCGGTGGGCAACCTGCTTCATCGCGGCCCTGAAAAAAGAAATCCACTGCTCTCTGGAGGCCCGTGCTGGCCATCCCCTCTCCCTCTCATCATTTTTAGTGAGAGCTTCTTGCTTATTGCTCGGGCAGTGGGTGTTAGTCATTTCACAGGTCGCGTGGAATCCTCAAGGGCTGCAAACAAGTTCGCAGTTACCCCACTAACTAAGGCTGGGACCAGGACTGCAAATGCCAGGCCCAGGGCCCCATTTCCTCCATCCTGAGACCCTGTTACCCCAAAGCGAGGCCCCATTAACTCCCTGCCGGAGGCCCTGTCGTTTCTGTCACAGCCACAGGCCTGCTGAGCTGTCCTGGAGCAGCATCTCCCACAGTTAATTGTAAAAGGGCACATCAGCTGAGCCGCCGAAGGGCTTCTTCAGGGCTGGGTGGGGTGGGGCGGGGCTGAGCACTGAGCCTTCTGCCTCCCAACTGAATCAGAGGTGAAGGGAGCTTTCTGAGCCCATCTCCCCACTCCATCTTCCTGTTGGAGTCCCGGGGAGGAAGTGACTTGCCCAGGCCCATGACTTTTGCCTCAAAGCAGCCACCAGAACCCAACCTCTTGCCTGGGGAGGAAGGTGGCAGGGCGAGGAGGAGGATTTGCCCTTGAGTTGTCAAGCCTAGAACCAGGCGGGGGCGGGGTGGGTGCGGCCCCCAAGTGGGAAACACTAGAGGAGACGCTTTGCTGCTTCGCTGAGGCAAGTGAACGCTGAGGCTCCCAAGATCGTGCCTCAGACTGAGTCCCATCACCTTTGGGTCTGCAAGACCCTGTGGGGAGGACGGAGCAGGCGTGTGAGGGGAGTAGGCATGGGATTCCCCCCGCAAGATGATCCATTTTTCTAGAGCAAGGGCTCAGCTGCCAAAGGGAATACTTGTTTACCGGCTATAGGGCGCCTCTGCCCCTGTTGCTCTGTAGGAATGCAGGTCCAGGGTGGCCGCATCTTGTGATAAGCTGGCAGGAGAGTTTGATGTAAAACCTTGTCAGATGTTGGCAAACCACCAAACCGTCTAAAACATACTGGCCTACCAGATCGGGGCCGCCGGCTGCCAATATGCACCCCCCCATCCTGAAACTTCTGTGAGGCATGGCACAGGAGGTGTGGACTCCATGAAGCTGATGTCCCCTAACCTCAGGGACCCTGCAGAAACCAACCAAGCACCTAGGGAAGCTCCTCAGCCTGGGGTGGCGGGAGGTGGGGTGGCGGGGGGGGTGGCGGGGGGAGGTGGGGTGGGAAGAAGGCATGTGGCCCCTGGGGGCCTTCTCATGCTATGCGTGTCCTCCCCAGTGTATGCTGCAGGCAAAGCTGCCACCTCAGGCGTCCCAAGCATCTACGCCCCCAGCACCTATGCCCACCTCTCCCCTGCCAAGACCCCAGCCATGATTCCCATGGGCCCTCTGTACAACGGGTACTCTGGAGACTTCGACAGGAATAGCTCAGGTGAGGTCGGGGGGAGCCAGGAGCAGCTGGGGCAGGGGGTAGGCTGGGTATTTGGCCATTAAGGGGTCTGGGGCTGGAAGGGGGGCTTGGGGGCTGGGAATGCAGGGTTTTCCTCCTGACAGCCAGTCTCCCCCAGTTGGTGGCCACAGCTCCCAGGTACCCCTGCTTCGTGACACAGACAGCAACGTGACCTCTGGTGAGAACCAATCCTTATGAGGTTGGACATGCCTATAGGGGAGGGGGCTGGGTCAGCATCCAACCTCCCGGAACTGATCACCTCCAACTCCTGTCCCCAGAAATCCGTAGTGGCTATAGGATTCAGGCCAACCAGCAGGACGACTCCATGCGGGTCCTGTACTACATGGAGAAGGAGCTGGCCAACTTTGACTCTTCTCGACCTGGTCCCCCAAATGGCCGTGTAGAGCGAGGTGAGGAGCCTTGGGGTCTGAGGGATTCTTGCGGGGGTTGGGGGAAACATGACTCCCTGATACCTGCTCCAAATCCTGGACACAATCCCTCATTCCCTACCATGGCCACAGTGAAGTGTACGATCATCACTAAATAGATGAAAAGCCTAGGGCCCCCTTGAGAGTATATGAGCCAAGTGGGTGACATTGCTGGACCACAGGGCTCCTGACATTAGGTCCTGACCTCCTCCCACCAGTGACACCTTCCTTCCCACAGCCATGAGTGAAGTCACCTCCCTCCATGAGGACGACTGGAGATCCCGGCCTTCCCGGGGCCCTGCCCTCACCCCGATCCGGGATGAGGAGTGGGGTCACCACTCCCCCCGGAGTTCGAGGAGGTGGGAACAAGAGCCCCCCCTGGACCGGCCAGGGAGTGGCTGGGGGGCCGGGCGGCCCCGAGCCCGTTCTGTGGATGCTCTAGATGACCTCGCCCGGCCGGGCTCCGCTGAATCAGGGAGGTCTCCCCCAAGTGGTGGGAGGAGAGGCCGGGCCTGTGCACCCCCCCGAAGCCGCAGCCGTGATGACCTCTACGACCAAGACCAAGACGACTCAAGGCACTTCCCGCACTCCCGGGATCCCTACTATGATGACTTCAGGTCTAGAGGCCGCCCTCATGCTGACCCTAGGGCCCGCTACCACCCCTCCCGGGACCCTCCAGGTGATGGCTCCAGGTCTGGGGACCCCCAATATGATGGGCAGCTACTAGAAGAGGCCTTGCGGAAAAAGGGGCCAGCGGAGAGAAGGAGACCTTACAGGGAGGAAGAAGAGGAAGCCTACTACCCTCCAGCGCCTCCCCCTTACTCTGAGACTGACTCCCAGGCCTCACGGGAGCGGAGGCTTAAGAAGGTGAGTGAACGGCCCTACCTGGCTCTAAGAGCCTTCCTGGACCCTCTTCTCCAGTCCTCCCCAGCTCACATCCTTCTTTCTTTTTCCCTTGCAGAACTTGGGCCTGAGTCGGGAAAGTTTAGTCGTCTGATCTCAACGTTTTGTATGTAACTTTTGTACTTTTTTTTAAATTTGAGGAATTATTGATATTCTCCTCCTAAGACTAATAAAACTTATGATCACAAGTCCTAAGTCTGGAGGGAAGCGTTTGTTTTGCTGCGCGAGGTGGGGAGCCCGGACAGCTGCTGTGTGTGTCTGCAAAAGGCCGCATGTCCAGTTCTCTCTTGGGACTTGCGTCCCGACCCAGGAGGAAAGGACCAGCTCTGCCTTCTCCGTCTCTCGGCGGCCAGGAATACGTGCCCCACGCTGGCTCCGCCCCGCCCTGCGTGCGCGCCCCCGGACCCGCCCAGACGTGCGCATGCGCCTCGGGCCCCCGCCTTCGCGCACCACAGCGCGGCCGCCGGGGGCGCGCGTGCGCGCTCCTCTCCCCTTCCACCCCATCCACTCTTCCCCCCGCCCCCGACCTACTTTTCTGTCTCCAAACCCCGCCGCCTGCCTCGTTCCCGGCGACCAGAGCCCCTCCTCCGGGTTCCCCGGCGTTCCATCCGGGCCCGCGTTCCACTCGGGCGGCCCGCCGGCGGGTGCCGGGGCGGCGGCCGCGCTGGCGGCGACGGCGACCTCGCGCCCCGCCGACACCCGGGCCCGCGCACCCGCCCTCCATCGGAGACAGACAGCGCGCGCGCTCCCCGGGGGCTGCCCTCCCCCCGCGCGCGTCGGCCCCGGGCTCGCGCCGCCGCCGCCGCCGCGCGCGCGCAGCTCAAGTAAAGGAGGAAAAAAAAGGGGGAAAAAATAGAAAGCGGCGGCGGCGGCTGCAGCAGCGATCCGCCGCCGCACTGGGCCAGGCCGGGCGGCGGACGCGCGAGCCGGCGACCCAGGGGAGAGGCTGCGGCCATCCAGGGCGGGCCGGGTTAAAAAAAGTCGCGGCGGCGGCGGCTACTCAGGGAAGGAGGCCCGAGGGCCGCGAAGAGCGGGCGGGGGGCGGCTGCGCTGCGTCCCGGAGCCTAGAGCCGCCGGGAGCCGGCCGGCGGGCGAGAGGGCGGAGGCGGCTGCAGGAGCAGCGGCGGCGGCGGCGGCGGCGGCGGCGGCATCTCCTCCTCACATGACCCCACTGTTTGTCCCCGTGATCAGCGCGAGCGGCTCCCGTGTCTCCTCCGTCCCCTCCTGCCGCGCGGCGTGAGCGCCGGGCTCGGGGCCCCCCCGGCCGCCCGCCCCCTCCCCTCCCTCCCTCCCCTCCCCTCCCCTCCCCCCCGGGCCCGGCGCCCCCCCCGCCCCCAGCCCCCCCATGGACATGCTGGACCCGGGTCTGGATCCTGCTGCCTCGGCTACCGCTGCTGCTGCCGCCGCCAGGTAAGGGAGCCCGGCCGATCCGCGCCCCCGCGCGCCCTGGCCCCGGCCCTTCGGCCTGGCGGCCGGGCCGCCATGATCCCGAGCGGCCGCCGGGCCCAGCTCAAAATGGAGGCCGCGAGGGAGGGAGGACCCGCGCGAATATCCCTGGCCCCCTGACCTGGCGGTGCCGCAGCCCCAGACTGGGGCGGGCGGGATGGGGGCCCTGCACCTGGGCGAAGGGGCGGGGGCGCGGGCAACCTTGACCCCCTCTTCTTCCCGTCCTCCCCGCAGTCACGACAAGGGACCCGAGGCAGAGGAGGGCGTCGAGCTGCAGGAAGGTGAGTGCTCGCGGGGCCCACCGGGGCCGCGACCTGCGCCCGGGAGGGCACTGGGAGCGCTCTGGCCCGCGCCACCTCTGACCATCCCCCCTACCCTCCTCCGACCGCAGGCGGGGACGGCCCTGGGGCGGAGGAGCAGACGGCGGTGGCCATCGCCAGCGTCCAGCAGGCGGCGTTCGGCGACCACAACATCCAGTACCAATTCCGCACAGAGAATAATGGAGGACAGGTGAGCCTGCGGGCCCGGAGACCGGCGGGCAAGTGGAGGGTTGAGCCCCGGGTAGAGTGGGCGGGCTGGGAGGGGCTCGGACCTGGCCCCTACCCGGGCCCCAGCGCGGGTCTTCCTTCTCTGCCGCCCCCTGCAGGTGACATACCGCGTAGTCCAGGTGACTGATGGTCAGCTGGACGGCCAGGGCGACACAGCAGGCGCCGTCAGCGTCGTGTCTACGGCTGCCTTCGCGGGGGGGCAGCAGGCTGTGACCCAGGTGGGTGTGGATGGGGCCACCCAGCGCCCCGGCCCCGCTGCTGCCTCTGTGCCCCCAGGTCCCGCAGCGCCCTTCCCACTGGTAGGTGCCCAGCAACCCCCTGGGGGGATGGAGAAGGGACACTGCCTCTGTTCTTGGGGGAGCCCCAGGGGGTGGGGCACGTGGGACCAAGATGCTGCCTTCAGGCCCTCAGGTGAAATTTCTGTTCTGCACAGTGCAACCTGGGGCAAGATCTTTGGAACATTTTTTTTTTGTGAAAGGGGCATCACGATAACAGGAAAGTCTCTTAGGAGTTAAAAGTGGGTCACTTCACTAAGTGATTGCTGAGTATCTGTCGAGTTCCAGGGCTGTGAGGCACAGGGCAGAGTGGCACACACAGAGGGGTTTCCCACTCTCCCTAGAGAATGCAGTAAACATCAAATATGGCAACTAGGGGATGGATTGGGGAACAAAGATGGCTAAGGGTGGCCTCTGTCCTCCTACTCCCTAGGCTGTAATCCAAAATCCCTTCAGCAATGGTGGCAGCCCGGCAGCTGAGGCTGTCAGTGGGGAGGCACGATTTGCCTATTTCCCAGCGTCCAGTGTGGGAGATACCACGGCTGTGTCCGTACAGACCACAGACCAGAGCTTGCAGGCTGGAGGTAAAGGAAGGAAGGGGCCAGGGCGGAAGGCAGGGGAGGCAACAGGCCTAGCAGGGAGGGAAGCTCCCCCGGCCAGGTCTGACTCTGTCCCCAGTTTTAGCACTAACCCCTGCTTTCTCTGCAGGCCAGTTCTATGTCATGATGACGCCCCAGGACGTGCTTCAGACAGGAACGCAGAGGACAATTGCACCCCGGACACACCCCTACTCCCCGTATGTGCAGGAGACCTGGTCCCAGGAGTAGGGGACACTGGGAGGGCCTGGTGTGGGGGCCCAAGGAAGGGAATGTGTTTCTGAAATCAGAGCCAGGCAGTTGAGTACACGGCAGGCAGTTGGTGTATTTTTTGGTCGGTTTTTGTTTCTTTAGTTTAAGTAAAGAAAATGCCATATTCTCTCCTCTCTCTCGTTTTTTCTCTTTCTCTCTCTGCATATGGATACGTGTTGCAAAGATCATTTTTAAGTTTGACTCCTTAATAAACGTTTGGACCAATGGGCTGGAGGTAACATGCACCTATTTTTTTTTTCTTTTCTAGGAAAATCGACGGAACCAGGACACCACGGGATGAGAGAAGGAGAGCTCAACATAATGAAGGTAAGGTCAGGGTGGAGCTGCTGGGCCTCACGGGCACAGCCTGGCCCGGTGCTTGGAGTCACAGATCAGCAGGCATGCGACAAGTACGTGAGAGGTGCTTGTCGAATGCTGGAAAAGCAGAAATGTGGAGGTTCGCTGTCGTGAGCAAATAGGCAGGAGGTGTGAGCTGCAGTGTGTTTAACATCCTGGCTAGTGACTTTGAATTAATTACTAATATTTTAAATGGCAAGTTTCACATTCATGTATGGATTTCCTGCTCCTTTTGGAAAGTTGGGTTGGTCTGGCTCACCTGGACCTGCCTTCCCACGAAGCAGCTGTTTTGCTCAAGCCCTCCCACGCCTCTGCCAGCCTAGCTTCCAGGAGTAGCTCTGGTCTGAGAGAGAGTACATCTGAAGATGAAACTGCGAGAAGTCCATGTCTCTGGCTGAGGCCAGAGCATGTCCAGGGGACACTTCCACCCAAATAGCCATCATTCAGCGGATATTTCCTGAAGGTGGATATTAGGCTGGGCAGTACATGCCCCGTGCCACTAGTCTGGAGTGTCCAGGAAGCTCAGAGTAGTTCAGGCTGTTTGATTGAACACTGACTGGGGGATCAGGTGACGTTTCCCCCAGGGAAGTGGCCTTTGGGAGTGCCTGTCCAGCAGAGGGAAGCACAGGAAGGCAGGGTAGAGTGAGGTTGCTTCGTGGGTGCTGGTTTGGTTAAAGCAGAGGTTCTATGTGGAGTACTTGGGAGGAGAGAGTTGGGAGGGTCAAGGAAGGCCTTGAACGTCAGGGTGAGGACCTGAGAGTCCTGAAGGTGTTTGATTGGGAGGTGGGCTTATGCGGCTGGGATCTAAGCTGCTCAGTGAGTTCAGGCGTTCATTCAGCACATACGTACTGTGTGCCAGCCCCTGTTCTAGGCCTCAGATACAGCAGCAGATAATGGAACAGACACCTTGGCTCTTGCAGGGTGTTCATTCTGGTGGGAGAGACAGAAACTACAGAAAGCTACAATAAGACGTCAGGGAACATAAGTCATGTGTCACGTGAAGGAAGATAAGCCCGGGTAAGGAGATGGAGGGTTATGGCGGCAGTGTGCTCTGTAGGCCTCTCTAGGAGTGACGGCTGAGCAGGGGCCTGAATGGGAAGAGTCCCAGGCAGCGAGGGACAAGCAAGTGCAAACACCCAGGCCTGGGCTGGAACAGACTTGGTGTGTCTGAAGAAGAGCAGGTTTCAGGAAAGATAAGAGGAAGTTGGTGGGGTCGTGGGTGGCCTGGCCAGGGCCAGATCACGTGGGGCCTTGTCAGAGGCCTTCCTGGGGTCCCCATTCCTAGGTTTTTATTCTGCTTCGAGGGGAAGTAAGCAGAGGGATTGTGTGTGGAGGCTGGATGGTGAGGGTGGTGGGGCACCAGAGGTTAGGGAAACGAGAGTTGACTGCAGCTGTGGGCCTCAGACAGGGTGGGGCCTGAACGGGGCTTGTGGGGGCCCGAGCTGTGGGGCGGAGGAGCACAAGGCTGCAGAATCAGGATTTCGTGAATCAGGCTTTCATGACGGGGTCAGGTTCATTTAAAGGGGAGGGTTGAGTGTGAGCTTGGTTTTGGGTGTGATGGGTTTCAGGGGTCTCCAGTTGTCTACCTGGGCAGTCCTGGCTCTACTGCGTACTGGTCGTATGACCTTAGGCTGGTTCTTAACCTCCGCGCCTGTTCAGTCCTCTTAAGAACGCGTTAACGCGACTGACTACCCCAGAGGCTCGTAGTGAGGGTGCAGCGCGCTGAGTCGTGAGCCCCCAGCAGGGTGGTGTGCCGCCTGGTAAGACCACAGCTAACGATCGGGAGACCAGCCAGCCACCCTCCACCCTCCTCGCACTCTGCCTCTCACTGGATTAATCCAGCTCCAAAGTCGTGACTTCTCCTCATCCTGTAAAAATCAGTCTCGCTGCGACCTTGCCCTTGCCCTCCAGCTGTGGCCTGCCCACTCTCTCCTAACCTGCAGTGTTTGACCCACCCTCTGCCTGGCCTCCCCGTACCCTTGGCAGTCTGGCTCATTTCTCTATCAAAACGGCTCTATTTAAGGTCACTCGTGATGACCTCATTGCCAAATCCACTGGCTTCCTTTCCTGTCTGCGCTCCAAGCATCTGACCCTGCCCGTTCCCCTCCTTTCGGGAATGTTCCTTTCTGCTCTACCTGCTCTGATTCTCCTTTCCAGCCTGCTCCTGAGGGCAGGGCTTCACAGTCACGGCTGTCCTCACGAGGTGCTGAATGGGTAGGTCGGAGGGGGAGCTTGGGAGTCCGTGTTTCCACAAGTTCCCCAGGTGACTCTTCACGATGGGCGAGGTTTGGAAAGTGCTTTGGCTGTTAGCGTTTCTGGAGGTCCAGCCCCTTCTTCTAGCGGTCTCAGGAGAGTGAAACATCAGGCCCAGGGATGGTCAGTATCCCCGAGACCCTATCCCCGGTTGTCGGTGTTTGTCATTTCTCCCGGGAGTGCGTCTGCGAGCTTTATCCAGAAAAGTATGTGATTCCAAAAAGGAGAGACTGCCCCCTGATGCCCTCCCAGGGCTTCCCCTGCCCCCCGCACTGCACAAAGCTGTCTTTCTGCTCCATCTCTCTGGATCTCCTTTGCACCCATATTTTGAAGTGCCCGTTCAGAATCTCCATTTTTGGTTGTCCTTGAAACACCTCACACTCAACTTGTCCAAGACAGAACCTTCTGTCCCTCCTTCCCAAAGCCTCCCTTTTCCAGAGTAGCAAAAGGCACCCCTGTCCTGATTACCGCAGCCGGACTTGAGAGCCAGGCCATTTCGGCTCTGCCCTGTTCCCTCCCATCCACAAGCCCTGAGACGCTGTGCCGAAGTGGACTTCAAATCAGCCCTGTCTCCTTTTTCCCTCTTTCCCACATTTCTTGGTACCACAGGGGCCCATCTCTGGGCCGCAGATGCTTCAGGGGCCTGAGGGAGTCAGGATACTTAGTGTGGCAGAAAGGGGAGTGGTGATCCCTGTGGAGAACTGGGGTCTGTGTGTCTGTCCTGCCTGAAGGGTGACTGCATGGTGCCAGCCATCGCTGCCGTGTCAGAATTTGGGCCCACTACTGCCAGAACCTCTGAGGAGCCAGAAATCTAGGTCTTTATATGAAGTCTGATTTTTGAGTTGCTTTTTCTATGCATCGGTTTCCACTCGTACTGTTACTAATTTATTTCTTCTGCTTAATTTGCTGGGGGTTTTCCCCTGTCTCGCAAGATGATTTTAAGCCTGCCTTTTTTCTCAATTTAAGCCTTTACAGTTGCGAATTCCAGTCCAATGCTGCTTTAGCTCCATCCCATTTGGATAGGTTGTGCTCTCTTGTCATTCAGTTAAAGATATTTCCAGTTTTCCTTATGATTTCTTTGAGCCATGGCTTATTTGGAAGCGTGTTGTTTAACTACGAATGTTTATGGATTTTTTGGCTATCTTTTTGTTATTGCTTTTTAAGTGAGTTTTGTTGTGGTCAGAGAACATACTCTATGTATATAATTTCAGTTATTTGAAATTCGTTGAGACTTAGTTTTACGGCCCCAAATACGGTCTATTTTGGTGAAAGTTTCTGTGTGTGTTTGAAAAGACAGTGTATCTGCTGCTGTGTGTGGAGTGTTCCGTCGGGGGTATAGGTCAGGTTGACTGACAGTGTTCAGGTTTTCTATCCTCATTTTTTTATCTACTTGTCCTGTCAATTGCTGAGGAGTGTTGATGTCTTACATTTGTGGATTTGCCCATTTCTCCCATTAGTCCTGGCAGATTTTGCTTCTAAATTGTGTTTTAAATGTTGTATGGGTGTGACTTAAGACTTCTGAGAAACGGACATGGCCTTGGCTTTAACTGGTCTTCCTCCATTTCGGTTGTGCCGAAGTGGTCTTCCCAAGCCACAGGCCTGACCGCATTGCCAAGAAAGGCCCTAGACTCGAGGGCCTAGACCCCTAGGGGAAGAGAAGACAAGGTCCAGACCTGCTAGCAGGGCATTCAGGGGTTCTCAACCTGTTTCTGCAATCTATTCCTGCCACCCTGCGCCACCCCCTGCACCCTCCAAGGTGTTTCCATATCACCGTTTCTGGGTTTCTTGATGCCTGTCGGCCTGATGTCCTTCCTCTCAGAAACCAGCCCAAATGTTTCCTTTCTAAATCCTTCTCTGAAGATATGCCCCACCTCACTCCATGCAGAATGCATCATTCCCCAGGCACTCGGTACAGTCTTCAGTTATAACACACAGTCCTGTGGCGTCGGTGTCTCCTGTTCACGTGCATGTCACGCTGGTGCTGTGAGTGCCAGCAGGACAGAGGTTGAGTCCACCATGGACTTCAGCCTCGCGGAGTGCCCTGCACACAGTAGGGCAGGCAGTAAATTTTGAAGAAGCAAATGCGAACTGCTGTCCCCCGCCCCCGCATCCCTGCCCCCGGTGGCTTGAAGTGAGGAGTGTGTGGGGGATGCAGCTGCAGCACGGAGCCCAGGCTCAGGAATGTCGGGCTGCGGGAGGGTAGAGGAAGGAACTGGGCAGCCATCTGCTCTAGAGCTCCTCAGCTGAACCCCTAGAGTAGAGCGCGCTGCTGAGGGACATGGTGGCCAGTGCTGCCAGACCTGGGCAGACCCTTAGCTCCGCTGCTGTTTTGGACCACAGAGTCCCCAAAGACCGTAAGACAGGGTCGTCCTCGCTGGGAAAGTTCACTCACCACGGTAGTGCTGGGGCCCAGGTCTGCACTCGCTGACCCCAGGGCCAGGGTCAGGTGAAGCTCAATACTGGGCATCATCTTACCGTGGTAGGGGGAGGTTTTGGCGGAAAGAGAGGAGAGGGAGGGAGGAAGCGAGTCCACGTGGGAGGATGTTGTCACCGAGGCCAAAGTGGGGGGCTCTTGGAAGGACCGGTCAGCAGCGAGTGGGCAAAAGCAAGTACCCGGAGAAGACAGCTGGATGTGCCTGTTAGTGGCCAGGCCCACCCTTTGAGGGAGAGTCGGGTCGGGGGGTGGGGCTGGCCTCAGCGGAGGAGAGGAGTCAGGGGCAAGCTTCTGGCCCACCCCATCTTTCTCACGCTCACCCGACCCCTCTCCCAGTCTCCCAACCCTGAGAAAATACCCCTTGGCCCTCCTTGCCAGGTCCCACCTACGGTCCCCGCTCCTCTATAGACACCACCTGCATTTGTCCATGGGCTGCCCTGGCAGGGGGATGAGAGTGTGTGGGTGAGAGTCACAGGGGCAGCTGGGCTTTCTTGTGTGTCCCCAGCAATTGCCTAGTACGAAGGGCTGGGATAGCTTTGTTCAGTGAGCCCCAAACCAGGGGTCTCAGGCTGCCATGCAGGCAGACCCCAGGCCGCCGTCATAGGTCACGACGGGCCAGATGAGAAGACAGGGCAAAGACACATACGAGTCCTGCCTGAAGGGGGCAGCTTCCCCGCAACTCAGCAGACAGAGTGAGGTTGTGGTGTTTTATGAAATAAATCACAAATCTGGACTTTTCAAGTGAAATATGCCAGTAGTTTGTCAAACCTGGCCTTCAAGAGAGGGTTCGTAGCGCTTCTTCCTGGGTGACCCAGTGCCCTGATGGGCCAGGCCCCTGAGAGCCGCAGTGCCAGCCAGGGAAGCTGAGACTTGCTGCGGGGGCCCTGGAAAAGGACTTCCAGTGGAGGTGAGACGTGGTCAGACCGTGATTTTAAAGATGAAAAGAGAAATAGGATCACGGGGCCCAGAGCTGTGGGGAGACCTGAGCACCATGGAGAATCAAATGCAGGGGCTGTGGGGACTGGAGAAGGGTGCCCGGGTCCTGTGTAAAGGGCTCTGGCCCATTCTTGCCTGCCAAGAACACGTGCCCACTGTGGCCACAACTCCAGTTTTCAAAAGAGGCCAATTGTTAGGTGAAGTTTCCTGATTTTTAAATGTTGAATCAGATTTTTGAAAACACGCTGGACGGGTAAAGCGAACCCTGCAGCCCCCCAGCTGTCGATTCTGCCTTGAGGTACGTGTGGCACTTGAGGGTTCCTCTTGAGGAGCGATGTGGAGTGGGCTGGAGCCAGCTGCCTGGGTTCAGATCGGAGCCCCGCACTTGTTGGCGGTGTGACCTTGGGTGGCCTCGGCTCTCATGGCACCTGCCTTAGGAGGTGAATCGCCCGGGCACAGAGGGAGTGCTGTGAACGTAGCCTCGTTCTTGCTGTTCTTGCTGCAGTGGAGCGGAGGCGGAGGGACAAGATCAACAACTGGATCGTCCAGCTTTCAAAAATCATTCCAGATTGTAATGCAGATAATAGCAAGACAGGAGCGGTGAGTGCCCTCCGGCCCTCAGTGCTGTTGCGGCCTGTCCCCGACCCCTTGCGGAGAGTCTGCCTGGCCGCCAGAGGCGGGAGCCGCCCGGGGCCGAGCCGGTGGGCGGCGGGCGGCGGCCAGCGGGCGGTGCTGACGCTCATGCCCACCCCCCAGAGTAAAGGAGGGATCCTGTCGAAGGCCTGCGACTACATCCGGGAGCTGCGCCAGACCAACCAGCGCATGCAGGAGGCCTTCAAGGAGGCCGAGCGGCTGCAGATGGACAGTGAGCTCCTGAGGCAGCAGGTGAGCGGCAGGCCTGGGCGGGTGGCGAGGCGCGCCCAGGAACCCCAGGACGCGGGGAGCCAGCCCCGGCTGCCTGTGCCCCGTCGTGTCTGGCAGATCGAGGAGCTGAAGAACGAGAACGCCGTGCTCCGCGCCCAGCTGCAGCAGCACAACCTGGAGATGGTGGGCGAGAGCGCCCGGCAGTGACGCCGTCCGCAGCGTGCGGCGCGGGCCGCCTCCGGGCCCCTGCCGTCCCTTTCCCCAGCCCTTAGCACAGAGAGGGACAGACGCCCCTCCCCCAGCTGCGTTTTTTATAGTAGATTTTTAACAAAAAACGGGGAGAAATAATGAATTTCTGTGGATAAGCACCCACTGCTCTCCTCAACTTGGAAACAATATCCTCCCTGCCCGTCTGTCTGTCTCCCTTCTCCCGGCCCCTACTCAGCCCTGGCACTTCTAGTGGCCTCACCTGGAGGCAAGAGGAAGGAGGACAGAGCCCCTGCCATACCCCACTGCCTCCTTGGACTCTAGAGGTACTGAGACAGGGTGCTTATGGGAAGGAGGGGAGCCTTTGGGGGGCCAGCCCTGGGGCCTGGACCTAAGCAGGGAGGCCATGTCCCACCCCACCTCTTGTTTCTGGAACCCTGCTCCCCTTTGGGTGTGTGAGTGTGTTCTAATTTTCTTTATGGAAAAAAATGGACAAAAAAAAATAGAGAGAGAGAGAGGTATTTAACTGCAATAAACTGGCCCCATGTGGCCCCGCCTTGTCTGTCTGTGTATCTGTCCATCTCAGGTGTGGGGAGGGAGTCCGGGGTCTGTGCAGGGCTCCTGAGGGCAGGGCTTCCCTCTTGTGTTGGTGGCTGTGTGCTGGTCCCTGCCATCCAGTACCGCCTGGTACCCAGTCTGTTGGTTGTGTGGATGAAGGAATTAAGGAATGAATGGCCTCGTGGAGGCCCCAGGTGTTGCATATGTGGTGTGGGGGACAGGGGGAGCCAGGGTCAAGGACATGTCCCATGTGTTTGGAGGAGAGGCTGGGGTCTTCGTGTCACCAGTTCCTAAGCAGGACTGGCTCCTGGCCCTGCTCTTCTGGGCTGACGCCCTCCCCTCTGCATCAGCCAATGGTGGGGCCTGGCCTTGAGCACCCCCACCCCCAGGGAGGGCAGATGGCCAGGAAGCCAGGCTTGGCCCGTCAGCCTGTCGCCTTGCGCTGCAACTCTGGCGCCTGTGCTGTGACCCCTGCCCCTGGTTGATGATGAAACCTGGCCTGAGTTGAGATGCAGTGATGCCTGGCAGTGCCGGGCGATGCTGCTGTGTCTCCCCGTGCAACCCCAGCCACTCCCAGCATCTAGGCCTGGTCACCTGACTGAGCTCGCCACGCTGCGCCCATCCCAGATGCCCCCAGCTGGCTTCTTCCTTCCAAGGGCCCCGTCTCCTCTCCTCCTCTGTCTGAGAGTGAGGTTGTGTGCAGCTGGAGGGGCCTAACAGAATGAGTGGGGAGGCAAATGGCAGGGAACAGCATTACTTCCCAGGGGCCCCCCACTTTTGTGCTCTTTGAGTGGGCCCTGGCAGCAGTTTGGGGCCAGGAAGAAGAGTTCATTCCTTGACAGCACCATCCCCAGGTTCGTAGGGTTAACACTGGATGGCCCTAGAGTGAGTCGGAGAGGGAAAATGGCCAAGGGGCCATCTCTGGAGTCAAGGTTTGCTGTTCTCCTGGGCCGTGTGCGCTCTAAGATGGTTCAGGTCATGGGTAGCAATGAAGTTGCCGCAGTCGGGCAGCCTCCGCTCAGCTCCCCTTCGCATGGTGGGCAGGGAGCCGGCCCTCTGAAGGAAAGCCTGGGTTGTCAGTGTTTGCCGACGTCTGTGGCGTAAGGACTCCCACATCAGTGGTTTCAAGGTGCCAACACGATGCCCCTAACTTTGGAGTTGGGATGGGACGCGCACAAGCTGCTCGTTGAGCCATATGGGCCAGGTCCGGCAGACCCACCGTGCCCTCCTGTGTTTTCTGGGAGGCAGGAAAGCCTGGGGATGAGGGCACAGGCCCCAGTCAGGCTGCCCGGGCTGAAGTCCCGACTGCCTCTGGCTGGCCGAGCTTGGGCAGCGCCCTCACCTTTGCCTGCAGCTCCTCTCCTGAAAAGTGAAGAAAGTAAGTCTCAGGTGGGCATGGTGGACTCCTCTCTCAGGAGCAGGATCTAGGAAGCCTGGCCCCTGGGGTCAGTGGCTGAGAAGGCAGCTAGCACCCTGAATACAGAGCAGAGCCCAGGATGGGTCAGGTAGGAGCTGCCCAGAGGATAGGTGGCACAGGCCGAGTTAACCCAAAAGTGAGGCAATACACCTGCCGGCTCATGAGGTGCAGTCAGATGTTAGCTATTACCGTCACCACTGTCTTTTTTGGCCAAAAGTTCGCAGGAACATTTCCCAGATACCAGGGCCACATCTTAAGTTTCTGACACTTGAAAAACCCTACAGGTGGGGCTTCCCTGGAGGTCCAGTGGTTAAGACTTTGCCTTCCAATGCAGTGGGTGCGGGTTCCATCTCTGGTCGGGGAGCTAAGATCCCACAGGCCTCATGGCCAAAAACCAAAACAAAACAGAAGCAATATTGTAACAAATTCAATAAAGACTTTAAAAGTGGTCCACATCAAAGAAAAAAAAAAAGACCCCATACGTGTTCTGGGGGCTCCTGTCGACACAGACTCCTGCACGTGGCCGTCACGGTGTTCCCTGCCCGGCAAGTGACAGCCATATGGCATGTGAATGAGGAGGCCGGGGAAGGGTGGGGAAGGAGGGCGCCTCACTCCTGCTCATCGACCAGTTCAGCTGCTGGGGCAAAAGGTGGAATTTTTTCTGAAATCAACAGGGTGATGTCATGTTGGGGAAAGTGTTTCCCAGGTGGCTGGCAAGAGGCGTGTGTCTGTGGTCGCGTCTGTCCCACCTCCTGGACACACCTCTGCTGGCTGAGGGTGACACAACCCTGTTCCCTGTCACTCTGTTCCCGCTTATCTCTCCCGCCTTTTCGGCGCCACCACCTTCTTGGAAATGAGTTGGGCCAAAGGGGAGGGGGCTTAGCATCCCCGCCCCCCCTCCCCCAGGAGGCCCCATAAAAGCAACTGTAACTGGGCTCCCAGACACCAGAGCAAGTCCTAGACGTAACAGGACAGCCAGACGGACGGCACAATGGCACTGAACGCGCAGATCCGGGCCACCTGCCTCTTGCTTCTCCTGGTCAGCCTGACCAGTGGCTTCGTTCTCCCACCCCAGGTGAGAGCCCACAGGGTCTGGGCCCAGGAGGGCAGCCAGAATCGCAACGGAGAGCCAGGCCCCTGGGAGGGGACAGCGGAGGGCAGCAGGAGGCCCCAGCACGGGCCAGAGCTCAGGGCAAGCAAAGGGGGACAGACAGCTGCTCGAAGTGCAGAGATGGGGTACTGAGTAGCAGGGACTGGGGGCCCTGATCTAATTCCACAGTTATTTATTGAGGGCCTACTCTGTGTTAAGTCCTCTTCTAGACAGTGGTGACCAAGCAGTGAACAAGGTAGATGAGAGAAGAATCTCGTGGCGCTTGCATCCTGGTCAGGGAAATTAGTCAGTGAACTTAAAACAAGTGAACACTTGTGTTCAGTAAATGCTATTCGTGAATAACATAAAAGATGGTGGAAGAGTGGTGATGTGGGTTGGCTTCTTTACCTGGCATCAAGGGCTGGCTCTTTTGTGAGAAAATGTTATTTGACCTATGACAGGGAGGAGAAGAGAAGGGGGCAGCCAGCCAAGACCAAGGTGGGGCAAGCATGGTGTGCCTGAGGACTAGAGGGCTTGGTAAGGGAAGGAGATGGTGCTTCGAGAGGAGACCGAGGGGTGGCCATGCCACGTCTTGTGGGCAACTGTGCAAACGCTGATCTTCCTCCAAGCACAGGGGAAGCCCTGTAGGCTTTTAAGCCGAGATCTGACGGATAACCCATGCGGAACGGGTTGTAAGGGACAAGATACAGGCAGGGACTGGCCTCCAGGCCACGGAGAGTGCTACGGAAGAGTGAGCAGCTGTGGAGAGAGAAGACAGATCTGGGATGTTTGTAGGCAGGAGAACCACCCGTGGGAAGGTGCGGAAAGGCCACAACGTAAGGCCACTCCTAGGATTCCAGCTGAACCAGCGGACCCAACCCCTGGGGAGGAGCTGGTCGGTGGGAGCGAGACTGAGAGCTCTGCCGGGGCCCTGCCGTCCTCAATTCCCCTTTTGCTTTCACAGACAAGCCAGCTTGCAGACCTCCAGACCCAGGACACAGCAGGAGCTGCAGCTGGCTTGACGGTGAGGTCCCCTGGCACTCCCTTCAGAGCCTCCCACGCCTTCCCATGCCTACGCCCCGCTCACTGCCCTTCTTTCCCACAGCCCGTGCTCCAGAGGCTGAGACGAGACACCCACATCCCCATCTGCACGTTCTGCTGCGGCTGCTGTTTTAAAGCAACATGTGGGTTATGCTGCAGAACATAGAGCAGCCCCTGCTGCCCTGCCCCCGGTCCCTTATTTATTCCTGCTACCCTCCAACCCTCAGTGAACGGTCTTGGAATAAAATGTCCGGTTCTAGCTCTTATTTTCCAAACCAGAGTCTATTGTCTTTTCTCCCTGCCAAAGGCCTATGCCAGAGGCTCGTTGTGGCCCCTGTCTTGGGAGGGCCAGTGCTCGGTGGGGTGTGCGGGGTTGGTGTGTACTGGGGCTTGCAAGGAAGCTTGTTGAGGGATATTTGGTTTCTGTTCTTCCCATCTTTCCCCACTTCAGAAAACGTCGAATTTATGTTGCAACAGCAGGGAATGAAAGTTAAAGTTTCCTCCTTACAATCTTCTGCAATTTACAGGGGTAAATTCACATGCCTAGCAAGGGTTCTCAGAGTAAGGTCTGGGGACTACTCCAGGGCTCCACAAGGTGGAAACTACTAAGATGTTTCCCGTCTTTCTCACTCTCATTCCCTCGTGAGTGGACAGCGAGGCCCCATGACGTGTGAGGACGTCATCCTTCTGACGTCTGGTAGATTGTGTGCTTGTGTATCTTGTGCTTTAAAAATTTCTGTTTCAATTTCTAATAGGTTAAGCATCTATAGATATAACTCACTAGAACACAAGGTTTTTGAAGTTCTCAATAAGCTTTCAGAGTATAAAGGGGTCCTGAGACCAAAACACTTGAGAACCACTGGCCTTCAGGGACCACTAGGTGACGCAAATGAGTGAGATGTGATGGATTTGTTTCACAGGAGCATCTTCACTTATATTCTCTCAATAACAACATACTTTGCATAGGAGATACGTAGGGCAATACTGTTCATCTCCACAAGCGGTTGAATTCCCTCCCTTGCTTCTTGAAAACTGTATCCCTCTCCATTTATCTGATTTCCCCACTTTTGATAGAAGAAATGCAAGATGCATTTCACTATCATCTTAGCCCATGAGAACACCTCAGCACTAGCGTGACGATAAAGGGCCTCGGCCATTTGGCCTCAATGTTGCATAAAGATAGGGAGTGGGGAGGCCTGGGGCCCCATCTAAAGAGGGCTAAAGAGGGCTGCCAGGCATAGCTGCCGTGCCCACAGGCAGGCGACACATGGCCAGAGCACCTTTTCAAGAGAAGGTGGCGGGCTTCCCTGGTGGCGCAGTGGTTGAGAGTCCGCCTGCCGATGCAGGGAACACGGGTTCGTGCCCCGGTCCGGGAGGATCCCACATGCTGCGGAGTGGCTGGGCCCGTGAGCCATGGCCGCTGAGCCTGCGCGTCCGGAGCCTGTGCTCTGCAATGGGAGAGGCCACAACAGTGAGAAGCCCGCGTACCGGCAAAAAAAAAAAAAAAGAGAAGGTGGCAATCCTTATTTTATGTGAAATTTCCTGATCTTTAAAATATTGACAACTGATGAAAGGAATCTGATTTTTTAAAAATCAACACCCTAGGAGCCAAACCAAACCCAGCTGGGAGCCAGATCAGGCCCGTACACTACCGACTCCTGCCTCGGAAGCCACGAGAGGTTGGTCCTCTGGGAGAGGTTTTCCTGAACAGAGGCCGAAGGATGGGGAGAGGAAGACTTGGGGAGCTTGGCGTCCTTTTAGCTGCGGGATCTCACAGGCATCCTCCTCTTGCTCTGAAACCCCACTTCCCCATCTGTAAAAGGACAGAAGCCTCCACAGTACTCAGATCGTTGGGCTGTTGAGATGCTCAGAGAGGGAGGAGTGTGAGTGGAAACTGTCAAATACCTCATCAATGCAAAGGATTCGTATTGACAGAGGAGGTGGAGGCCTCTCAGACCCTCCTGATGAATAAACACCGGGAGGTGGGAAACCCAAAATTGCTAATTGCACTTGATGATACCAGTGCTCTTCTCTCACCTTAGCCGGTCCTTCAGGTGGTCCTAGTGATGTGAGGCGGAGGCACTCAAACATTAGCGTGCACCCGACTCTCCTGGAGGGCCTGGTAAAATGCAGATTTGGCAGGTCTGGGGTGGGGCCTTAGAGTGTGCATTTCTAACGAGCTCCCAGCTGATACTGCTGCTGCTGGCCTGGGGGCCACAGTTTGAAGACTCCTGCTGTTGAAGCTGCCAACTCTGGCTGAGGGCAGAGAGCACCTCTGGGTTGGACCAACCACCCACTACCCCTCAAGAGCACGTGCAACGAGTGGGCCTGGGAAGGCTTGATTCTGCCCTGAGATCAATTTTGCTTGGTTTGCACAATGTTTTAGACAAAAATTGGGCTAATATCTAAAGATAGAGGTATTTCACATAAAAATCTGAACTCCTGCTGTTATGGGCTGAACTATGTCCCTCTAAAATTTATACGTTGGGAATTCCCTGGTGGTCCAGTGTTTAGGACTAGGTGCTTTCACTGTGGTGGCCTGAGTTCAATTCCTGGTCGGGGAACTAAGATCCCACAAGCCGCATGGCAAAATAGAATAGAATAGAATAGAATCAAATAGAATAGAATAGAATAGAATAGAATAGAATAGAATAGAATAGAAAGAATAGAATAGAAAGAATAGAATAGAATAGAAAGAATAGAATAGAATAGAAAGAATAGAATAGAATAGAATAGAAAGAATAGAATAGAATAGAATCAAATAGAATAGAATAGAATAGAATAGAATGATGTATATGCTGAAGTCTTAATCCGCAGTGCGATTGTGTGGCATTTGGTGCTAGGGTCTTTACAGAGATAATCACATTAAAAGGAGGTCATTACGTTGGGTCCTAATACAATAGGACCGGTATGATTATAAAAAGTGGAAATTTGGACACAGAGACCCGCATATAGGGAAAATACCACGTGGACATGGAGACTTCTATCCTCCAGCACTGTGAGACAATAAACTCTGTTTCTTCAGCCACCCAGTTCGTAAGACTTTGTCACAGTAGTCCTAGCAAACTAACACACCTGCCTCGCCTGGAAGGGCCCGGTGATCAGGCAGCACTGGTAGCGGGATCTGAGTAGCACCTCTCCTTTCTCCTGGCACATGCTCTCCGGTCCCCCAGTCCTCCCTTGGGCTGGAGACCCGAGTGCAGATCCCAGCGATAGAGCCCTCTGTGGGACTCACTCATGTGTACATCCCGCCCCCAGGGACAGCCGTCATTCAGTTCACACCCGGAGAGACGATAGACCCGCCCCCCTAAAATGCTCGGGCACAAGACCCCAAGGCGGCTGGCGTTGATGCTGAAGACTGTGACATGAGTCCCCTAGGATCTCCGTGTCCTCTCCCAGAGCCCAAGCACCACGCCACGCTCTGGTCTGGAACCCTGGCGTTCAAGCCCCAGCCCACTCTCAGTGGGCCTTTGTCCCTGACTGGGAAAGGCACGGGCAGAGTCTGACATCATGAAGCCCGAGGTGGGGGTGGGACTCCCCATCCCCCTCCATCCCCAGTCTGAGGGATTTCCCCACCCATCACCCTCTGCATCTCCCCCACCCCACCCCCGGGGCCGGGCTCTCCCTTGGGAGAAGGGACCCTCCCCGCCTCCCTCCCTACTGCCCTGGCCTGAAGGAGGACAGAAGATGCCCCAGTGTGACTAAACAGCTCATGATCAAACCACTACTCCACTTCATCACACCACCATCACCATGCAAAGGTCATGACCAATGGGAGGGGCTGGGGTGGCAGGAGGATCACCGTGGACTCTGCACACAGAGGGTCCCTACCCAGCTCAGAGAGTCAGCACAGCCCTGGCTGAGCACCCTCTGTGCACCAGGCACTGTTCTAGGGGATACAGTGGTGAACAAGACAGACAGACAGGCAGGTGGAGACCTGAGCTCAGATGCCAGTGGGGAAGCAGCTCACTGAGGGTGCAGGTTGGCAAATGGCGTGCTGAGGGCCATAGAGGGACCGGGCAGCATTTAAACAGAGGAACTTGGCTTGGTGAGAGGGGCCGGGCAGGCTTCCAGAGGAAGCAGCGTCCAAGCTGGGAGCCAACAGGCCACACAGGCTACGGCCAGCAGCGGAGCGGGGAGTGGGACGGGGCAGGGGAGCTTTCTAGGAGGAAGGAAGAGGCGTCAAGGCCTCCGCTCAGGGCATTTGAGGATCACACCCGTGCACCCACTCTGCGTTGACGAATCTTAACTCTGCCAGGAGCCAGCCTCCCGGCAGGCTAGGTTGGGCATAAAGCAGCCCATGGCCTGTCCTCCTGGAGGTCATGTTATCACGGGAGGAGAGAGTCAACACATAAGGTTGTTTCCGATGGCAAGAAGTGGCTGGAAGACAATAGACCAGGATGTGGGTACCAAACGCGACACCCTCTAGAGAGGGTGGACGTGACTGGAGCCGAGGGTGAGATGTCCTGCCTCCTCCTCCTGGCCACACTGGCCTCTGTGGCCTCTCAGGCCCGGGGTTATCCCTAACACTGCCACCAAGATCCCCTAGACGCTGAGGACAATGCCTTCTGCTTCTCAGCCTGAGACTCCAGAGATCTTAGAGCATCCTCCCAGGGACCCAGAACCAGGGTACGCAGTGATGGAGGGGGGAATGAGTGAGGCAGCCGCCCCCAGCCCCTCCAGGAAGGAGCTCGTAGAACCCAGGCATCAGGCTGCCCAGTTCAAGCAGCGGTGACAAGGGCCCTTTGTGCCCCCCTCCCCCGGGGGCAGGGAGGAGCTGGGCCTTGGAGGCAGGCGGCCCCTGGCACCCAGGGGGAGGGGAGGGGCTGGTCAGTGGGGGCCTAGACCCTGGGAGGCCAGGGGACTGCGAGCGGGGCCTGCGGAGCAGAGGGTGCAGAAGCAAGAGCATCAGGTGAGTACTGCAGCCGAGAGGGCTGTGGGACGGGGAGGAGAACAGAGGACTGGGGCTGAGAGCACGGGGCAGGGCCGCCCGGGGCATGTGCAGTGCGAAGCGGTCTGGGCCGTGGATGGTGGCTGGGAGCTGCCACTAATTTAGGGTGGGGGAGGGTGCTGCTTAGGATTGCTCTGGGCGTGGGCTGGGACCGTGGCAGGGACAGTGACGGGGCCTTGGGAAGAAACCACAGAGAGAAAGAATGAAGAGCCCTCCTCAGCACCCCTCTGGTGGACGTTCTGCCCTGGGGCTCCTAAGTTTGTGGCAGATGGGGTGGAAGTCATCCAGGGACAGGTGAAGAGTGGAAGGATGCCCGGGTGATCAGACGTCTGCCTCCTGCCATCTGGGAGGGTGCGGGCACAGGGGGCTGTGAGTGAGCAAGTTCCAGCACCTGAGCACCTGACGGGGGCGCGTGTGCACATGCACGTGCACGTCTCTTAGTGAGTCGTAATCCACATCCGTGTTTCTCCACCTTTATTTACACCCCACTAAGGAAAGCTTTTAGACCTGTTTTTCCTAATCCAGCTCCCCCCGTGAGATCTTAATATTACGGATAGACTGTATATGTTTATATACCGTGGTCCTTTAGAGAGCCACAAACCACTGTAATAACTAAGATTTTTCTGGACCCCACCCCAAGAACCAATTTTCACCCCCATTCAGATTGCGTGGTCTACACACTTGTTTCACACGTCTGCCCAGGCCCCGTGGCCCTCACCTGTGTCTACCTCCTGTACCTTCCCGTCGCAGGTGCAAAGGTGGCATCTGCCGCGTGTCCATCCGCATGTGTCTGAGTGGGTCTGTCCATAGCCGGTCCGAGTGTCTTTGCGAGCATGGCACGCAGGCAGGTCCGTGTGTATGCCCGATTGCCATGCCTATGCCCGTCCCGGTGTGTGGTGGGCAGGAGGACGCAGGTGTGTGTGTGTCTGCCGCACGGGGGTCTCGGTGCCTGTCGGCGTGTGCAGAGCCCTGACGGGTGTTACGGTGCGAGGCTGCTTCTTCTGGCTGCGTCCAGATCCGTCACATTTCATGGCGGCATTTGCATGTGTCTGACCGCATGCGTCTGTCCGTGGGAAGAGAGTGTCAAAGGCCAGGAAGAGCAGCCACTTGGAAACACTGGGTCCAGCCCTGAGGCGACCCACAGAGGAGCTGGGTGCCAGGGAGTCACTAACCCCAATCCCTGGTCCTTCCTGGCTCCACTCAGAGCCCAGCCAGGCTCGCCCAGCTCTTCCCTCACCCCCATCTACCCCAGAAGCCCCCCAGGACGAGGCACCCTCACCCTGAGGGAACAGGGCTCTTTTGTACCGGGCTCTCGCCTCTGGAGGGTGGGGACGCCAGGGGCCATCTGTAGGGTGGGAGAGGGCGGCAGGAATTCACGTGGCATGTTGGGAATGCTGATGATGTGAAACCCAGTCATTGATGGGGCTGGGTCCCTGCCTCCCACCCCCAGGCCTCAGCCGTGGGACATGTGCTCCCTCACCGCGTTCACTGCCCCTGCCTCCCCCCACCCCCAGAGCTCTGCTGCTTCCCTTTCCTTCCCGAGAGTTCTCCTCCATCGCAGTTTGCCTCGGGAGGTGACCACAGAGTAGCTTTCAGGCTGTGTGGGAGGGTCCCAAGCGTCCATGGGCCACAGAGACCGTGTGGGCAGCCTGCAGGATCTACTCACAGTAGATCCGGAAAGTGGACGGGGAGGGGCAGGGGACCCTCAGGCCCCCACCTCCTTGCGCCTGTCTGACTCTTGTTCCAGGTTGGCCGGCTGACAGCTTCAAGTGGGACCAGAAGACATTCCCAACTCAGGGAGACGGAGGTGAGGGGGAGGGTTCCAAATTCCCCTTCCTCCTGGCTTGCCCTGCTTCCTGATGCTGGTCCAGACTTGGCTCTATCCTTACTCTTTGGAGATCCCCAAGGGCAGGATGGTGATGAAGACAATTATTAGCACGTCACTACCACATAGAGTCAGGACAGTTTGGTGGTGAAATCTGCAGACCTGGACAGGCAGACAGGGCTTGAATCCTAGCTCTGCCACTTACGTGCTGTGTGGCCTCGGGCAAGTTACTCAACCTCTCTGGACCGCAGCTACAAAATGAGGATAATAATTGCACCTACCTCAAAGAGATCAAATGAATCTGTGTCGTAAAGTACTGGGGGTGGTTCATGGTTGATGCCCATAGATGTGTTTGTGATTATACATAATAATAGCAGCAGTGGCTAACATCTGAACAGGCTGCTTCCTAAAGCCTTACTAGAAGCACCCTTTTCACTTCCCCTGGCCTTTAATCCTCTCCTCTCTTCTCCCCCATCCAGCTGTTGCTCACTTGCTGTACAAAATGATATTCCTCACGGCACTGCCTCTGTTTTGGATCATGATTTCAGGTAATGCCTGGGGGTCTGGGGCTCCTGGGGTCTTGGCCCCTGAGCAGGCTGGGGTTGATTTTGTGGGTCCCTGGACCCCGCCCCCGCCCCGCAGGGCAGTGGAAGCTGATGGGAGCGGGGGGATTGGGGGCATCCGGGCAGGACATGTCCCTCAGCCTCAGCGGTCCTGCTTGCCCACAGCCTCTCGCGGGGGTCACTGGGGGGCCTGGATGCCCTCGTCCATCTCGGCCTTCGAGGGCACGTGTGTCTCCATCCCCTGCCGCTTCGACTTCCCCGACGAGCTGCGGCCGGCCGTTGTGCACGGCGTCTGGTACTTCAATAGCCCCTACCCGAAAAACTACCCGCCGGTGGTCTTCAAGTCACGCACCCAAGTCGTCCACGAGAGCTTCCAGGGCCGCAGCCGCCTCCTGGGGGCCCTGGGCCTGCGCAACTGCACCCTCTTGCTCAGCAACCTCAGCCCCGAGCTGGGTGGCAAGTACTACTTCCGCGGGGACCTGGGGGGCTACAACCAGTACACCTTCTCCGAGCACAGCGTCCTGGACATCATCAGTGAGTTCCCGGGGGCTGTGCAGATGCCGTGGGGCTGGGGCCATGCAGGGGGCGCAGGGGGAGCAGGAAGTCCTCCTGGCACCTTTCCAGGGAGGTCTAGCTGGCAGGACCAGGGACTTGTTGGTTTGGCTGGGGGGAGGGGTGCAACCCCCCCCTGCCCACACGGCCCAGGCAGATGACTGAAACAGGCAAAGCAGGGCTCTCAGAGGAAAGCAGTGGTCTTACTCTTCCAGAAACACCTGAGGTAAAGGCAGCGGGCCCAGGGGTTGGAGCCAGGCCTCTGGATTCCTATGTTAGCTGGGCTACTGAGGGCAAGTTACTTAACTTCTCTGGGCCTTGTTTTCCTCTTCTGTAAAATAGGGTTAAGAACAGCACTCAAAGTTCAATGAGGGAACAGTTGTCAAGTGGGCAAAGCAGTGCCTGGTACATGACGCCCAGCTCCGTCTAAGTGGTGCTGGGTGAGAAGGCAGGGTCATTGCTGTCAAGCATTCTGAGTTTTCCATTTGTTTGTTTGTTTGTTTTGTTTTGGTTTTGGCTGTGCTACACGGCATGCGGGATCCTAGGGACTGAACCCGTGCCCCCTGCAGTGGAAGCACAGAGTCCCAACCACTGAAACGCCAGGGAATTCCCGAATTTTCAAAGGGAACTGTATTTTTCTATGTTTTTTCAGCATCAGCTGCTGATTCAGATATTTTTTTTAAAAAATACCCTAAATTTAGGTCAAATAAAATGCAGCTCCGGGCCAGTTTGGGCAATTAGAGTAGGGTCTACTGCCTCATTTCTGAGAGGCCCCGAGAGGCATGGAACCCTTAGACTCAGGTTTGCCATCAGCTCTGAGTCTACATGAGGGGCCAGATTACAGCCCTGATGCACAGAGAGGCCCCGCTTCCGCTGCTAGGCACAGCCAGACAGCTCCAGGACACACCACACACACACACACACACACACACACACACGCACGCACGCACGCACGCACGCACGCACGTGGAAGCTAAACCAAAGCAAACGTGGGAAGGAGAGAGGTTTCTTGAGGAATATAACGTAGTGTCCAGAGCACAGACGATGAAGCCAGAGCGACAGGAATTGAAGCTCAGTTTTACCCCATGCGCGCTGTGGCCTCAGTTTCCTCATCCGCAAAATGGGCAAAATAACATTACCCACTTTCTACTTTCGGCATGGCTGGAAGGACGGGCAAGTTACACACAGTAAAGTACTCAGACCACTATATTGTTGTTTCCGTTATTATTACATCTGCGGTTGGATCTGCGGAGGGCTTCTGGGTGAAGGGTACCCAGGAGGAGAGAAGGTTGTAGGGAATTCTGCATCCAAGGATGGGGAGGGGAGCGGGTACCAGGACTGGAGTCGGACAACGTGGGGGTCCGATGCTGCTTCCTTCACCCTCCATCTCCCCGTCTCACTTAGACACCCCCAACATCATGGTCCCCCCAGAGGTTGTGGCAGGCACAGAAGTGGAGGTCAGCTGCATGGTGCCTGACAACTGCCCCGAGATGCACCCAGAGCTGAGCTGGCTGGGCCACGAGGGGCTCGGGGAGCCGGCTGTGCTGGGGCGGCTCCGCGAGGACGAGGGCACCTGGGTGCAGGTGTCGCTGCTGCACTTCGTGCCCACCAGGGAGGCCAACGGCTACCGGCTGGGCTGCCAGGCCTCCTTCCCCAACACCACCCTGCAGTTCGAAGGCTACGCCAGCCTGGACGTCAAGTGTGAGCTTGGGTGCGGGCCGGGGTGCGGGCCGGGGGCGGGGTCTGCGGCACGTGCCCGCTGACGTCCTGTGTCTCCGGTGCCGCAGACCCCCCGGTGATTGTGGAGATGAACTCCTCGGTGGAGGCCATCGAGGGTTCGCACGTCAGCCTGCTCTGTGGGGCCGACAGCAACCCGCCGCCGCTGCTGACCTGGATGCGGGACGGCACGGTGCTCCGGGAGGCGGTGACGGAGAGCCTGTCCCTGGAACTGGACGAGGTGGCGCCCGCGGAGGACGGCGTCTACGCCTGCCTGGCCGAGAACGCTTATGGCCAGGACAACCGCACCGTGGGGCTCAGCGTCATGTGTGAGTCGCCGCCCCTGCCCGGGGCGGAGCTGGGGGCCCAGTGGGGGCGCGGTCGGGACCATGCCCGTGGTTGAGGTGGAGATGGAGAGGAAGTTGCAGGTTAAGGAGTTCCTTCATTTTCCCCACGAGTATCTGGTGAACACCTACTCTGCACCACTCTCCTCGCTAGGACGAGATGGGAAGAGGCAGAGGCAATCCCTGCCACCCAGGAAAGCCTGTTAAATTCAGTTTCCTGCGGGTAGAGCTGGGCCTGGCTCCGGGAATCTGCATTTTAAAATAAGCCCCATTGCAGTTCTGATGGGAGGGCTGAGGAGAACCCAGGGCTCTCCCAGCCCCCGAACATTATGGGGCCCCAGGGAGAGGGGGCCCGTCAGACAGGATTCTTAACTAGGAGCCAAGGAGAGGTCATTCATTCATTCATTCATTCACAAATATTTATTGAGGCAAAGTGCCCAGGGCTGGGGATAATAAAAATGACAGCACCGGCCAACATTTACTCAGCAGTTTCTGAGTGCCTTCCAGAAATACTCTTCCCCTGGGGCCTCCCCACGGCTGGCTCCTACTCACCTCCTTCTAGGCTCACTGCAGCCCTCCCTCACCATCCTAGTGAAAACCGTCAACTACCCCGATTTCCCATCCCACCTTTATTTTTCTGCAAAGCACTTATCCCCGTCTTGCCAACTATATGTTTGATTTCCTTATACAGCATCTGTCCACACGGGCAGGGATCTTCATCTAACCTTGTTCAGGCTAAAACAGTGCTTGTCACAGTTGGTTCTCAGTGACCCCTATGAGGTTGGGAATATTATTAAGCCCATTTTCCAGATAAGAAAAATGGGGCCCAGAGGGGTTTCGACATGGGTCCACACACAGCTGGGAAGGGGTAGAGCCGGGATTCAAACACAAGCGCTGTCGCTGCAGAATCCCTGTCTTTGTAAACGAGACGCCCAGGCCTGGGGTTACCTGAGCCATCCTGAGCTGGTGTGCCCTGATTAGGGCGTCGGGGGTCACATTTGGGGGTGGGAGCTTCTGACCATCGGCCCCCTGTCCTGCCCCCCAGATGCACCCTGGAAGCCGACGGTGAACGGGACAGTGGTGGCCGTGGAGGGGGAGACAGTCTCCATCTTGTGCTCCACACAGAGCAACCCGGATCCCATTCTTACCATCTTCAAGGAGAAGCAGATTCTGGCCACGGTCATCTATGAGAGCGAGCTGCAGCTGGAGCTGCCCGCCGTCGTGCCCGAGGATGATGGAGAATATTGGTGTGTGGCCGAGAACCAGTACGGTCAGAGGGCCACCGCCTTCAACCTATCCGTGGAGTGTGAGTACTCCCCTGCATCCGCTGCCCCTGCGGAGGGCGGCCGGGCTTGACTCCTGCCCACCCACCCCTGTGGTAGACGGCTCAATGGGGGACACCCAGGTGACCGGGAGGTACCCACGCATCCCAGCCAGGGGTCAGATAAGGATGAGGAAGGGAGGAAAGCGGAACCCACAGCAAGAAAATCAAAGCCCCACGTGAGAATACGGTATCCCCACATCCTGGTGTGGGCTTGTGACCAAGGAGATTTCTGAATCCTGTGGCCACAGCCCCTTTGCATTAACTAAAAGAATAACCACGACCTCCGACCCTTATGGAACGTCGCTAGGCACCAAGAAATGTTGGAAGCTCTGTACAGGGACTCACTCTTTCGTTTTTGTTACATCCGATGAGGGAGGTTCTCTTACTCTCTCCAGTTTCCAGAGAAGGAAACTGAGGTCCTGAGAGGTTATGTCACTTGCCCAAAGTCACACAGCCAGAAAACGGCAGAACTGAGATTCAAATACAGTGGTCTGGTTCCACTCTTCTGTGCTGCCCATTGACTTCATCCTATGTTATGACATCAGAATACATTGATCAAGCCGTTGTTACATGCACGGCCGTGTGGCTCAGTGGGAGGTGGGGGGTAGGACCGAGAGGACACCAAGCGTATTAACAGATAATGGTACAGCCGGAGAGATGAGACGGATGCATATAAAAAGCCAACTGTCTTGGGAATGAAGCCCATTGTTCCACTGCCAACCAGAGCCCTTCCCAACCTGCTGTGGACATCACCGCCAACACCCCACCCCCACCCCGCCGTCACTCGGGTCATAGCTCCCAAGTCGCAGTTTCCACTCCCCCTCGTCCAGCAACTCCCTCTGGAATGTCACCTTTGTAGTTCCATTCCCCCTGCTTCCTCCCCAGCTCCAGCCTGGCCTCTGGCACTTGTCTCCAAATGATTCCACCTACAATGGTCCCTACCACACAAGCTTGCCAGAAGGTTTTGGGCACAGTCCGTATATTCAATATGGCGTGTGGCCGTAGTCAGCAGAGACAGATTATTCCTGGAGTACCATCTTCCAGGGCAAGGTGATGGCCACCACTGCCCTGCTAACCCTTCCTCTTTGGGCACCTTCCTTCCCAGTCTCTGCTCGCTCGCGGCATCCAACGTGATCATGCATATGGGTGTGCGGGTACCCCGCCTACATGCCCACCCTTCTGCCTCACGCCCACCCTTCTGCCTCACGCTTTTCTCCATTAAACCTATATCCCAAGCCAGGAGTTCTTAGGTGTAGAGTCAGAGAACCCCCTGAGGATCCGGTGGAAACGTCTGATCATACACGCATCTCCAGCTCACGAATGTTTTCAGTCACAGACCCTCCTGTATAATAAGAGTGGTGGCAGCAAACGATCATTAAGGGCCTACTCTGGGCCAGGATTGCATCCCCTGCACGTGTTATTTTGCTGAGCCCTTGTGGTCGCCCCTTGAAGCAGCTACGTGTTATCGTCATCCCCTTTGAGGAGAAACTGAAGGTCAGAATTCCCCAAGGCCATGCAGCTGGAAGGCTGGCCAGTGCCAGGATTCTTCTGGACTCCTGTCGATCCAGTTCTTAAACCTCTGGCTGCTTCATCTCCCCTGCAGTCCTTGGTACCCAAGGTACTCAAGGCCTTCAGTCAGCCGGAGGGGAGGAGCAGCTGTGCCTCCCACCCCACCCCTGCTGAGCCGGTCACCGGGCTCCAAGGCCTGTGTCGCTGTGCTTACCCTCTGGGCGTCGGGCTTCAGGTCCCTCTCTGTCCCCAAAGTCTGCGTCCCCTAGCAACGGGGCTTCCATGCTCGCTGACGATGGTGGGTGCTCCTGAGCGGGGAGGGGGCGGGGGGGGGCTGTTGGGTCCCAGCACAGCGTGGGACCTGCAGGGCACTCTCCTCACTGAGACCCTGTGATGACTAGAAGACTGGTTTCAGCCCTTTGTGCATATTGACCTATTTCATTCTCACAACAACGTGATTGGGGGCAGGGACTGCCCTTCACCCATTTAATAGGAGGAAACGGAAATGTTACTGGTGCCCAGTACCCGACAGAGCTGAATCGACCTGGGTCCGAATCCCAGCTCTATCTCCATCTTGTGATGGAGATGTGCTGTGTGATCCCAGACAAGTGAGTTCACCTTTGCTGAGCCCCGATTCTCTTCTCTGAAAAACGGATATGACAGTATAAGGAAATTATGGTGAGCGCCCATAGTGCCCGACATGTCCCATGTGCCCCGTAAGTCTTAGACATCCTCTTAGCTTCCCACTCATCTCTCCTTTGAACTCCTGGCTGGGTATCCGCCTGCCTTCCTGCTGCCAAGGCTTTGCTCACTTGCTTCCTCTGCTGGAATGGTTCGATCCCTGCATGGGATGTTAAGCTTTCTTTTTCTTTTCTTTTCTTTTTTTTTTTTTTTCCGCTGCATGGGGTCTTTGTTGCTGCGCGCGGGCTTTCTCTAGTTGTGGCGAGCGGGGGCTATTCTTCGTTGCTGTGTGCAGGCTTCTCATTGCGGTGGCTTCTCTTGTTGCAGAGCACGGGCTCTAGGCGCACAGACTTCAGTAGTTGTGGCTCTTGGGCTCTAGAGCGCGGGCTCAATAGTTGTGGCGCACGGGCTTAGTTGCTCCGTGGCACGTGGGATCTTCCCAGACCAGGGATCGATCCCATGTCCCCTGCATTGGAAGGCAGATTCTTAACCACTGCACCACCAGAGAAGTCCCTAAGCTTTCTTTTCAACAAGCTCATGTGCCCACTTCAGAACAGAGTCCCGTAGCCCCTGGCAAGTCAAGGACCATTACGCCTCTTTGCACACATGAGAAGTTCATCTCGGAGGCCCAGGAAGCTGAGTGGCCTGATCGGGGCGACCGGCCAGTAGATGGCAGAGCTGAGATTCAAGCCAAAGCTGTCTCACTCCAAACTCCCCATCCTTTGTGGGACCTGGGGCTTATCTAGTGTCAATCAGGGTTTCATAGGTCGCGAGGCTGCCGGCAATGCTGCAAAGATGCTGAGCACATGCAACAGGGTGTCAGCGTTCCCGCAACACTGTCACAACAGTACCAGTGGCGCAGTATTGAATGAAAGGATTTTTAAAAAATTAATCACTGTCCGTTCATGTTTGTCATTACTAATTTACTCTGTGGTGTGTTAATTTGTCAATACTACAGCAAGCATAGTGCACGTCTGCCTCAACAGAATTTGGAATATTTAACTGTTCATTTACTAGACGTAGAGATATGTACACATTGAGGTTCCAAATGGGATGATCCCTACTGCCACTACACGGCTCATGTGACTCCCTGCTCCGTCGCTGTTACCTGCATATTCTTTTTTACTGGAAATTGAAAATAAGTGGGGTAGGTGGGCCAAAGATCTTTTGCCCATGTGGAAGTGGGTTTTGCTCAGGGCTGAGAACCAGAGGTCAGTCTAGAGCAAGCAGAGGGGAATGCCAGACTCTCCATGAGGGAAAGAGAACATAGTTTAAAAAGCAACATTCAATGTTCTATTATAATTTCATATTTTGGAAAATGAAAGGAAAAAAAATACCAGTATCGTTTTTGTAATTTAAATGGCAGCAAAGCAAAGCTCAACAAAATGATATTGGGTGGAGGGTGGTACCTGGTACCACGGGGAATCCTGCGAGGGAGGGAGGGTCAGGACGCAGGGGGCTCCAGGGAGTGAGTAGGGGCATCTGTAGGATGGCCTGGAAGGGGAGCTGGCTGAACGCAGTAGTTCATCCAGTAAGTCTTCCCAGAGCTCCTGCCGGGTGAAAGGGATGTTCTAGGGACTTCCCTGGAGGTCCAGTGGTTAAGAATCTGCGCTTCCACTGCAGGGGATTTGGGTTTGATCCCTGGTCAGGGAACTAAGATCCTGCATGTCGTGTGGTATGGCAAAAAAAGAAAGTCATGTTCTAAGTGTGGGGGACAGAGTGGAGACTGAGTAAGAGCCTGTCTCGATGCAAATACAAGACCAGCCACATCAGTGTATAACCCGGGTAGGGATAAGTGCTGGGGAGAAAACTCGAGTGAACAGTTATTGAAGCGAGGTGCAACTTACATGGGGTGGTCAGAGAAATAGACATGGTCTGCGCAGAAGCTGCCTGGAGTGAGGGCGGGAGTTTGGCAGGTGTCAGGGAAGTGTTCCTAGCGGAGGGAGAAACGCAAGGCCCCCCCACCCCCGCCCCGGCTGTTGGAAAAAGCTCCACAAGTATGAGAAACAAGCAAGGAGGCTCGTGTGGCTGGAAGGGAATGAGCCAGGGTGACAGCAGGAGATTAGAGCGTGGCTAAGTCCTGCAGGGCCTTGCAGGCGAAGGCAAAGAATTGGGGTTTTATTCTAAGTGACACGGGGAGCAATTGGAGGGGGGGGGCTTTGAGCAGGCAGCACCGTGATCTATGTTTCACAAGGTGAGCAGAGTTAGAGAGGACGTAAAAGAGAGTGCAGAGGGGAACAGGCAGCTCATCTCTGCGACGGCCAAGGAGCCCCCGAGGCCCTGTCTCTAGCCCGCGGGGTCTTGGTCTTGCCCCTGCAGTTGCCCCCGTGATCCTCCTGGAGTCCCACTGTGCGGCGGCCCGTGACACGGTGCAGTGCCTGTGCGTGGTGAAAGCCAACCCAGAGCCGTCCGTGGCCTTCGAGCTGCCCTCGCGTAACGTGACCGTGAACGAGACGGAGCGCGAGTTCGTGTACTCGGAGCGCAGCGGCCTCCTGCTCACCAGCATCCTCACGCTGCGGGGCCAGGCCCAGGCCCCGCCCCGGGTCATCTGCTCCTCCCACAACCTCTATGGCACCAAGAGCCTGGAGCTGCCCTTCCAGGGAGCCCGTGAGTGGTGTGGCCTGGGGCTGGGCGTCAAGGGACAGACAGGACCCCTCTTGGATCCAAGCTCCCCTCCCCAAGGCTGATCACCAGCGGCTGCGCATGGGTCAGGCTGCGCAGCGGATCGGGTGGTAGAGATGCCCTTTCCAGCCAGTTAGGAGAGGCTGCCCCGAGCTTGCCTGTACTTTACTGGCCCCTCCAGCAGCAAAGGCCTTCAGGCTAGCCAGTCAGTGCAAGGATATGCCAGTGGTGTAAATATTTTCCCTCTCACCCCTGCCCCAGCCTGTCTCCTAAGAACCCAGGTGTCCTCACTCCCACCGGCAGCCCTGAGGGCGCCTGGGTCTTCTCTTTCCTCAGATCGCCTGATGTGGGCCAAGATCGGGCCCGTGGGAGCGGTGGTTGCTTTTGCCATCTTAATTGCCGTCGTCTGCTACATCACCCAGACGCGCAGAAAGTGAGTAGCCTTCCGGGCTGAGCTGGGGCGGGGCGGGGTGGCCTCCAAGGGCAGGGCAGGGGCAGAGCAGTTGGAGGTGGGGGGTGGGCAAGGGAGGGAGGATTCTGCTCTGAGAATGTTCAGCTGGATGGAGGAGAGAGGGCCCCGGCTAACGTGGGCCGCCGTGGTCAGGTCACGCATGCCAGTGCCTGGGCCGAGCACTTCTCACCAGTCGATACCTGTGCCCCGCATCCTGTGCTGTGGCCTCCTGCCGCTCCGGTGTGATGGGGAGAGCCGGTACCCCTGGCTTGCACCCAGAACATCCGTCACAGTTGGTTCCGGAAGCCCCAATGATTACACATATCTGTGGTATCAAAAACACTCCTCAGGGACTTCCCTGGTGGTCCAGTGGTTGGGACTTCACCTTCCAGGGCAGGGGGTGCAGGTTCGATCCCCGGTCGGGGAGCTGGATCCCACATGCCTCGTGGCCAAAAAACCAAGACGTAGAACAGAAGCAATATTATAACAAATTCAATGAAAAGACTTTAAAAATGGTCCACATCAAAGAAATCTTAAAAAAACAGAACAAAACAAGACAAAACAAAACGCTCCGCAGTCCCAAGCCACAGCCACCTGCCACAGGTGCGCCGCTGTTAATTTTCTGCCTTGTGGTGCGCACATCAGCTCTCCTGACAAGGAGTTAACCCCCCGCTCCGCATCGTGGCGGCAAGGGGGTGTGGATAGCCCCAGAGCGAATGAGGAGAGCCCGGAGCAGCCAGGCTGGGGTCCTGAAAGTGGCAGAGACCAGGGCCCAGGTGGCTCATCCTCAGCTGTGAAGCAGAGGAGGGATGGGCAGTGGTGGACAGGAAGAGGCTGCTCACCAAAGGGCCTGCTGCCCATCTTAGAGAGGCGGGTGGGAGCAGCTCTGGGGTCCCTTGGGCCATACTCTTAGGTAGATGGGGTTGCAGATAGAGAGGGGAGTGGGGGGACCTGGGGGTCCCACTAGAGCTGACACGTCTTGCCCTGCAGAAAGAACGTGACAGAGAGCCCCAGCTTCCCGGCGGGGGACGACCCCCCCGTCCTGTTCAGCAGTGACTTCCGCATCTCTGGGGCGCCGGAGAAATATGAGGTGAGGCCAGAGCCCTGTGGTGCGGGGCTAGCTGGAGATCCTGTGCGCCAGGGGCCCCGAGGGCCTGGCGGGGGGCCTGGAGACCCAGGGGCAGAGGGGGCGCCGGCCCCGCAGAAGGGAAGCAGGGGTCGTGCGGAGGGCTGGCTTGGCCCTGGGCTGGGAAGGGGCGCTCAGGCCGAGGCCTGGCGGGGGGCTGTGGAGCTCGGGGCCCAAGGGAAGCCCTCATCCACCCCGCCTGCGTCTATGACTGCATTTCCTTCTCCAATAGTCCAGAGAGCTCTCTACCCTGGAATGAGCACCCCAGGAGGTAGGTTCCGGGGGCCTCAGTGTGCCCACCTCTGGGCCCGTGTTGGGCCCTGGGGTTGGCGTGCATGTGTGTGCGTCCCCGTCAGGCGTCCAGGTTGGTCCCCACTTCAGTCTGGCTCTGCCCAGCACTCCTGGCCTTGTCTAGTCTGTCCCATTGCTGCTCCCCTCTGTATGTCTGTGGCCACTGTCCTGTGTGTGTGTGTGTGTGTGTGTGTGTCCAAAGGTGGGGGGTAGGGATGGAAAGCGTGACAGGGAAGCCGAAGTTGCACCTGCAGGATCTCCCAGGTGGAGGAGGGGGACCACACCAGACCCAAACGTACTGAGTCGGGCATTTACAAAACTTGGGGAAGGTGGGCACCCGGCCAGGTGGCTTTAATCTAAGGGCATGTTATGGACTGAATTGAGTGCCCCCCCCAAATTCCGATGTTGAAGAAGGCTTCCTGGAGACGTTGCATTTGTGGGCGACTTTCAGGCTTGGCAGCGAGGAGGTGGTTTTGCGTAGCGGGGATCGGCACAGGCAAGAGCTCCAGAGGGGGACTGGGGACCGTGGGGCTGGCTGGGCTGGTGGTCCTCACACAGGACTCAGCTCTGGGAGGCGCAAGCGACTCCAGCCTTTGCATCTGTCAAGGGTGGAACAGGACCTTCTAATGGGTTGGTTCCCTTCATAGAGTGAGAGGCGCCTGGGATCTGAGAGGAGGCTGCTGGGCCTTCGGGGGGAGCCCCCAGAGCTGGACCTGAGCTATTCTCACGCGGACCTGGGAAAACGGCCCACCAAGGACAGCTACACCCTGACGGAGGAGCTGGCCGAGTATGCTGAAATCCGCGTCAAGTGAGGGAGCCGGGGGCAGCCCGGATGGCCACCACCCCTTCAGGACCCTCACTGGCCCCCACTGGCTGTGGGCTTCCTTCCTCCCCAAAGTAGTGGGGGCTGGGGCAGGAAAGGGACGGGGCAGGTGACAGTGAGGTCCTGGGGGCCTGGCCTCCCCCTCCCTCCCAGCTGTCCCCGCCCTGCCAGCGCCCCAGCTCCGCATTGTGGCTCCCCTGTAACCTCCTTTAACCTCATCTGTCTGGAGGGGAGCCCGTCTGTCCATGTTATTTATTGCTACCCCTGCCTGGTCTCTTGTCCCCATACCTGGCCCCAGGGCCTGTGCGGAGGAACACGAAATAAATGCCCTGAAGTCAAACACCCGTCTAGACCCTGATGATTTCAGACCCGTCCTTGGGGACCCTGCCCCCCGCCTCCTTGCCCTTCCCTGGGTCCTCAGGGATCCTAGCCCTGAGCCCAGGCCAGCCGCCCTTAAGTTGCTTCCACTCCGAGCTGGCAGCTGGTCCACAGCAGGTCATGTTTGACTGCTGGGTGGCTTCACATCACAACCCTCACCCCTGCTCCTGCCACAGGTGGAGCGACTGACAGCCCTGGGCTTGCGCTTACACGCTGCCACATCTCACTGAAAGAGATGGTGGCTGCTTCCTCTGAAGGGGCCTGGCTCCTGACTTGCCACACTGCTCACCATTTCCTGTTGTCCCACACCTGGCTGGCTTCACTCACTGACATCCCCCCCTGTGCCCTGCGGGTCGCGGCGGGGGCCTCAGATCTCAGTGTTTCATGAGCCTGTGTCAGTTTGACCGCCGTGCCTCACGTTCATGCTGTACTCTGCAGCTTCAATCTTTTTTCCTTTCCTTTTTTTTTTTAAAAAAAATTAATTAATTAATTAATTTTGACCATGCTGTGCGGCATGTGGGATCTTAGTTCCCTGACCAGGGATCGAACCCGTGCCTCCTGCAAGTGGAAGCGCAGAGTCCTAACCACTGGACCACCAGGGAATTCCCAATCTTTCAAACTTCACTTGGTTCAAGAAATATCCATCAGGCATCAGCTGTGTATTGAAGCCCTTTAGGAAGCTCAGGCTATCCTGGGAAGAGACCTCCAGGACAGTCCTGTGAAGATGAGGACGCTGGGGCTCAGGGAAGCCAGGTGATTTTCCCAGGGTCCCAGGTCCAGGAAACAGTGTGGCCAGACCCTGGACTCAGGTCTCCTTGAATTTAAAGAAGGCCGGACTCACTGGCATGAACTGGTATCAACAGCTAACGTGTTTGTTGAGCGCTTACTACGTGCCATGTTGTTCTACCCGGTTTATATGAATTCATCTCCATCTGCTTTCCCTAACGACTACGACAGTGCTTCTCCAAGTGGGGTCCCTGCACCAGCGGTAGCAGCCTCGCCTGGGCACTTGTCAGAAAGGCAGATTCTCAGGCCCCACCCAGACTGCAGGAATCAAAAGCTCTGGGCTGGGGCCCAGCAGTCTGTGTTTTGACGAATCCTCCTGGGGACTCTGATGCACTGACGTTGAGAATCTGGAGGAGGCGAGGCATAGAGGCTGCATCACTTCCTCGAGGTCCCCCAGCTGCAGCCCCGACTTAAGCCCTCGGGGCCTGGCTCTGCAGCCCACGTGCTGACCACTGTACGTCACTGCCGTTTCAGTGAGAAGCAGAGGAAGCTCATGGGTCTGAAGATGCCGAGGGGGTGGTAAGAATAGAGCCGCAGGGCTGAGGGCGATGCCAGCGAGGTTCCTGAGGAAGGTGGTCCTGCCCTGGTTTTTGAAGAGGGCGGAGGATACAACAGAGGCCAAAGTCAAGGTGTAGAGGCAGAAATAACCGAACTGTGTTGGAAAGGAAGGTGACGAGGCCGCTTCGGCTGGAGTGGGTTGTCCACGTGCATGAGAAAGGAAGGGAGGTGTGTGGTAACAGGGCTGTGGGCAGCGGGGCGGAACCCCACCCTGAGGCCTGCCCTTTCCTCACCGAGCTGGCAGTCATGCAGGGAGAAGGATATTAAATAAATGACCTTAGGCAGAACGGCTGGCTGCAAAGTGGGACCCCTGCTCCCAAGGAGAAGCACAGGGAAGGTTGGTAGAGCCTAGAACGGAAGTGTGACTTAGGGTCTCGGGGTCGGGGAGGCGTCCCTATGGAAGGAAAGCCACTCGGGGACGCCCTGTGCGAAGGCCCCAAGTGGGAATGTGTTTGGCAAAGTTCCAGGAGCTGAAACAAGGCTGGAGTGGTCAGAGCCGGTGGCAGAGAACAGCAGGGACTTCACAGCAGCCACACTAGACATTTCCACCAGAGCTCCTGCACACGTGCAGGGGCCCCGCCCTGACACACCTGTCCCCCAACAACAGGCACCTGGCTCCAGCAGGTCTGGCCTGGGAGGAATGACCCGAAGGACTTCACCCTGAGAGGCAGAGGAGTGTCAATAACCAGGGACGTACAGTCAGAGTAACCCTGTGCTGCCCGCGGTGCAGCCCGAGCGCCGCCCGGGTGAGCTGGGTGTCCCCAGGAGGGTTGTGGAGTGACTTTTACATGAATAGTCATGCTTTATTTAGTCTGTATCAGAGCAAAAGGAAAGCAGCACGCCAAACATGATTTTTTGTTTTTTGACGAAAGCTTAGGATGAGACTGAGTTAAAACACCAATCAAATGTATTGATTTAAAGAAATGTATGAAATAAAAGTGTTTCAGGTGGTTCACAGACAGGATAAAAGTCCTGAAGGTCCCAGGCAAACCTTTAACGTTTGGAAAGCAGTGATGTGATCTGACACAAAGACCATCTCTTAGGAGGGACTAACGTTCAGTGATGACCCACAATTCAGCTACCACACTCCGCCCAGCGCCTGGACTCCCCAGAATTCTGTCCACAGCGCCTGGACTCCCCAGAATTCTGTCCACACGTGGTTACTGAGCACCTACTCTGTGCCAAGCCAGTGCTGGGCTCTAGGGATGCCGCACGGGCCAAAAGAACCACACTCTGACCCGGTGGAGCTGACATCCTGTGGAAGAGATAGACAGAGACCAGATAAACACATGGTCAGATAGCGAGTGTGCTAAGAGAGATAGAAGGACACAGTGTGCTTGCAAGGCGGCCGACTTAGAAAGCGGTCATCTGAGTAGAGACCAGAAGGAAGAGAGGGAGGGAGCTCTGTCGATTTCTGAGGCACGTGGGTCCAGGGAAAGCCAAGATCAGGTGCAAATGCCTGGAGTGGGAACGTACTTGTTATGTTCATGGAATGAGAAGGAAACCAGTGTGCGTGGAGTGGGACGTAGGAGCCAGAGCGGTTGCCCAAGGGAGCCCGATCACAGAGGGGCTTTAGGTCACAGTCAGGACTCAGGGTTTTACTCTGAGTGACCTGGGGAGCTGCTGGAGAGTTATAGGCAGAGGAACGTTATGGAGGGGCCGGAGGTTTCAGAGACCCTGCTGGCAGCTGTGTGGACAGTGAATGCAGGGGATCAGCAGATGCAGGCAAGGGGCTCAGGAGGCCACGGCTCTTGTACAAGAGAGAGGAGAAGTGGACATGTGAGAGGAAAGAGCATCAGGACCTCCTCTAGAGGGGGAACTTATGGGACTGGCTGGTATGGAGGGGAAGGAAGAGAGGAGTCCGAGACACTTAGATGCTTAGATCTAAGGCCACTTCCTTGGATGCTGGAGAGGCCGAAGGGAACTAGTTTGGTGGGGAACACAGCATGCTCTGCTCAGCACGTTCAAGGACAGGCAAGGCTGACGGGACCCCTCCCTGGGGATATTTCAAGCTGAGGACGAGTCAGAGTGACTCAGAGGGATGGGGACACGTGCAGGAGAAGAGGTCTGGCTGCGCTGGAATAGAGGCGAGCAGGTCTCACAGTTGTAGCTGTCGGGAGGGATGGGCCACCCGATGCAGGAGGGAGGATGGCCAGGCACCAGGCATGACAACATGGACCACTTTGTCCCTCGCCTCCCGCCAACATCCTGGGTCGCTCCTGGCTGAGAAGAGCCATCCCTGGTCGCCCCCCACGCTGTCCTGAGGACCGGTGCCTGGGGTGGGCAGCTCCATTATCACCATCAATGAAAGGGCTCCAGGCCATGCTGGCTACTCCAAGTCTCCTCCTCTGGGGAGGGGTCTGGGGGGACTCACAACTCTGCCCAGGAGGATCCAAGCCTCCTCCTTTCCCCACCTTCTTCACTCTCAGTTCCCGTCTGCTCCCTGGAGGGGAGGTGACAACCTCAGCTCATGGGCAGGGCAGGAGCCGAAGAGAAGACCCCTTCCCCCACCCCTCCCATCCCCAGAGCTCGGTCTGCCCAGAACATCTTCGCTGGAGAGCAGGAGGGGAACCACTGTTTTGTCTCAAAGGGCCTCTCTGTCAAACTCAGCCTGGAATCGAGCAGCCAAAGGTATGTGACGTCATGTCACCATGGAGTATTGGTCAAACAGAGCAAGGGACTGTTGGTAATAACGACAGCTCACTTTTACAGAGTGCTCATTTCGCGACGGCCACGCTGCAAAGCGTTTCACATGCCCGCGGTTGCACACGGCCCACTCAGGGAGTCAGAACCGCCAGTGTCTGCATCATCCTTAGACGGGAAACTGAGGGAGGTCACAGCTGACAGATGGCAGGACAGGGATTTGAGCCCAGGTGTGTTTACCAGGTGCTTGTCATTCATATGCGGCTGAGTGCAGCACGTGTGTGACCTCACTAACCCTGTGAGAAAGGCACTGTCATCCCCATCTTTCAGCCTGGACAGTGGGCTCAGAGGGGGCACACAGCTAGGTGCGGGAGGCAGCCCAGGCCTCACGGTGGTGCTCCACTGCTTCCAGGGCAGGGTGGGGACAGCCCAGCCAAGTGACCCAAAACAGAGACCATCTACCTCTCTGGAGGGAAAGATGTGAAGGCACCAGAGCTACATTCTCAGGAGTCCTGCTTCCCCACCCTTTCCTCCTCCGTGCAGCCCTTGGCCTCCAGAAATCACGGCACGTCCATGAACCCCCTGCCCAGTTTCCTCCTGTAGCGGAACCATCAGCAATGCCTGGAGCTGTACCAGCAGAGGCCTCAGACGCTCCTTCTAGGTGATGAGCAGGACTGTGGGTCCCCAGTGGGTCCCAGAAGACTTTTGGGATCTTGTCCCTTGGCCTGGGAGTCCCCCATTGAGATCGCTGGGGTTTGGGTTTTTTTTTAACTTTTTCTTTTGAGATAACTATAGACTTACAGGAAGTGACAAAGATAGAAGAGAGGAGTCTGGCGTGTGCTGTGTTGAGCTTCCTCCCATGGTTACTTGTTACATAATTATGTTTAGTACAACCTGTGCATAGTTCTAAGTCCTTTTATCTCTCGTCTAGATGTATGTAACCCTGCAGTGAAGATACAGAATTATTCCATTACCCCAAAGATCACCCTTGTAGTCACATCCACTTCCCTTTCCTCTATTGTCTCTAACCCCTGGCAACCAGTAATCTGTTCTCCATCTCTACCATTTTGTCATTTCAAGAATATTACATAAAAGGAATCCTATGGTACATGACTCTTTAGCACTGGGTTTTTTTTAACTCAGTAAAATGCCCTTCAGAATTTTCCAAGTTGCTGCCTGTTCAATATCTCATTCCATTGCTACACAGTACTCCACGGAATGGATGTATCACAATTGTTGAAACATTTAACTACTGAGGCACGTGTAGGTTGTTTCCAGTTTGGGGCTATTACAAAGAAAGCTGCTATGAACGACCGTGTACAGGCTTTGGTGTGGACGTAAATGTTCATTTCTTGGGCATCAATGCCTGGAAGTGCGATTGCTGAGTCATTCGGTAGGAATATTTCATTAGTCTTTCAAGAAAATGACAAACTGTTTTCCAGAGGGGCTGTACCATTTTACATCCCCGCCAGCCATGCGCGAATGATCCAGTTTCACTGCATCCTCACCAGCATTTGATGTTGCTATTATTTTTTATTGTAGCTGTTTCGTTGGTCTGCAGTGATTTGCATGGTCTTGATTTGCATTTTCACTAATGGCTAATGGTGCTGAGCACCTGTTCACAGGCTTATTCGCCATCTGTGTATACTCTTCGGTGGAATGTCTTTTCTTGTCTTTGGCCCATTTTCGAATTGGCCATGCAATCCACCTACTTAAACTGTACCCTTTGATGGTTTTAAGTATATTCACAGCGTTGCACCACCGTCACCACAGTCAGTTTTAGAACATCTCATCACCCCAAAGAGAAACCCGAGTCCATTAGCGGTCACTCCTGGTTTCCTCTCGACACCGCTACCCCAGCCCTAGGCAACAATTAAATCTACTTTCTGTCTCTACAGATTTTCTTTTCCTGGACATTTCATAGAACTGGAATCATACAATTTGTGACTTTTCGTGATTGGCTTCTTTCACTTAATGTTTTCAAGTTCATCATTTTGCAGGATCTCTACAGTACTTCATTTCTTTTTATTGCCAAATAATATTTCATTGTATGGATACGCCATATCTTCTTTATTCGTTCATCACTTGATAGACATCTCGGTTGTTCCCATTTTTTTGGCTTTTATAAATAATGTGCTATGAACATTTGTGTTCAGATTTCTGGGTGGGTGTGTTTTCATTTCTCTTGGGTATATACCCTAGGAGTGGAATCACAGAGGTAGATGGGAATTCTATGTTTAACCTTTTGAGAAACTGTCTTGAGACTGTTTTTCAAAGTGGCTGGAAAATATTACATTCCCACTAGCAATGTATAAAAGATTCCATTACTACACATCCTTTCCAGCATTTGCTATTGCCACTATTTTTTAATTTTAGCTGTCTAATAGGTGTGTAGGAATGATAGCTCATTGTGATCTTAACTGGCATTTCTCTAAAGGTTAATGACATTGAACATCTTTTTATTGGATTACTTTTTAAATTGTATTTATTTATTTTATTATTATTTATTTTGGCTGTGCCAGGTCTTAGTTGCGGCACTCGGGATCTTTGTTGAGGCATGCAGATTTCTTACTTGCGGCATGCATGTGGCATCTACTTCACAGACCAGGGATCAAACCCGGGCCCCCTGCATTGGGAGCACAGTGTCTTACCCACTGGACCACCAGGGAAGTCCCTATGTGATTATTTTCTATCCGTATAGCGTCTCCAGTGAAATGTCTCTTCATGCTTTTTGCCCACCTCTTTTTTATTTTGCCCATCTTTTTTTTTTTTTTTTTTTTTTTTGCGGTACGCGGCCTCTCACTGTTGTGGCCTCTCCCGTTGCGGAGCACAGGCTCCGGACGCGCAGGCTCCGCGGCCATGGCTCACGGGCCCAGCCGCTCTGCGGCATGTAGGATCCTCCCGGACCGGGGCACGAACCCGCGTCCCCGGCATCGGCAGGCGGACTCTCAACCACTGCGCCACCAGGGAAGCCCTCTAGAGTATTTTTAATTTCATTTATTGTGTTGTTCATCGTTGCTTGTTTCATCTTTAGTTCTTCTAGGTCCTTGTTAAATGTTTCTTGCATTTTCTCTATTCTATTTCCAAGATTTTGGATCATCTTTACTATCATTATTCTGAATTCTTTTTCAGGTAGACTGCCTATTTCCTCTTCATTTGTTAGCTCTCGTGGGTTTTTATCTTGCTCCTTCATCCGCTGTGTGTTTCTCTGTCTTCTCATTTTGCTTAACTTACTGTGTTTGGGGTCTCCTTTTTGCAGGCTGCAGGTTCGTAGTTCCTGTTGTTTTTGGTGTCTGTCCCCAGTGGCTAAGGTTGGTTCAGTGGGTTGTGTAGGCTTCCTGGTGGAGGGGACTAGTGCCTGTGTTCTGGTGGATGAGGCTGGATCTTGTCTTTCTGGTGGGCAGGTCCACGTCTGGTGGTGTGTTTTGGGGTGTCTGTGGACTTATTATGATTTTGGGCAGCCTCTCTGCTGATGGGTGGGGTTGTGTTCCTGTGTTGCTAGTTGTTTGGCATAGGGTGTCCAGCACTGTAGCTTGCTGGTCGTTGAGTGAAACTGGGTGCTGGTGTTGAGCTGGAGAGCTCTGGGAGATTTTCGCTGCTTGATATTATTTGGAGCTGGGAGGTCTCTTGTGGACCAGTGTCCTGAAGTTGGCTCTCCCACCTCAGAGGCACAGCACTGACTCCTGGCTGCAGCACCAAGAGCCTTTCATCCACACGGCTCAGAATAAAAGGGAGAAAAAGTAGAAAGAAAGAAAGAAAGAAAGAAAGAAAGAAAGAAAGAAAGAAAGAAAGAAAGGGGATAAAAGAAAATAAAATAAAGTAAGGTAAAATAAAATAAGTTACTAAAATAAAAAAATAATTATTAAAAAAATTTTTTAAGTAAAAAAAAAAAAAACCCGACAGATAGAACCCTAGGACAAATGGTGAAAGCAAAGCTATACAGACAAAATCTCACACAGAAGCATACACATACACACTCACAAAAAAGAGGAAAAGGGGAAAAAATCATAAATCTTGCTCTCAAAGTCCACCTCCTCAATTTGGGATGATTCGTTGTCTATTCAGGTATTCCACAG